>NC_080028.1:65316466-65659354 GCF_030020395.1 Manis pentadactyla | reverse complement strand
CTGCAACTCTTGATCCATGTAAAAGCCTTTCTCTTTACTATGTGTTTCCACATCCATTTCAGTTTTCAATTCCCAGCAATCATTGGTAAGAACCAAAAGTAGATAGAATGAGTACCATTAACGTTACATCCTAAGAAGTGTTTCAAATTGATTGCATGTTTCAGGAAGGCAGTGTGTTTGTTTCCTTTATTTACTTATAAATCCCTATTATTTAGGGTATGGAAGACACTAAAATTTTGAAGAAAAGGTGTAAAGTGTTGTAGGTGGTGTTAGAAACACGGAGTTTTCTATCATCCATAGACACTAGAGATTTTAGTATTCCTCTGGACTGTGCTATAGTAGTGACCAGCCGGAAGAGAAGGTGTCACTATTAGAGCAGAAGAGGAAAATAATCTGGGAGTGGACATTCAACAACTACTCCTATTTAGATCTGAGAAGCAATTTTAGCATCTCTTCACTTGAGCCAATCTTCTTACCCATTTTCAATGATCAACAATGCTCTGGCTAGTTCATCTGTCAAAGAAGGAAAAAGCTACATGTAGTTAAACTAACTGGAAGAATAATAAAAGGAGAAAACTGTATTGAAGACTTAGGAGAACACACATATTGAGTTAAGTAAAGATAAATAAATTTTTCATATTTTCAAAATAACATAAAATATTTGTCCTCTATGTAATGGAAGCAGAAAAGTATAAGAGAATCACAATCAAAGTTAGAAGGAAAAGTACTAGGAAACTAAATATTCTACAGTTGCATAATGAAAACCACATTAGAGGTAGAAACGCACAGAACTGGCAAAGTGGTAACTTGAATTAGTGATAGAGAGGAGAACAGCTTCCAGTACACATTAGAAAACCTTCAGAAAAAGAGAACAAAGCAATAGATTTGGAGACAATGCCTGAAACTGAGGATACTCACCAGAGTTATTTATTGTGCTCTCAAATTTAGGGAGATAATTATTGTGTGGGTGGAATTTGCTAACTTTCAAGTTAAGTTCCTCATGTGGTTAATAGATTTGTGATCTTTTCTTGAGTAGTGTTGATTGCATGCCCATGTGTGTCTACACATGTTTTTCTGTGGGTGTTTGTGGGTATGCATCTCTTGTAAGAGTTCACAGCTGAAAACAGCATTTAAACTTATGTCTTATTAGGTATCAAGCTTGGTCCTCATTCTAGTCAATTTTTAAAATTAATTCATCAGCTTGTGTAGAACAATCCATGTAGAAAGGCAGTGTAAATTCAAACCTTATCTAACACCTTTTCATAGTTCAAACCAAAGCTGTTTGATGGCGTTAATCTAATTTCCGTTACAGATAGAAACTCTCATTTTCTATGATGAACATATATTCTATTTATAATCAGAATGTAATAAGAAATATGAAAGTAAAACATGTAGACTAGTCCCTGATTTTATAAGTATCTTTGAAATGTATGTAATAAAAATGTAGTTATTTTATGACACACGTAGTGATTTGTTTATACTTTTCTCCCTTTTTCATAATTTCAACAACTATCATTTGATAAACAGGAAAGCCATGATTTTAAATAAATATTAATATGCTCTTATCAATAAGTCCAAATCTATGAATGCACTTCAATGAAATATTTGAAAATTGTGCCAAGAATTCATTCATTCAACAAGTATTTATTGAGGTTTACTAAGTGGCAGCCACTATAATAGTAGCTGAGATACACAGTTAAAGAGGAAAAATCCCTGTTTTTATAAGATTCCAAATTCTGGGGCAAAAATATTATAAACCAAAATTCAAATAAATATTCTGTCCTAATTTTAAAATAGAGATATGCAATACAATTTAAATGTATTAAATAATCTACCTCAGCTCAGAATTCATCTATATACTTCCTTTAGTGAGATGCCGTTTAGGAGATGTTTGAAGGATGAATAGGAATTTTCCAAGAAATTCAGGTGACCTGGTTTTATTCTAAACTACTCATTTGATTTTTTGAATAAGTTGCCTAATGTCTTTAAAATTATGTGTCTTTATGTGTAAATATACCAAAGCATTGTATTTGATGTATCTACCGCACATCATTGTTGTGAGTACTAAATCAGTATCTTAATAGTCTGTGCAGACTGCTTTGATAACATATGCTGTGGTAACATATATGATAACAAAATATCATAGATTGAGAAAGAAATTTATTTCTCATAGGTCTGGAGGCTGGAAAGTCCAAGATCAAGGTCCAGCAGTTAGATTTCTGAGAAGTGCTCTCTTCCTGGCTTTTTGATGGCTGCCTTCTTACTGTGTCCTCACATGACTGGAAGACAGAAAACTCTTGGTGTCTCTTCTTATTTCAAACAGATTAGAGCTCTAAATTTACAACCTCATTTAACTTTAACCATGCCTCATTCAAGGCTCTGTCTCTAATGCAGTCACATGGAGGGTTGGGACTCTATCATATGAACTTTGGAGCAACATATTTCTGTTCATAGTAATCAACTTTTTTCAACCAGTAGATTGAAAAGGAGTACAAGATTTTCAAAAATATTAACTACTATATTTTAGCTATTCTTAGCTAGGATAATGCCAGTGGGGGTGTTACTTAAGACAGAGAGCAAAGCATCAGTTGAATGCCCTGGTATAGGAAGTTTAGCCAATGTGGTTGGAAAATGGTGGACTCTGATGTGCTGGTTATGAGAATGGCAAGGCAAATGGGCTAGCTAGTTCATGCAGCACCTGGTTGGACTGGAAAAGATCTTAAACTATTTATATCTTGAGGTAACTAGACAGTAGTTAGGGAAGTAACATCATCAAGAATGAATTTTAAGAACACTGAACAGCAGCAGAAGCACTGAACCCAGGAATGGACTAATAGTTACCAAAGGGAAAGGGACTGGGGAGGATGGGTGGGAAGGGAGGGATAAGGGCGGGAAAAAAAGAAAGGGGGCATTACGATTAGCATGTATAGTGTGGTGGGGGACACAGGAGGGCTGTGCAACACAGAGAAGACAAGTAGTGATTTTACAGCATCTTACTATGTTAATGGACAGTGACTGTGAACGGGGATGTGGGGAGGACTTAGTGAAGGGGGGAGCCTAGTAAACATAATGTCCTTCATGTAATTGTAGATTAATGATACCAAAATAAAATTTAAAAAAAAAAGAACACTCTGAGTCCATTTAGGGAATGTGTAGAAGGAAGGGAAAGTGAAGATTCTAGAAGACCAAATATGGGAGAGGCATAACTGGAATTTAGGATAATAAGAGAGGAGATGAGGTATTCCTATATTGAAATAAATAATTTAAAGTGCAGTCATTGAGGAATGTTTGTACAGGCACACCTTGTTTTATTGTGCATCACTTTATCACATTTAGCAGATAAGGAGTTTTTTACAGTATTTCAAACTTTTTAATTATTATGGTGATCTCTGATCAGTGATCTTTGATGTTTCTATTGTAATTGCTTTAATAGTCACATTGTTTTAGACACAAAACTATTGCACACTTAATAGACTATAGTATAGTGTAAGCATAACTTGTATATTCACTTAAAAGCCAAAAAATTCATGACTCACGCTATTGCAATATTTGCTTTATTGCCATATTCTGGAACTGAATACATAATATCTTTTAGTTATGCCTGTATCAGCCTTGCTACCCCAAACATTAATATTTTTGTATGCTCTAAGAGTGATTTAATAGTGTTTTGAAAAAACTTAAATAACTGAAAAATTTTCACTAAGCCATGCTAAGTTGGGGAGACAATATTTAAAACAATGTTTCTAATTTTATAAATGTGTTTGTGTATATGTGAATGGTGTAGAGGCATGGGCCCACCTAAAATATTACAAATATTTATGAATAATATGGACATGCTTAAAAAGTACATGCAGTAAAATATAAATGTGAAATATTGCATGTTTGACATGAATTTTAATTATTAAAAGAGCATTTTAAATATTAATCATTGCTATTCCTGGAGACAAAAAATTAATTGCTTTATTGAAAAATTTGCTTTTTATACATCCCCCAATTTTTTGCAATGCATGGTTTGCTTAGATTTCTAAATTTTTATAGTTTTTATGCATTACATTTCTAAGCAGAAATATTATATAAATCTGGTACATAAAGTTAGAAACACTAGATTGAAAGATGAAATACTTCATTCAGTAAACATTGTATGTTTTAATTAATGATGTATTATATTACTGGTGTTATACATGTATATGTGTATTTTATGGTCTTGGTGATATTAATGAAATTGACAAATGGAGCAAAACACAGTTTAAAACAAGAACTTTTAAATTTGTGATTTTTACATTTTCTACTCTCATTGAATTAGTGCAATCCTGAAATTATGAATACCTCACAAAGGTGAAAGTAAAACAAAGAAAATCACTTTACGTCTTTTATAAATTAGGCAGAAATTGCATATAAATGCTATATATAAATGTCTTTGAAAAAAGCCCATGGTTTGAAATAAAAAGGTCTGTGGTTGATACTAAATGTTCTACTAGATAGCCAGGGGATTTTCACCAGGTTAACTAAGTCTCATTTTCATTTTTAGTAAATAAATAAGAAAATAAACATGTGGGTGTTGTGAGGAAGATGTAAAATAATGTGTGAAAGTTACTTGAAAATTATATGTTATACAAATCTAAAGATCCTCATTTTGACAATGAAGTTAATGATCAGAGGGAAGCAAAAAGAAACAATAAATAAACTGCATTGCAAACTTGAAACAGGTAAGTTATGTATGAGGAAAGCCAAATATTAAATAAGGCAATTTTCTTTTCTTTGTGGTTAACTAGTATCTGATACTTACTGAGGCCTAACAATCACTAACAAATTAGTTGACTTCCTCCCTAGCGTTTTGAAAACTAGAAGCCATTTCATCAAGGACATCATTGGTGGATTTTAAATGATTTTTATTGTAGCACAGTATAGTATCAACTCAACATAAATAGCATTGAAATAAACTGGATCTACTTAGTTTACATCTAAATCACACCCCTCTTTATTCATGGTTAATAAGCATCATTAAATTAATGATATGCTAATTATATGCAAATATAATTTGCACACTTGGGATAATTGTGGTGAATATAACTGATGAAAAGAATGGTTAAAAAAAGTTCCTAATAATTAGAGAGCAGAGTACATTTATCTCTGAGTTTCTTAATAGAGAAAAATTGAAAAATTAATTAGAATCATGCATTTTCTTTTGTCAATGAAAATCATATGTGGCACTAAAATGGTCTCTTCAAGTCCATAATAATCATAGAATGTTGTGCTAGACTTTAAAAAAATATGTCTCTTGAATTTCTCTTGCTGCTGAACAAGTGTGGTCCAGAATGACTGGAAGCTCCCTTTGCACATTCACTTGGGGACAGGTCAGTAGTGTGGAGGAAAGAATGACCATCCTTTTGCACCTGTTCTGCCTTCTCTTGCCCTTGATCTTAATTTCTTGGCTAACCTTCTGGACCCAACCTAACCCAAAACTTCAGAGGCCCTGAAATTTCTTTGGTAGGTGATCATTTATTCTTTGTATCCTATTTCAGGCTTAATAGCCCTAATACTTTTGAGGGGTCTGAAGTAGTTTCTTTAATTTGTTGATGGCCAATGAGGCACAAATATATACATGGCTCATTTTCTGCATAATGAACAGGGTTAGATTAAGATATCTAAATGCTCTAAGCATGGAAAAAACATAGATCCTTGTTTTGTGTGATCTTAGAAAATAAACACTAACCTCCAAAATGAATTTGAAGAAATACCCTACTATTATTTCTCTCATGTATTTCTTAGCATGTTTTGAAATATCCACTATCAAATTCTCTTAAATGTTTTTTCAATTTTATGTTAATTCTTAACTGGCATGCAAGTAAATGCTTATTATATCTAATAGGTAAAGCTACATGGGTTTTATTAGACTTGTTATATTTGTATCTCTATTGATTCCATTAATTTCTCATCCTATCAGCCTATGTATTCAAAAATGTATCCTTATGCTATAACAAGTATGTTTTTAATTTGAGCAGAATATAGAAAATATAATTTGCAGTGATTTAGTGCTTTTTCTCCTACAGAAAAATCTTTTAAGACAGGTATTTGACTAATATGAAATGTCTTTGTCAAAATATTTATGTCCTTCTTGCATAGTACTAGTTAACCAATCAGTGCATTGTAATGTAGTGACAGAAAGATTTCTGAATTTGATTTATTTAAGTTTTCTCATTATTTCTAGCATTTTTTTTTGTATCACTTTTTCCTGGAAATTACAGGTTAAAAAAAAGCCCCTAAGCTTTACCTAATTGTTTATTTTTAAGAGTTATGCTATGCCCCTTGCTTTTAAGAGCCATATCTTGGGAAAGGCACAGTAGATCATAACTTATATTACTCTTCCTGCTATAGAACCCACAAATCCCTTATTAATACCAAGAGTAAGTTTTCCTGCTTTCAAAGCTTTAACTTTCTATACAGGTTACATCTTAGCTAAATTAGTTATATGTATCTGTTTGGGACACATTTTTTGTTTGCCTTTTCTGTGTATTACCCTGTATAAGATTAACCTGAGACAGGTATTCTGAAATATTTTAATACTGTGGAGTTACTACATAGGTATTGTATTAAGCCAATTTGTTTTTCAACAAAAGAAAAAATGGGGAACAATTGTCTGCAAAATATTTCCTGGCTCTCCTATGACTTATAAATTAAAATAAATTTAGGTAGAATCAAAACTTACATTTTCCCAAATTATGTATTAGTTATCCACCATGGTTTCAAATATTAAAAGCAAATTACTTGAATTTAACCATCAGAAGCCATAATATCAGAATACTGATGATTAATATGCAAACAATAGCATCTTTTTTGAAAGAATAGGAAAAAAATACAGCCAAAATTTATTTATTTTCAATACCTAATTTTACTGACTTATTTGTAAGTTTTTAAGTTTAGTTTTATTTATTTTTAATTTTCTGTGCATTTTATTGAGCTCATATATATGTTGGTCATGATGCCAAGTACTTTACCTGTGATCATTTTGCTTACTAATGTTCATCATATTTTTAGAACAATGTTATTAGTTTGGGTTATTATCCCTATTTGGTAGATGAGGTGACTGAAGTCTATAAATATGTTTGTCCAAGATCACTTTGGTAGATGGCTGTTACAGAAGACTGTTAAATTTTCCTGAATATACCTGAATCATTCTTAAAACTTAATTTCCTGGGAGTTGAAGAGAAAGATTTTTTAAAAAGTATGTTATTACAAAAGTTATAGTTTCCAGGAAGATTTACTGATCCCTCCAATATGGTAGCCACTAGCTATGTGTATTTGTTGAACGCTTGAAATTGAAATGTGCTTTAAGTGCTTCAAGTAAGTACTTGAAATTAAGATGTTTTTAAATGTAAATACACACTAAGTTTCAAAGACTTAGTATGAAAAAATAAAACACATCAACAATATTTTAAAAATTTGATTTCATGTTGAAGTAAACATTTTGGAGATATTGGATTATATAAAATGTATTAGTAAAATTAATTTAGTTAATATACTAGATACTTCGGTAGCTGTTTTTCACTAGTAAATTGGTACATATATGTATTGTCTCTGCATATATTTTTGTATTCTTATGTACATTTTGTCTCATTTCAAAGATCCTAAGTTTTTAAAGAGCAGGAAATATGCTTTCTATTTAATTTTAATAATTCATCTTTTGGCGTGAAATATTGAAGGCAGACTGGCACATGGCTCTATGATACACTGGCCTGTGGGTAGCTGTCACTTCCCTCCTTCTTCCGTGGTGGTCACAATTATATGGCCTTGTATTTTTAAGAGAGCAACAATTAAATTACAGCTTTGATGAAAACAAAACCTAAAGACATAAAATACACATAAAATAAATTTATAAATTATAAAACATATTCTCTTTTAAGAAAGAAAAATATACATTGACAATTAAGAAATATGCTAAAGTAAAAATTCCTAGTATGTAGAATAAATGGCATGAAAATGGCAAGTCTTGTAACTTCTGTTTCCAAACTGAAAATATCATCCATTACTTGTAAGTTTTATAAATGTTTAAAGTCCTGTTTGCATGTCTCCTTTGATTTATAAACCGGATAAGGAAAAGTGAGGCTCAGGGGCCTATTTTATGAAGACTGCATACTTATCTAAGTATAAAGACATGAAAATATGGTCTCCTTTTGTTGAGTAGCTTCTGAATTGCCCAATTGGTTCACTGAACAGAGAGATTTGTTATTAAAAGCAACTTATACTTAGTTTTTTAAATAGAGGAAATATTTTTAAAATTATGCTCAGAAATCTGCACTTCCAAGCTGGATATGGGTGTTTTCCCTCATAGTTTTTGGGGCTAAAAGATGTACTTCTTCACATCTTAAAATTGTTTCATGCAGAAATTATTAAAGTCCAAGTGCTGGAGTGCCTCACAGCATCTACCTATATACCTATTATCAGGATTTTCCAATCTTGAGCCTGCTGTATTACATATTACACTAAGAAAATACCATTTCCCATTATGGAAAAAAAAAGGATAAGTTAGACAAAGCCCATGCTAGCAAAAAGTATAGCAAACTAAATACAATAAACTAAAAACTAATTAAATGTTTTGATGGAGGAGTGTCTTCAGTAGGATGGTGGGATAGTTTTCTTTGTCATCACCTCATAGAATGTTAACTTTGATTACCATCCAAAGATGAGAGTACCTTTGTAAGACTGTCTGGAAGTCCAGCAGAGAAGTTCCAGCACACTGATGGAGCAAAAAAATCAGAGAATAGACAAACTGAAGAGGGTAAGAACAGTTTCACTTTACCCATGTCAAGAGATACTACCTAGGCTTGTGATTTCTCCCATGGGGGAAAGTGAGAGAGTAGTGAGTGAGAACCCAGCTTCCAGATGCATATGAGATGCTGACTAAGGGAGGATTTTTTCCTCACTAGGAATACTTTATTGTCTCACTAAGAATATTGATATGCCTGTGGTTTGGGAGAGACTGGGAGCAACCAGGCTTGGAACTAATCTTGGACTAATTTACTGGACACTTGATGGACTCCATCAGGTAACCTGGCCACAAACTGCTTGAGACACCTTGCCTATGGACCACCTCCAACAAGTAGCATACTGAAATCCCAAATACTTTGAGTGCCTCACCTCCATTGCCCACCCCCACCCCCAACCTCTCATGGCAGGCTTTTGTGCACCCTTCGACAGTACTGTGAACTTTCTGCTAAGGCTCATAAATATGTGCAGAAGGCAACCCACTCTGTGGGGTTCAGAGAAGCACACAACATTGAGAATTTCAGGTGTTATCCCAGAAATAAATAGGAGCCCCTGAACCCAACCCAGCCTTATGGGACTGAAAGGAAGGCATACAATCTTAATAATCCTCCCACAAAAGACAGTGAGAGGGGTGGGTATATCACTAGAAAAAATCTGAAAGAGCTTCAGAATCCCTAGTGAGGCTGACTGGTGAAGGCATTCATCTCCCAAAGAGAGTTAGTAAGTACTAGAAAAGATGACAACTTCTTCAAATGTAAAGACAGCAACACAAGACTTCAAGGAACATTAAAAATCAAGGAAGCATGACACCACCAAGGGAGCACAACAGTTTTCCAGTAACCAACCTCCAAGCAATGAGATCTACAAATTACTTGACAGAGACAAAAACACTAGTTTCGGAAGTTCAGCAAGTGACAAGAGAACTCAGGTAGACTCTGCAACAAAACAACAAAATAAGTTCAACAAAGATATAGAAATCATAAAAATAATCAAATTCTGAAGCTGGAGAATACAATAAATTAAATGAAAAAAAAAACGCAATAGAGAGCATGAACAATAGACTTGATCAAGCAGAAGAAAGAATTTATGAACACAAAGACAGATCATTTGAAATTATAAAGTCAGAGGAGAATAAAGAAAAATAAAAGAATACCCATTCTTATCACTTCTATTCAACATAGTTTTAGAACTCCTACCCAGAGCAATTAGGTAAGAAAAAGAAATAAAAGGAATCAAGATCAGAAATGAAGAAGTAAAATTGTCTTTGTAAGAACATGTTCTGCATTATATATAAGACTTTACCAAAAATATGTTAGACCTAGTAAATGAGTTAAATAAAGTTGCAGGATACAATTTCAACATACAAAAATTGGTTGCATTTTCTTACAATAACAACAGTCTGAAAGAGAAATATAGAAAACAATCACATTTACAATGCCATCAAAAAGAATGAAGTACTTACTAATAAATTTAACATAAAAAAGAATGAATCACTAATAAATTTAAGATTGAACTCTATAATACATTGATGAAGAAATGGAAGACACAAATTAATGGAAAGATATTTCATGTTCATGCACTAGAAGAATTAATATTGTAAAATATGCATACCACCTAAAGCAATCTCAATCTACAGATTCAATTCAATCAAATTCTCAGTGTCATTTTTCACAGAAATAGTAAAAGTAATTCTAAAATGCTCATGGATCCCTGAATAGCTAAAGCAATCTAGAGAAGACAAAGCTGGAAGGATGACACTTCTTGATTTCAAACTATTCTGCAAAGCTACAGTAATCAAAACAGTATAGTACTTGCATAAAATCAGTTGCAGAAAATGGTGTTGGGAAAACTGGACATCCACATGCAAAAGAATAAAATTAGGTCCTTACCTTACATGATACGCAAAAGTCAACTCAAAATGGATTAAAGACTTAAATGTTAAGATCTAAAATCACAAAATTCCTAGAAGAAAACATAGGGAGAAAAGCTCCTTGACATTGGTCTTGAAAATTATTTTTGGATATGACAGCAAAGTGCAAGGAACAAAAGTGAAAATAAGTGGGACTATGTGAAACAAAAAGTTTCTGCATAACAAAGGAAACAAACAACAAAATGAAAGAGCAGCTTATCTGATAGGTGAAAATATTGCAAGCCATATATCCAATAAGGAGTTAATAAGCCAAAATATATAAGGAATTCATGCAATTGAATAGCAAAGAAACAAATGATTTTATTTAAAAAATGAACAGTTGACTTTCACTGACATTTTTCAAAACAAGACATCAAAAATGGTCAAGAATAGGAAAAGGTGCTTAGCATCACAAATCGTAAGGGAAATGCAAATCAAAACCATAATGAGATACCATCCAACACCATTAGGATAGTTATTATAAAAAAGTCATAGTATAAAAACTGGTGTTGAGTATATGAAGAAAAGGGGATCCTTATGCACTGTGGTAGGGATGTAATTTCACATAAGCATTATGCAGAACAGTATGGAAGTTCTTCTAAAAACTAAAAACAGAATTGCTGTATGATCCAGCAGTCCCACTTCTGGGTATATATCCAAAGAAAATAAACTCACTCTCTGGAAGAGATATCTGCACTACTGTGTTCATTGCAGCATTACTTACAGTAGCCCAGATATGAGAACAACCTAACTATTCACAGATGAGTGGATATAGAAAGTTATGTATATATCTATTGATGGAAATGTAAATTGGTGCAGCCACTGTGGAAAGAAGTATGGAAGTTCTTTAAAAAACTAAAAATAGAAATACCATGCAACCCAATAATTCCATTTCTAAGAATTTACCTGAAGTATAACAAAATCCCTGATCTGACAATATATATGAACCCCTATGTTTATTGCTGTATTGTTTATAGTAGTGAAGATATGGAAGCAACCAAAGTGTCCATCAATAGATGAATGGATAAAGGAGATGAATGTATACACAATGGAATATTATTCTCTGCCATTTTTAACAACATGCATGGACCTAGAGGGTATCATGCTAAGTGAAATAAGCCAGGTGGAGAAAGACAAATACCATATGATTTCACTTATTTGTGGAATATAAAAACAAAACCAAACAAAATGAACAAGATAGCAGTAGACTATAGACACTGATAAATGACTGGTGGTTACAATGGGGCAGGCGTTGGGGTAGCTAGGTGGGGAGAGTGAGAGGGATAAAGGGGTACAAAAATTCTCAATCATAGTATAAGTTAGTCATGGGGATAGCACAGCATGGAGAATATAGCCAATAATTCTGTAACATCTTTCTATTTTGTCAGGACTGCACTAGTTGGGGTGAGGATTTAATAATATGGGTAACTACTGAACTACTTTATTGTATACTTAAAACTAATATAAGATGGAATATCAATGATACTTCAATAAAAAAAGTGATCTATATATATATGTATACACACATATATATGATGTATATGTATGTGTATTATATAATATATGTATATATAAAAAGTGATATCTGTTATGTAAGTGATGCATATTATATGTGTATATATAATATGTATACAGTCATATATATATTCTTCGGTTTTGGAAAAGAAAGATCTCTGCCATGTGCAGCCCATTATGTTGGGGTGTTTAAACTTGGTGGTGAAATTCATGTTTTGCAACAATCTATAATATGTGGCTAATCATATAAAATTAATTTGCTAAATATTTTGCACTTCAGATTTGATTCTGTTTAGTATTTAAATTTCCATATTAATGAGCAAAAGCTAGGCTGCATATACTGTTACTAATGTTACAATTAATTTTGGTTTATTCCTAAAGAATTTTTTCAACTCCTAGATATTTTCTGAATTCAGTAGCAACCAAATACAACACATCCATATTCTTTCTCTCTCTGTCATACACATGTATACTCACACACAAACACACATCCTCATTAATTCTGACATTCAGAATCTATGTAGGCAAAGATAAGTAAGCAGTTGCACCCATTGTCAGTGTCATATTCAGCAGAATGAGAATCTATGTCAAATAGCATATGTGTTTATTAAAAGGTATCTAGTACCGTGCTCATCATTACAGAGAACAAAGTTAATAGAGGACATGTTTTCTGCTCTCAGATTATTTAAAACATAGTTAAACAAAGAAAGTACATGCTGTGCATTATTATCATTACACCTGGTGGAAAATGATGAAGTCAGCTGTTGATATAGCATGGCCATTGGTTTGAATTCTCTCTATCCTTTGAGGGCCATGGGGAAAAATGTGGGGTTGTTAGGTGTTGTTGTAGTCATAATGAGTGTGGTACACAAAGGGGAGGAACAAAGGTTCAATATCTCTATCAGAGTGTGGCACAGTTTTGGAGAGCCAAATATGGACTGATCTGAAATGCCAATATTGTCCTAGAGAGAAATAATGTAGACTAGGCTATGTTTTAAACAATTTTATGGCATTTTTTGCCATCTAGAAAATATATTAAAATTATACATAAAATACATATATTTTATACAAATATATTTTACTTTACCATAAAATTAGGGGAAATAGCCTGAGAAATTTTATGAAGCGGAAAGAAATTTTACAGGAGGGATCTTTGTATGTTTCAAAGAGAAAAGAGACAACAAGGGCTACTGGATATTACTGTTCTATTAAAGAGAAATGAGCCAGACTAGGAAAATACCATCTCTATCAAACTTTAAAATATATTTTTCAATGACTTCCATTCATCCTCTAGGTATATACTTAGTGAGTTCTCTCATCACCTTCCCCTACCTCTAGGGTTTACATATTAGTGTCATTTTTTTCCAGACAGAAAATAAGGTTACCTTCTTATAAGATTGATCCTGTGTTTCCAGAGGGGACTGCTGCACTAGAGTACAGACTGTGTGTTGTAGGGTTTGGTCACTGTTTTTTATGGGGAGAACCCTAAGGTAAATCATGTCATTCTATGTCTTGCTGCTACAAATGAACTTACAGATAACACATTCAGAGAGATGGTCAGCTATGCAGAAAAACTTTGCCATTTGCCTAATTAATAAACCTAAGTCTTCATTCATAAATGCAACTGACCAAAAAAGAATTACCGGGTGTTTAGAAAAATCAGAATAGAAAATTTACTTAGGAAGAATAAGCAGATGATGGGAGAAAAGCAAATAATTCAGAGTGAGATATATAACTTTTTAAAAATATTATAATAAGAAAACAAAACATTCTAATTAGTAAATTTAGATATATATGAGAAGATATTTCTGCTAGATAAGAGCAAAACATTTATGAGAAAAGAGCAATTTGAGTTCAAAAGGAACTCATGAACAATCAAGTCAGATATGATTAATCATTTGATTTTTATATCACTATGTAAGAACTTGTTCACCATGTAAGAACGTGTTCGTTATGCTTCAGAAGATTGGAGACTGTTGAGAATTAGGCTTGAGGTTGATTAAGGATTGTGCATTGAGTCCCCTATACAGAATTTTATTGTTGTTAACAACCATTTGATCAATAAATATGAGAGAGGCCCTCTCAAAAAAAAAAAAAAGGAACTCATGAAAATTAGAATATAATTCTCCCATGAGTAAGAAATACTGGGACTAGTATAAGAGGCATATCTGATTATGTATGAAGACCAACAAAAGACTAATAGGCAGTCTAGAACAAGAAAACAAATAGTGAAAGCGGGAAGATATAATCAAAGAAATAGTAGAAGACACAATCAAAGTTTAAGCATGCCATGAGTTTGTTTTTAACTCTGGGTTTTGAAAGGAGAAAATATAATGTTCAGGTGGACTAAAGTAAAATGAAAAAAATAATATAAGATAATATAAAAAAGAGAATATTTGAAGGATTCCACAGGATCTAAGAAAATACCAGTCTGACATTTTACTACAATGAAAATAAATTCTAGGCCTACAGGTAAGAACAAATGAGGAAATTCAATAAACTGAATTATCAAAAACTTAAAGTTCTTAGTGATTTGACAACTTTTTACCTGCTAAAGTGAAAATGAAATCTAATTTGATAACCCAACAAAAAAAAATCTTTGAAAAGTAATATGTAATTTGAATATGAAATATATTAAGACATGGAATAATTTTTTACATTTTTAAATAAGCCCCAAAAGAAGTGTGGCTTGTAGATTTTATTCTCTGATGGATATCCATTATATGTTAAACACTTGATAAATATTTTTTAGAGCACTTAATTAATTAAATTTAAAAGGGGAAACTTATTTGACATTGGTGCAAGTAATGTATAGTTCCAAATATACATGGTATGGCACACATTTTATTGATGAGGGTTTCTACTATTCTAGGGATGGAATTGCTAGTTTCACAGTGAATCATATCTGTATTTATTCAGAACATTAAAAATAATGTATATTCTTGGGTTTTTAGTTTTTATACAATGACCTACAGACAAGGCATATAACATTTTGTAACTATAGAACTGATTGTAAATGTTTAAATGTATTGATATTATAACTGTTAAGGCATGGAGAGTAAAAATACTATTAATAAAACCAAAATTGCTCCTTACCTTAATATTGTAAATCTATAGTGTACCAGACTGATGCTCAGCGGTGGAGAGAGAGAACTAGATGAAGAAGAATACAAAAAGGCACTGGTTTCCTCTTCTCATATCCTGGAGTGTCAACAGTATAGTATATAATTGATAGGTAATGTTTATAGGTATACACACATTATAAAATGTATATATATGTTTTTTATTGTTGTAAGAAATTACCAAAAACTTAGTGTCTTAAGTAACACAAATTTATTAATTTGCAGTTCTGTAAGTGAGAAGTTAGTATATGTCCCATGGGGCTAAAATCAAGTTTGGCAGAATAGCATTCCTTTCTGCAAACTCAAGGAAAAGCATTGATTTTATTGTTCATTCATTCTACAGGTAGACCTGAAATCCTTACTGCCATTTGAGCTCTGTCACTGTCTTTTTGATGCCAGGAGGCAGTTCATAACTAACAGGCTGCTGCTTGCCTTGGCTTGTGGTTTCCTTCCTCCATTGTCAAACCTAACAGATGGGTTGAATTCCTCTCACACTTCAAATATCGTCTGTCTCTCTTTTAGTCTCATCTCTCATCTGACTGAAGTGTTCTGTCTTCTTCCACTTTTAAAAGCCATGTGATTACATTTAATCCATAAGATTATCCAGGATAATCTGTAAACTTAATTCTATCTGCAAAGTCCTCTTTGTCATGTACCCCAACATACACAGATATAACAGGAATTAATGTGAAGATAACTTTGAGGGTCTCACATGAGATTTCAGTTCAGAAAAGAGCAGCATAATTAATCAGATGCCATGAACAATTGATTTTTTTCATTAGGAAGTGAAAAGTATCTGCCTCCTTAGAGGAAGCATTAACCGTGATTTTAGCATCTAATTCCTGGTCCTTTGTGCAAATGCCCAACCACAGTACCAAGGTGCATTTGACTAGAACATTATATGATTTTAGAATAGTTTCTTCTTAGCCTCTGAATTAAGTCGTCCTTTGAGTCGTCCATTCCTATAATGATGCTTTATAATGACACCTCCCAAACTCTCATTTATTGCTCTCTCATGGGTTTTAAGATCTGCCAGGGGACGGCTACTTTAGGCTAGGCCGTCAATCTTAAGTCTCCTCCACGTATTTCTCATGTTAAAATTCAGGGTCAGGGAACAGTTAACTGGACATGCTCTTCTTGCAATGACTGACAGAAGTACCAACAGACTGGCAGAAAATGTGAGTGTGTGGGGCTTGTTTTGGCTTTTGTTTGTTTTCATTTCAGTTTCTCTTCAAAAGTCTTGAATGATACAAAGATACTGCATTCTGTGGCTAAAAGAACTTTCACTGAGTGATTTTGCAACAAGCTATAGATGCTGCTTTCTGGTTATAACACTTGAAAAAAAGTAATCCATGTAAGATACTGCTGAGTCAGACACTATTTGAAAAATAGGCAGCCCAAAGATAAGATTTTTAAAAGTATGATCTCTGGATCAGCTTTCTTACAATATCATATAGTAGTTATTTAAAAAACAACAAACTCCTTTTCCCTGGTAAAGATTTACTTACTAAAAATATATGGTTGCTGTGCCTGGGACTCTGATTTTAAATTAATTTCCCAATGCCAATTCTCCTGCATGTTTTAAGCCACCTTAGTATTCCTCAACTAATATGCATTCAATTAAATTACAATCATTACTTTCTCTTAATGAAAGTAATTAGTTTCTAATCTTTTAATAAAAACTTTTTAAAACCTTACCAGCCTTCATTCTTCATAGTAGATTGTTCTGTTTTACACCATTGTAAAGCTTCCAACATGTTTTCATATATTTGATCTCATATATTTGATTTCATATATTTGATTCTGCATTAGGCAGAAGAAAGAATAGTGAATCTATATCTTCCTACTCTTAAATATCCCACCTTGGTATCAAGTGATAATGCCTGGGCACTTTAAAAAAGATCATACATTCCTAAGATGCCCTTCAAAACACAGTTGGTGAATGCTTAATTTAAAAATTATATAGCAATGCTTGTTTTGAAAATTGTCTTCATTATAAACTTTATGTAATATTTGATCTGTTTTATGTTGTGGAATGTGATATATAATGAAAAAACGATTACCTCTTTTTAAATAAGTATCTTCAAAATTTTTGAGGTAGTAGATGCAAGATAAACACTGACTTAAATGTCAGCTACTTCACTTTCCTAGATATGTGATTAAGGGGATTGGTTTACTTAATTCTTCAATGTTATCCTTCTTCATCAAAGGAGGTTAAAATAACTATAGTATTATAACAATACTTGAGAGCAGTCATATAAGCTTTTCAGAATATATCCCAAACACTGAGCTACTATTTCTGTAGCTCTGGCTTTTTATTTATTTTTTTGTCCTTTTAATGGCATAGCTCAGGCATTTAGCCAGGCATGAATTTTTAAATAAAATATAATAGTTAAAATCTGAGTATGTGAGTTCAGTTCCACACTTGAGTCTTCATTTTAAACGTGGTGTAGCATATAGTGATTAATACTGTGGATCCTGAAGTCAGAGATTCTTGTTCAATTCTTTTACTTTTTCACTTACAAAATGATGAGAGAACTTACTTTCATCTCTCTATGACTCAGTTTTTGCAACTGTAAAACATGTTAACAGAAATTAATTTCTAAGGCTGTGAGGCTTGTACATTAATCCATGCAAAATGCTTAGGAGCATGTCTGAATTAAATAGTCACTCATGTAAAGTTAGCTCTTATTATAGATATTTCTGTACAGAAGGGAGGTAATTTACTTTTGTGTGAAATCAACATTTGACATTAAATATAGTCTTAGCCTGCATGGACGGAAGATGTGAGGAAGAAAATTGGAAAGTGCTATAAAGAAATCCTTATTAAATTTTCATGGGACAAAAGTGGCTTTCTGTACCATTGACAAAAATATTTTGATTATACTGTTATTCTTGTGATTCACAAACCATGTGTGACCAATGGCTATATTATTGCTGTAATTTTACTTTGCATTTGCATAGCCTTTTAAAATTTAGAAAGTTTGTCCACATATAAAATTGTATTTAATACTCACAAAAGAACATGTAAAATAGATTTACTTAAACTAGTTTTCTGATAAGGAAACTAAAGCCCAGAAAGATTAAATAATTTTATGAGGATTAAGCAAGCAGTAGGTAAAAGAGCTTGAATATAAACCCACATCTTCTGACACCCAGAATAATGACCGTTTCCTTAAAGAAACTGTTTTATTTAGGGATAAATGTTACCTCATCTTTTATAAGACTAAAACTTCAGAACAGTGACTTTAAACCAAAATGCCCCCCAAAAGAAAACAAAAAGCCCTACAACTACCAAATAAAGATGTTCTAAAACAAGGTCACACAATGTCTCCAGAAAAATTAAGCCATTTTCTCTGGGGCTTTTTTGATTTTCCTTAGTATAAGAAATATATACATTTATAACTAAAAAAAATCTACTTGCACTATAAGAACACAGGCTACGTGGCCCATTTGGCTCTACCAAAAAACCTCAGATTCATATAAGTCACTGTACAAAGCAAGCTTTATTTCCTTGTGTCATGGTTAAGAAATCTAGTCTGTCAGTTTTAAGGGAAATATGCATGAGATATGGAGATGTTGATGAATCCTCCATGTTCAGATAAGAGATGCATCACAATATTTAAGATAATCTCAAAAACAAAGCTGCTAGGCACATTTATTGTTGGCTAGAAGTGTTGCTAGTCATCTTGTATTTATTGTTGGCCCATTTAAAATGAAACTTTTCCCTGAAGTAATTGTGTGTGTGTGTGTGTGTGTGTGTGTGTGTGTGTGTGCAGGAAAAAAATACACATACATATTTTTTCTTCGGAGGAGGTCAAACTATAGCTAACATATTGTGAAGCATCTCATTTATTGTGTCTAATTGAATTTTAATAGAGCTGATAATCTAGTTTGACAACTTCCTAAATTATTGTCAGATATATTAAACAATCTCTTCTCATTACGTATGATAGATAATTAAGTGCTGTAAATTATGGGCCACTGTAAGGGTTGAATGTACTATGAAAGCAAAGTGACAAACATTTCAGGAGAGGAAGGAACTCTAAGTGACCTCTATATAGTAATTCACAAAGGGAATTCACAGGCAATTCTACATTGCCTCTTTTAATCTAGTCTAAACAATAGCTACTTACTTAAAGAAGAAATAGGTAGATGATAAAAATATATAGATAGCTTAGATGTTATCTTTTTTCCTAAAATTATTTATTGAATTTTATCCAAACTTAAAGAACCAATTTGAATCTAGTTTATTCCAGCCCAAAATTCATTAATACAATAAATATTCTTTGATAAATGGCCTGGTAAATTGTGGTATTTAATAAATGTGAGTTAGTGATGTATTTTGATTTTTATTATTAAAGGAAGAATCAGTTCATTAAGCACTACCTTAAAGTAGTTTACATGCTCAAATATTTTATTGGTGATATATAATGATTAAATTATATAATTATTTATGATTATATAATTATAATTATTTATGTTTATTACACTTTACATATATTAACTGTTTACCAAATGGATTTATATATAATTTCATGTAAATATAAAATTATAAACGGTACTTATATATAATGATTATAATTTATAATGTATGACAATAAACTAACAACTTCTTATTAAAGAACAATTAGGGCAAAAAATGATGTAACATTATCTCTAGCATTATCACTATCTAGAAATAACTGCTATTTTTGTAATTTTAATCATTCCATAAAAACTCTTACATGGATGCGATCATGCTTAGTACACTTTCATGTACCATTTTATCTCTCTTGACTTTGTATTTTACAATGTCATTAAAAACTTGCTCATTAAAAGTATTTTAAGATTAAGTAATATTGATCTCTAGTTTCATATCTGGCATGTAAAGAACTTAGAAGTTGTCATTCTCATCTTTAAAACAAAAATAAGAAGGCCAAACTGAAACTCAGTGATTTTTCTTTGATCTAACAGAAAACTAAGTTTCAGGGCAAATTGCTATCCTGCAATCTGATAGGAGCACTTACATGGAAATATTGAGTAATTGGTGGAGACTCAAGGTGCACTAGAATGTGAGTGAGAAGCTGTTGGTGACTTCAGTCTTTTTGTGCTTAATATCAAGTAGCTTTGGCTGGTTCTCATGATGAAGATCCCCAAAATGTCCTCTTCTGATCGGGGCAGGGGAAGGGGAGGAGTGGTTGTTATGAAACAGGCCCAGAGACTTCTCCAGTATACAGGCCTGTGTTCAGGGAAAAAGGCTTTCTGGAATGCTACCCCAGTTGAGGGAAGAGCATTCTTCCAGCTCCATCCCCCACTCACCTTCCTGTCTCACCTAAATGGGGGTGGGAACAACCCGTATTTAACTTTGGTCAGAATTTCAAGGAAACAGACTGAGAATGCTACAGCAGAGAAAAGTAGGGAGTGGGGTCGGGGAAAGTTATAGCACCACATGAAAACTAATGAATGTCAAAGCCCCAAGACATACAACCAATAAGAAAAAAAAGAGAAAAAATATGAAAAGCTACATATGAAATATTTGTGGTTATAATGAGAGAGAATTTTTCAAAATTAATGAAAGACACCAAACTACCTTAGAGCCATCAAGCTCAGAGAACATAAAAAAGACAGACATTAACAAAACAGCATACAATATCAAACTACAGGAAATCAAAGACAAAGAAAAAAGTCTTAAAAGAAACCGGAGGAAAAAGCATTTTATCTATAGTCAAATAGAGATAAGAATATCAATGGGCTTCCTGTCAGAAATCATGAAAGTAGAGAGTAGAGTGAAATATTTAAAGTTTTGAAAATAAAAAAGAAGCCCATAAACTTAGAATTGTATAAACAACACATCATCTTCCAAAAGTAAATGAGAAATAAAGATTTTGCCAACACCTCGTCAAAGAAATGTCATTTTGGACTTCCAGCCTCCAGAACTTGCGAGAAAATTAATTTCTTTGGTTAAGCCATCAAATTTGGGGTATTTTGTTTTGGCAACCCTAGAAAACTATTATAACCTCTATTAAGTGTTGCTCTTAAAGCTTTAAATATTTAACGCCCATTATTTTAACCTAAATTAGTTTTTTAATGTTAATAATTAAGTGGTATCAGTCTGCTTTCCCATGGAAGGATGATGGCCTCCACAGCTTTTACTTAGGCTTTTTTTCTTCCCCTAGTTTAAGAGTTACAACTTTAGAGTTGTAAATCCAAATTACTATGCCTTATCTTTTTATAAAGTCTTCTATTTTCAGAATGTTTTCTTGTTATTTGCATTCAATTTCACATCTGCATTACCAATTATTGTTGAGATTCCAATGTATTTACAACTTTATTCCTAGCATATCTTTCATTTTCTGAGACTTCTAAATCCCATATATGTTTCCTTTGGTAAAGTACTTCCTCTATTCATTGCAACATTATTTTTCTAAGGAAAATATATGTGACTGATACTATTTTTTCAGTTTTTGTCATGAAACTTCTTTTATTTCTCATCTCACACATTAGAGTTTCCTGCCTAGGCCCAGAATTTTAAGTTACCAATCTTAATCCTTTACAATTATTGAAATTCAGATCATTCTAAATGTTAGAAAGTGAAAAAGCAGTGAAAATCTGATGTTAACTGATAATATTAAAGAAAACAGATTGTACTTTATAAGTACTGTTTCTATACTAAAGCTAGAAAATTTTCTTAGAGTTAAAAATATTTTAATATATGACCTTTTTTTTCACTGTTCTTTTTTGCAAACTGTTCCATTTGAGTGACATATATATTTACATGATGTATTTTCTTTTTTTGTCATATTATCAGTCTTTTATGTATCACAAAATCCTAAGTAAATTAACAAGAATGAAGTGAATGTCATCAAATGAAATCTGACAACACTGATAACATGCTGCTTGTTTAAATTATGGTTGATAGTGTAAGTATGCTGATTACATGATAATTAATTACAAAGTCTATGACACTAAATACTAAATTAAATTTAATTAATTTAAATGACTAATAAAATTAATGGAATCCTAGTAGTCACTTAAAGGAGGCCCTTTTACATTTAAATAACTATGAGCTAAAAATTCCTCTTAGATTCAGAAATATAGATAAAATTATTCATTTGCATAAGATTATATAAATACCTGTTTATGCAAGTATGCTTTTCTTTTATTATTGAATTACTTTTTTTCTTTGAAAATTCCAAATCTGTGTAGGTTATGGACAAAAATGAGGTATTTCTTTCCTTGGAACAAATTATCTAGTGTTTTAAACAAACATAAGACTTTAACATCTCTGCCTATCACCACTATCATCACACACATACACACATTCTTTAAACACTCAGAGAGTCCAAGGGACTATCTCGCTAAAATTGTAAGTCTTACTTAAACCAATGATGGAAAATGAGGCTATACTGAGGCAAAAGTAATCATAGAGATGTGTATAAACTTCCATAACTCTTATTGGCAGAGAATCCCACCTGGATTACTGGACCACTGATATTCTTAATGAGGCACAGCTAAGCCATCAAATGTGCAGGTTGAGATTATTTTATCTGAATGCACATACCAAGAAATGAGGATCTTTATAAATGTGTTCTCAACCATGAAACCAGAAACGTCAAATTATGTTTTCTTTAGGAGAGTGCTTACACTCTGGAGTTAGGACTTAATAAACCCTATACACTTCATTGTATTTAACTGTACTATTACCGTAACACTGATCACATATACTCAGAATGAGATGCTAAATTAAATTTGTTCTTTGCCCTTTCACAATAAGGACTTAAATGACAAAAGGTAATTGTCAGAAAGTGTAGAAGAATCAATCAAGAAATTTATAGTGAGGCTTTATGTGCTCAGGTATTCAATTTGAACTGTGGAAATGCTTACAATTCCTGATAGTATAAGTGGGTGCCTATTTTTAGTTTCATTTTCATTGGAAAAAAAAAAGAGGAAGAATTTTATAACTTAGTGTCTGTCTCACCTGAGGGTTTCAGCCCCAGATAAGTTCACTCTGAATTTGCTTAGCCTGAAAAATGACAAGGAACGTTTGGGGTAAATGTGTTTATACCCAGCTTTATTCTCATGGTGGCATGTCAAGCACTAGAATCACCTCTGCCTTGGGGCACATCTGCATGCAGCAAGTCCACCACTGCTGCTTGGCCTCTCCTCTGCCTCCAGCCCAGCCTCTGCTCCAGGCTTGCCTCGAGCACTGGGCGGAGCTCTTTAAATAGCATCACAGAATCATGGCTCATTGCCACCAGATGTGTGAGCATGTACCTGGAGCATTGCACGTGCATAATGGGCAAGTAAATTAGGATCAGATGAGGATCCTGGCCATGGTAACTTGCATTTCCCCTTCACTTAGGAAATAAGATAAAAAGATTAACACTAATGAATTTTCTCTAAAGTATTATATTAGTACAAGTGAATAGAATTTATCTATCACTCTCTTTTTCAGAAACTTTAAATATAAGTAATTGTTCTTCAATTTTTAGTATTCTGAACTCTGGCAACAGATCTCTAGTGAAAAGAGGCAAGTGGACAAGAGTACCACTGAAAATCTTAAGGAAAGAATGATCCAAATATTGAAACATCATAAGATATTCTTTAAATTCAAACCTAATAACATATGGATATAAATAATAACTTGAAAAAAACCCTAGTAACTGTATGGTTTCCTAGTCAATTATAGTGATCCCACATCTGCACTACAGAGAGAAATTGTTTAGCTAACTGGTTTGTAAAATCTATTGCCAGTTTCAAAGGCACCATGTATTGATTAGAGCCTCAAAAAAATACTGAAACCCTGTTAAATGTCTGACATGAGGTATTTTCAAGCCTGTCTAGAATTGTATGGTATGATCAAGATAATACTCATGTCAAACGCAATTAGGTTTTGGACATATAAATAAAATGTGTTGTGTGTTTATATGTGTCTAAGTAGAAAAATGAGACAAATTTATTGCATTTTGAATAAAGCTTTACATTTGAAATATGTATTCCTATGTGTTGAAAAAGTGAAGATTCCTATGGCCAGGATTTTTACCTGGCCCTGGTTGGCTAGCTCACTACACACATGTGGGCAATATGTTGCTATTGACTCTATATAAAGAACTCTGGCCAGTGCTCTGCACAACATGGTGGCACGGCTGCAAGGCTGCAGGTGGCAGTGCCGAGGACAGAGATTGAGATGGCTGCAGGGGTAGAGAGGCCTAGAGACAGAGAGCGGCTTACTGCATGCAGACGCACTCTGAGTGGACGGGATTCTAGTGACTGACCTGCCACCGTGGAAATAAAGTTGAGTATAACCCTTTCACCCCAAGAATGTTCTACTGTCATTTCTTTGGTCACATTGAATCCACAGTGAACTTTCCTGGGGCTGAAACCCATTGACAAGACACTATATAATTAATTATACTGTACAATAAAAATAATACAAATAAAATGGGACAAATTATTGTTAGGTATACAAAATCTATATCACCATAATTTGCTATATATCCTTCTAAACTACACATACACAGACACACACATGTTTATTGGTGCAGTGTAGCACAGTTAAAGGCACAGACTGGCACACATTGGTTTGTGTTCAAATCCTATTTCAGCCAAGTACTTCTTGTGTAATCTCAGTTTCCTGAGAGATAACAGTATGCTCGTAGTTATGTTGTGAAAAAGTTATGTTTCTTAAGAATAGTGAGTATTTTGTAAATTAAGAGTCATACAATTATTTTCTGCATGCTTTTTCCACTTAATGGGTCTTGCCAATGGGTTTCAGCCCTGGTCAAGTTCACTATGGATTCAATGAGAGAGAAAAAATGACAGTGGAACATTTTCTTGGGGTGAAAGGGTTTTTATCCAACTTTATTCCCAGGGTGGTAGGTCAATAACTAGAAACCTATCCACTCAGAGTGAGTCTGCATGCAGCAAGTGTCTGCCCCTACAGCCATCTCAGTCTCTGTCCTTGGCGCTGCCACCACTCCAGTCACTGCTGTTCTGCAGCCTTGCAGCCTTACAGCCATGCAGCATCCCAGAACACTGGGTGGA
The DNA here is from genome assembly GCF_030020395.1 of Manis pentadactyla. Taxonomy (NCBI): domain Eukaryota; kingdom Metazoa; phylum Chordata; class Mammalia; order Pholidota; family Manidae; genus Manis; species Manis pentadactyla. The sequence goes on along the minus strand of NC_080028.1, from coordinate 65,634,019 downwards.
GCTTTTATACAGAATCAATAAAAACATATTGCCCACATGTGTGTAGTAAGCAAGCCAACCAGGGTCAGGTGGGAATCCTTGCCATAGGAACTTCCACTTTTTCCACACTCCAGCCCTCCAGGATTCTCACCTCTCCATCTATGCACCCTCAATCTTCTGCAATGATCCCTGTGCAGGAAAGCTGGAACATTGTAACCAAATTCCACAAAAACAACAGAGGCTACAACAATATACAAATAACAAAATTTATGACAAATTATAATAACCTTCAAGCCTGAGGAGATCCATTGCCAAGTGGTCATTCTGGCTGTATTCAAAACAGTTCTACATGAATATCTGAGTTAACCAAAAGGACCATGGGCGGGCCTTACAATACTCACCTTCTCCAGCCTCTCCAGCAGAAAGTCTTGCAGACACACAGGCCTGTCTTGTCACTTTGTCTCTGGCTTCTGCTTCATCCCCAGTGGCCAGAACTTCTGCTGTGGTTTCAACAGCTCCAGTAAGATTCTATTTGACTTTCCATCCAGTTTCTCTCTGTCTGCTCCTGCCTTTATCAAATCAGCTCACATCTGGGTCCTCATGACCTTCATGGGGCCCTTTAAATTCTTCTTTTGGGTAGCAGACTATATTTCCTCCTGTGCTTTCATTGCTTAAGCCTGAGTACAGGAGCAAGGGCATAGAGTGCTCCACAACCTGGGAGGAGGCTGCATCTCTCCTGGAGGAACCCATGGTTGCCAAGCCTTTATTTTCTATTGGGCTTTCCATCAGTTTTCAACCTGGTGGGATTTCAACCGAGGAGCAGCTGATGCCTCGGCACTGGTAGGGCCTCCACCCCGACCGCTTCATCAAAACTTGGCTCCTTCTTTGTTTCTGGGGCTGATGGCACCACTACATCCTACAGGTACCTGCCCCACAGCACCTCACAGCCTGCACTCTCAGGCTGCTGCTTCCTCTTCGGCTACCATGACTTCCTTTACAGTTTCCACAGCACCTTATAGTGAAGCTATTTCAGTCACCAACAAATTTTTACTTCCTCACTAGCACCTCACAGCTCATGTTCTCGTGCTTCCTGCAGAAGGAAGTCTTTCTCCCTTATGGCCTTTCTCAATATTGTGAGAAGAAAACTCCCCTTCATTCCCACAGCCTCACAGGCACTGTTTCTCTAAGGAATTCCCTATTTTACTGAGGGCCAACTTTACTGCCTCAGGGGTTGCCTCCCCCCCTTCCCAGTCTTGGGGTGGGGCCCAGTCCTCTAGGAGGCAAATTGCCTCAGACCACATGTCCACTGGGGACACTCGAATGTCTGCCCATCTGTAGGTGCAGCCCGCTAAAACACTTCTGCCATGAGGGCAGCCTTTTCCATTCTTTGGTCTGTAGTGAATCATGCAGTCATTGCTAATTGTCTTGCCAGTGGGTTTCAGCCCTGGACAAGTTCACTATGAATTCAATGAGACCAAAAAAATGACAGTGGAACGTTGAGGGGTGTAGGGAAGGCCCTCCTCCCCCCATCCCCACTTTCCCTACTGTTCTGTGAGGACAGCTGTCTGCTGCTTCACCCCAGATATGTCTGGCCTTGTCCATGAAACCTTGAAAACACAGCATGTTGTACCTATAACTAAGGAGCTAGATAAGGGCCTCAAAGGCCAGACACCTGGCCATGAAGGCCACACACATGCACATCTTCAATACTTATGCAACCATGAATCAGCACCATAGCAGTAAAAAAGTACAGCTTTATGCAGAATAAAGTGGCTTCTTTTGAGCACCCTCCATGACAACTCCCACCACCTTCTTTGCTCTTTGCATTGCCCCAAGACATCAAAGGCAACCCCCGGACCCCAACGGGGTAAAAGGGTTTATACCCAACTTTATCCCCATGGTGGCAGGTCATTCTCTAGAATCCCATCTACTTAGAGCGAGTCTGCATGCAGCAAGCTGGTTTTTGCCTCGGGGCCTCTCTGCCCCTGCAGCCACCTCAGTCTCTGTCCGCGGTGCTGTCTGCACTGCAGTCTATGCTCTCCTGCAGCCTTGCAGCCCAGAGCACTGGGTGGGCAGAGCTGTTTGTATATAGTCAGTAACTGTGTATTGTCTGCATCATGTGTGTAATGAGTAAGCCGACCAACCAGGGTCAGGTGAGAATCCTGACCATAGAAACCTTCACTTTCTCTGCAATATGCCACAAATTAACTTCCATATCAATAAACATGTACCTATGACATTTTGTTTATTTTTCTTTTTTCTGGTTTTGAGATAAAATTCGTATATAATATTTTGTTAATTTTAGGTACAATGTGATGATTTGATATTGCAAAATGATTACCACAATAAATTAGTTAACACCTATAAACTCACATACTTAACAAAATTTTTTTTTGAGGAGAAATTTCAGGTTCTACTTTCTTAGCAACTTGCACATATATGATACAGTAGGTAACTTAGTCATCATGCTGTTTATTATATCCCCAGAAATGATTTATCTTATTACTGGAAGCTTGTACCTTTTAACCTATGTCATTTCAATAACCTTCTATTATATGAAAATATAATGCATTAGTTTCCAAATGTACTTTTGTGTTTTTTTGTTATTGATCAATAATTCATGACATATAAATAAGGCTTGGTTAGATTCTTTGATATTTGATGAAACTGTACTCTAATAATTAACCATTTTAATCACTGTTGTATATGCAGTGGAAAGATAAGTATATTTGATAGTTGGGAAATTTTATTTTTCCAGATTTATTAAGATATAATTGATATATATATAAATTGTTTACATTTAAGATGTACATGATTTAATACATGTATTATATATTTTGAAATGATTACTACAATAAGACTAGCTCACCTTTCCATCACCTCACATAATTTTCTTTTTGTGTGTGTGGTGAGAATATGTAAAATCTACTCCCTTAGCATTCAAGCATGTAATGCAGCATTGTTACTTATAGTTACCATGCTGTATATTATTCAGTACTTATTTATCCTATAACTGGAAGTTTACCCCCTTTGATCAATATGTTCTCATTTTCCCCACCCCAAGTCCACCTGCAAACACCATTCCATTCTCTGTTTCTGCAAATTCAGCTTGTTAGATTCCACATAATATGTGAGATGATACATATTTGTCTATCTCTATTGGACTTATTTCACCTAATGTGATGCCCTTAGGGTCCACCAGTGTTGTTGCAAATGACAGGATATCCTCCTTTTAACGGTTGAGTAATATTGCATTTTAATATATACCACATTTCCCTCCCCCAGTTTTATTGAGATATAATTGATAAATTAGGATATTCAAAATGTACAATGTGATGATTTGAGGCACATTGTGAAGGGATGCTTCCCCTTTGGTTAATTAACACATCTATCACCTCACATACTTACCTTTTTTTTCTTGTTTGGTAAGAATATATAAATTCCACTTACTTAGCAAGTTTCAATTATATAATACACTGTTATCACCTATAACCACTGTATTATTCTAAACTATTTGTCAGGTAGTTCACAGATCTACATTTTCTTAGGCTCACTTTTTGGAGCTTTGTATCGTCTGGTGGTATCATGTGCACCTGATTGTGATCCTTGTATCCTTGCACTGATGATCTGTGCATTTGAGTATGCAGTCTCCTTTTCTGGATTTTGCATGTTCATTTCAGCAGGGAAAACCTTCATCATTCAGCTTAACTTGGAGTTCTGGATGGGTCAGCTGGTAGCTCCCACAGACTAGGGAACTTCTGTCAGATTCTTTAGTTAGGTCAGAGCACTACTTGTGCTCTGAGGTCAGGGGCTGACACTGTGTCCACTGCACGGTTGGGTAGGCCTGCTGGATTCCACATTCAAGGGGGATTGCTGGAACGCCCTCTGCGGCCAGGTGTGGCATGAGCTGGACTCTGCATTCACTTCTGCTCGTGTAGGTTTCTAGGCTGTGTTCCCTGGAAGGGTGGGGCCACTATTTGAGCCCTGGCTGCTGGCCAGCTTGTGACTGGTTCCTCAGTCACTCCTGGTGAGGTGGGACCTCAGTCTGTGCTCCCCACCCATGTGCTGCTGGCTGGACTCTGTTTAGGCAGGGCTGCAGACAGGGCTTCACAGTCAGATGGGGGCTTTCAAGCTGTGCTTTGCTATCAGGCAGGACTGCAGTCTGTGTCCCGCGTTTAATGGGGTCGCTGGCTATGCTTGTGATTAGGCAAGCCACTCTACCAACTGTCCCATCTTGATGATGTCATTCCCCTATTCAAAGTTGTTTTGAGTTTCGAGTCTGATAATTCCAACATCCCTGCCATGTCTGTTTCTGATGCTCTGTCCCTTCAAATTATGTCCCTGTAATATGCCTTGTAAGCTTTTCTTGATAGCTGGACATGATGTACCAGATAAAAGGAACTGTAAATAGGTCTTTAGCAATATGGAAATCAGGTGTGTGGAAAGAGGAAAAACATTCTATAGTCCCATGATTAGTTCTTTTTTAGTAACCATATGCCTCTAGACTGTGAACTTTCTAGGTGTTCTCAATTTTTCTCTCCCTTTAGGTGGGATGGGATGACTGGAGTGGGATGGAGTTGAACATTTCCCTTCTCCCATGGGTGAGGATAGAGCTGACTGGGTTGGGTGTTTCCCTTCCCTCAGGTCAGTTAAACTCTGGTTAACTTCCCCTGAGGTCGGGCCTTGTTCAGAAGAACATACTGCACTGGTGTATTTCAAAATAGTTTATTTCCTTTCCTTCTCTTAGTAGAATGAGGGTAGTTTTCTCCAATATTTACTGTGAGAACCTTGTCAAGATCCTGGGATAAATCTCACAAAATTGTGGGGACCCTTTCTATATTTGGGGCCTCTGGAATTAAAGTCTCAAAGTTGTCTATGTTGAGCATCCAGCAATTTGTCAATTACAGTTCTATTCTTCCTAGTCTGGCCCTGGTTCCTGCAAAGGTTTCCGCTTGTGGGTCTGTCCCAGTAAGCTGAGCCTCCTTGTATTTGTCTGACTGTTTTTTCAAACTTGGAGGCAACAGTTTACCACGTGCCGTGTCCTCCCCTCTCTTATGGATTCAAGAAGACTTGATTATTTTTAATCTGTTTAGCTTTATACTTGTTTTCAGGATAGAGTAGCAACTTCCAAGCTCCTTACATGTAGAACTGGGAACTGGAAGGACCACGCAGTTACATTTGTTAATGTATCCTGATGTCTAACTGGCACATCCACCCCCATTCTGCAGAGACTCAGCTAATCCTTCTTTGAAGATGCTTGCCCATCTTCTTTCTCAAGTACCCCAATCACTGCCCTCATCTCCATCACCCTTTTAAAATTACAACTATTGTTACTGTCTCCACTTACCATGGCTCACTTCAACTATTCCTACTTGTTTTCCCCCCAGTGTTACCCTGCTGTTTTACGTATACACATACCTTTTGTGGAAAAAGATGATTTTTTGTAGATGGTGGAAATTAATCATAACATGGCAGGATAAAGTGGTGATTAAGGGCTCAGACTTTGGAATGAGTCAGAGATAGATCTAATACTTCCACCATTGAGATACTCAGCAACTCAATATCCTACTCTATAAATTAATTTATATAGCACTTAACTCATGGAGCTTTCAATGAGACTATACTTGTAAAGTTCTAAGCAGCTAGCTTCTGTGAAGTGTAAACAGTCAGCTCCTTGCTCCAGCACCCAATTGGATGCTTCTGATGCATTTCTAAGCACCTGTGGAGTGTTCACACCTTATGACTCTGTGGGACAATTCTTGCAGAAAGGGGATGAGAACTACTATGTAAGAGTATCTTTTTCCAGTTTCTCCAGTGGATAATTCTCTAAAAACTTCATAACACCTTCTCCTAAATTCAAAGTAGAATTGGCACCATCTACAGGGTTTACCTTGTTCCCATTTTACTACATTTTCTCAACACCCTTTCCTTCCCTGCCAAACATTCTTGATACATTGCATTAATACTATCTTCAGGTCTCTATTATTTTTTAAGCATGTATGCATATGTTTCCTGTTGTTCTTTTCTGTAGAGGTCAAATGTTTGGAAAAAGATATATTCAGTCTTTCAAAGGCCTGAGATTATAAACTAAATTTTGCTGTCCAACCAGTTGGTAATAAAAAGTTCCAAGTTTCGGTTCCTGCAGGTTTATAATTCAATAGGTTAATGACCTTAATTTATTTTTTTCCCTCTGAATTCCTCTATATAAAATATAATTTTGCTTCAAAAGATATACTGCCAGTATTCACGGTGCAGAAGTCTAATCATATTGTAACACAATTCCAGAACATGCTAGTAGCTGCTAAAATACAACTCTTCAGTATTTTGCAAACTTTTATTGGTGGCTTTGTATTTCACTGCTTAGTGACATGACCAGTGTTTTAGCTTTTCATACATTTCCTAAAGGTATATATTTGTCTGGAAAAGGCCAATATCTCAGGAATTAAGTAATGAGAACTATCTGCATATGTACATACAATTCATGATTAAGTAATAAATTCATTATCAAGAAGACAAATGTTTCTTTTGAAATCCATTTATATCCAGTAACATTAAATAGTAATATTATACAATTATCTTACATAGTATTTTCTATCATTTTATATATCATACAGTTATTTTATAAAATAATACAATTATGTTAAGCACTTAATTACTTAAATTTTCGATTGACATGATGAACAAAGGAGTCTTTAAAATTAGCATTATAATTTGAGAAGTGATAGTGACACATTATAATACACAGAAAAAACACATTACATGCCTGATTTTTTACAAAATGAATTGTTTTGTATTCTTCAACTTTAATTTTCAATTTAAAATAATTGCACAAAGCATTTCACCCTGAACAGCAAATTCCAATAGTCAAGAGACTCCCTAAATGTTGAAGAGAATTTTTTAAAACATCTTTTCCTTTAGTTTTATTAACTTAATGTTCTATGTTCTTCACTTTGAGAAACAAAACAAATATAGGTAATAAAAGAGACATTTAAACTGCAGTCATATATGAAAGCCACTGGTGCCCAGATGATTTAACTTATAATGAATAACAGTTACTATTCTGTCTGTAAAAACACTAGGTATACTGCACAGCAGGTTTTCCCCACTGAGGTATCAAGTTGTCCATTAATTTGCTTTTGAAATACATCTTGGGCAAGATGTGACCTGGCGATTGTCCAAATTAATCAGGCATCTTGAATGTACAGATGAAAAAGTATTTGTAGTATATTCAAAGATTCAAAGTGTATTATGTTAAAGACCTGAATAATCCTAGGTTCCTAACAAGCTCATGATGACTATTATACTGCCTATTGGCTAATACACTCTGAAAGTAAAATTCAACTTCTTAATCCCTCTGCCCTCACAACTAAGTAAATGCACCATCATCCATCCAGTTGCTCACACCTAAACCAGGTAGTGCTCTTTAACCTGATCCTTGATAGGACACAGCATTTACTTCATAGAGCCGTCAGTGAGTGTTCTTTGGTTACTCTTTTTTCTTCAACTCTGACCAAATCTTTGATCAAGGCCTGTCGATTCTGGCATTACAGTATATTCAGAACACAGCTTTTTCAACTCCACATCACACGATTTTAGTTTGTCACTATCAGCTCCCACCTGGATGACTACAGTAACCTCCTAACTTGTTTTCCACCTTCCATTCGAAATACCCAAGATAGCAACTAGAGTTGTCCAATTAAATTTTAGACCATACCTTGATCAGTCCTAAATTAGAGCTTAATATGCTTCCCTTACAATTAGAATATCTGCAAACTGGTTTTTTTTTTGTCTTAATTTTTACATAGTTTGGCTTATTTTATCTCAGGCTAGCCTATTTCTTACTCACTGCATTACAATAGACACTGGCCTTTTTTCTGTTCTTCGAACCTGACTAACGTAACCCACTTACTGATTATTCCCTTTGATCTTCAAGTGGATGGTTTCCTCTACTCATACATGTCCAGATAAGTAGCTCTTCAAATGATTCATTCTTGACCACCTTCACGAAGGAATGTCTCTCTTTGTTTTGCCTTCTTTGTAATATTTATCACTACCTGAAATAATATAATCTGTCTTGATCAAACTATAAAGAGCTACTGGCCCAGAGAAGGTTCTCAACAATTTGAGAATGAAAAACATAGTGTGTAATGCAATATTGCATTACAAACTCTTTTTTTTTTTTTTTATTGAAGGGTAGTTGACACACAGTATTACATTAGTTTCAGGTGTACAACACAGTGATTCAACACTTATATACATGATAATTCTAGGTATCAGCTATCACCATACCAAGTTGTTACAATATTTTGACTATATTCCTTATGCTGTACATTACATCCCGGTTACTTATTTATTTTACAATTGGAAGTGCGTATATATATATATATATATATATATATATATATATATATATATATATATTTTTTTGTGAGGGCATTTCTCATATTTATTGATCAAATGGCTGTTGACAACAATAAAATTCTGTATAGGGGGGTCAATACTCAATGCACAATCATTAATCCACCCCCAGCCTAATTTTCGTCAGTCTCCAATCTTTTGAAGCTTAACGAACAAGTTCTTACATGGAGTACAAATTCTTACATAGTGAATAAGTTACATGGTGAATATTACAGGGGCAGTCATCACAGAAGCTTTCGGTTTTGCTCATGCACTATGAACTATAAACAGTCAGTTCAGATATGAATATTCATTTGATTTTTATACTTGATTTATATGTGGATACCACATTTATATTTTTATTATTATTATTTTTAATAAAATGCTGAAGTGGTAGGTAGATACAAGATAAAGGTAGAAAACATAGTTTAGTGTTGTAAGAGAACAAATGTAGATGATCAGGTGTGTGCCTGTAGCCTATGTGTTAATCCACGCTAGACATGGGCAATAAAATATCCATGTATGCAGAAGATTTCTCTCAGAACCAGGGGGTTGAGATTCTAAGCCTGACCTCTGTTGATCAACAATTTCTCACCTGATGACCCCTCTGCGACTGTGCCTGTCTTAGGTTGTTCCTCCCTTGAGGAATCTTACCCTTCTCTGGCTAAACAGTCATCTTCCAGGGCCATACAGGGAAATGTAAAGTTGGTAAGTGAGAGAGAAGCCTTATTGTTTGAAATGGTTAGCTTTTTACTTCTTTGCATATTTATGCCCTGTAGCTACTATGCCCAGCATTTCTCTTGAGGTATCTTTACCACTTGGAAGAATAATGATACTCGGTAAATTTGATATGAGGCATGAATTCTATTTAAGGGTTGTAATTAGGAAGGAAGAAGAAAAGCTATAGAAGAAGCAGGCAGAAGAAAACAGGGGAAGATTGATTATTTCTTTGACATATCTTCTTGTAGAGTAACTTCAGCATGTATAGGTTTTAAGCTACTACTTAAATTGTGCACACACATTAACATAATAGGAGTATAGTTATATAACCAAAGCATACCTGTAATTACCAGCCATCTCCAGTGAAACCAAGAAAACCAGTTAGGCACCTTAGGCATTTGTGAAAACTTATCTATGATATGGTGGATATTGTCCAACTGAACTTGAACAGTCTGAGAGAAATCAGACAAATTAAAACAACCCATTCCTGGGGAATGTTCAATTCCCATATGTTCTTTTAACAGTAAATAGTCTGTAGTTGTAAGATTTTTGGAGCGCTACAATTTGCACTTCTCCTAATTCTTGATTGAGTTCCAACAGTATAGATCCAGTCAAGTTTGTTGTTTTACTGTATGCACAGGCCAGCTTAGATATCTCCTTCCTCATTCCCATGGCAAGTCCAGGAACTGGTGGGATGAGTGCATCTACACCTGTAGCAGTGCATGGATCTTTGTTGGGGTTTTTTTAATGATCATCTTCGGGAATGAGTCTTCCCAAGAGTGCTGATGTTGAAAGTTCTTTGTCACATCGTATCTTAGTTCAATTTCGGGGTAGCCAAATTAGGCTTCGATCCTCTGTATAAGCACAAACAGACCCTTTGCCTACACTTTTATATGCCCTTTATATCATTGTGTAGAACTCATTGGAGGTTACCATACAGGAACTGCATTTTTTTTTTAAACATTAATCCACACTTACATGAAGAATACTTCGTTTACTAGGCTCACCCCTGTACGAGGTGCCCCCTATATACCCCTTTACAGTCACTGTCCATCAGCGTAGCAAAATGTTGTAGAATCACTACTTGTCTTCTCTGTGTTGTACAGCCCTCCCCTGTCTACCACCCCCCTATTGATGCTAATCTTAATACCCCCTTTTTATCCCCCCCCTTATCCCTCCCTACCCACCCATCCTCCCCAGTCCCTTTCTGTTCGGTACCTGTTAGTCCATTCTTGAGTTCTGTGATTCTGCTGCTGTTTTGTTCCCTCAGTTTTCCCTTTGTTCTTATACTCCACAGATGAGTGAGATCATTTGGTATTTCTCTTTCTCCACTTGGCTTGTTTCACTGAGCATAATACCCTCCAGATTCATCCATGTTGCTGCAAGTGGTAGGATTTGCCCTTTCCTTATGGCTGAGTAGTATTCCATTGTGTATATGTGCCACATCTTCTTTATCCATTCATCTATCGATGGACATTTAGGTTGCTTCCAATTCTTGGCTATTGTAAATACTGCTGCGATAAACCTAGGTGTGCATTGGTCTTTCTCATACTATTCGGGGTCTTTGGTGGTTCCATATGAATTTTTGAATTATTTGTTCAAGTTCATTGAAGAATGTTGCTGGTAGTTTCATAGGGATTGCATCAAATCTGTATATTGCTTTGGGCAGGATGGCCATTTTGACGATATTAATTCTTCCTAGCCACGAGCATGGGATGTGTTTCCATCTGTTAGTGCCCCCTTTAATTTCTCTTAAGAGTGACTTGTAGTTTTCAGAGTATAAGTCTTTCACTTCTTTGGTTAAGTTTATTCCTAGGTATTTTATTTTTTTTGATGCAATTGTGAATGGAGTTGTTTTCCTGATTTCTCTTTCTGTTGGTTCATTGTTAGTGTATAGGAAAGCCACAGATTTCTGTGTGTTGATTTTGTATCCTTCAACTTTGCTGTATTCCAATATCAGTTCTAGTAGTTTTGGGGTGGAGTCTTTAGGGATTTTTATGTACAGTATCATGTCATCTGCAAATAGTGACAGTTTAACTTCTTCTTTACCAATCTGGATTCCTTTTATTTATTTTTTGTCTGATTGCCGTGGCTAGGAGCTCCAGTACTATGTTAAATAACAGTGGGGAGAGTGGGCATCCCTGTCTAGTTCCCGATCTCAGAGGAAAAGCTTTCAGCTTCTCGCTGTTCAATATGATGTTGGCTGTGGGTTTTTCATAGATGGCCTTTATTATGTTGAGGTACTTGCCCTCTATTCCCATTTTGCTGAGAGTTTTTATCATGAATGGATGTTGAACTTTGTCAAATGCTTTCTCAGCATCTATGGAGATGATCATGTGGTTTTTGTCTTTCTTTTTTGTTGATGTGGTGGATGATGTTGATGGACTTTCGAATGTTGTACCATCCTTGCATCCCTGGGATGAATCCCACTTGGTCATGGTGTATGATACTTTTGATGTATTTTTGAATTCGGTTTGCTAAAATTTTGTTGAGTATTTTTGCATCTACGTTCATCAGTTATATTGGTCTGTGGTTTTCTTTTTTGGTGGGGTCTTTGCCTGGTTTTGGTATTAGGGCGATGTTAGCTTCATAGAATGAGTTTGGGAGTATCCCCTCCTCTTCTATTTTTGGAAAACTTTAAGGAGAATGGGTATTATGTCTTCCCTGTATGTCTGATAAAATTCCGAGGTAAATCCATCTGGCCCGGGGCTTTTGTTCTTTGGTAGTTTTTTGATTACCACTTCAATTTTGTTGCCGGTAATTGGTCTGTTTAGATTTTCTGTTTCTTTCTGGGTCAGTCTTGGAAGGTTGTATTTTTCTAGGAAGTTGTCCATTTCTCCTAGGTTTCCCAGCTTGTTAGCATATAGGTTTTCATAGTACTCTCTAATAATTCTTTGTATTTCTGTGGGGTCCATCGCGATTTTTCCTTTCTCGTTTCTGATACTGTTGATTTGTGTTGACTCTCTTTTCCTCTTAATAAGTCTGGCTAGAGGCTTATCTATTTTGTTTATTTTCTCGAAGAACCAACTCTTGGTTTCATTGATTTTTGCTATTGTTTTATTCTTCTCAATTTTATTTATTTCTTCTCTGATCTTTATTATGTCCCTCTTTCTGCTGACCTTAGGCCTCATTTGTTCTTCTTTTTCCAATTTCGATAGTTGTGACATTAGACCATTCATTTGGGCTTGTTCTTCCTTTTTTAAATATGCTTGGATTGCTATATACGTTCCTCGTAATACTGGTTTTGCTATGTCCCACAGAAATTGGGGCTTAGTGTTGTTGTTGTCGTTTGTTTCCATATATTGCTGGATCTCCATTTTGATTTGGTCATTGATCCATTGATTATTTAGGAGCGTGTTGTTTAGCCTCCATGTGTTTGTGAGCCTTTTTGCTTTCTTTGTACAGTTTATTTCTAGTTTTATGCCTTTGTGGTCTGAAAAGTTGTTTGGTAGGATTTCAATCTTTTGGAATTTACTGAGGCTCTTTTTGTGGCCTAGTATGTGGTCTATTCTGGAGAATGTTCCATGTGCACTTGAGAAGAATATGTATCCTGTTGCTTTTGGATGTAGAGTACTATAGATGTTTATTAGGTCCATCTGTTCTAATGTGTTGTTCAGTGCCTTTGTGTCCTTACTTATATTCTGTCTGGTGGATCTTTCCTTTGGAGTGAGTGGTGTGTTGAAGTCTCCTGGAATGAATGCATTGCATTCTGTTTCCTCATTTAGTTCTATTAGTATTTGTTTCAGGTATGTTGGTGCTCCTGTATTGGGTGCATTTATATTTATAATGGTTATATCCTCTTGATGGACTGAGCCCTTTATCATTATGTAATGTCCTTCTTTACTTTTGTTACTTTCTTTATTTTGAAGTCTGTTTTGTCTGATACCAGAATTGCAACACCTGCTTTCTTCTCTTTGTTGTTTGCATGAAATATCTTTTTCCATCCGTTGACTTTAAGTCTGTCCATGTCTTTGGGTTTGAGGTGAGTCTCTTTTAAGCAGCATATGGATGGATCTTGCTTTTTTATCCATTCTATTACTCTGTGTCTTTTGATTGGTTCATTCAGTCCATTTACATTTACGGTGATTATTGAAAGGTATGAATTTATTGCCATTGCAGGCTTTAAGGTTGTGGTTACCAAAGGTTCAGGGTTAGCTTCTTTACTATCTTACTGTCTAACTTAACTCGCTTGTTGATCTATTATAAACGCGGTCTGATGATTCTTTATTTCTCTCCCTTCCTATTCCTCCTCCTCCCTTCTTCATATGTTTGGTGTTTTGTTCTGTGCTCTTTTAAGGAGTGCTTCCATCTAGAGCATTCCCTGTAGGATGCCCTGAAGAGTTGGTTTGTGGGAGGCAAATTCCCTCAACTTTTGATTGTCTGGAAACTGTTTAATCCCTCCTTCATATTTAAATGATATTCGTGCTGGATACAGTAGTCTTGGTTCAAGGCCCTTCTGTTTCATTGCATTAAGTATATCATGCTATTCTCTTCTGGCCTGTAGTGTTTCTGTTGAGAAGTCTGATGATAGCCTGATGGGTTTTCCTTTGTAGGTAACCTTTTTTTCTCTCTGGCTGCCTTTAATATTTTGTCCTTGTCTTTGATCTTTGCCATTTTAATTATTACGTGTTTTGGTGTTGCCCTCCTTGGATCCCTTGTCATGGGAGTTCTGTGTACCTCTGTGGTCTGAGAGGCCATGTCCTCCCCTAGTTTGGGGAAGTTTTCGGCAATTATTTATTCAAAGACACTTTCTATCCCTTTTTCTTTCTCTTCTCCTTCTGGTGTTCCGATGATGCATAAATTATTCCTTTTTGATTGGTCACTCAGCTCTCTTAAAATTCTTCCATTCCTGGAGATCCTTTTATCTCTCTCTGCATCACCTTCTCTGCATTCCTGTTCTCTGTTTTCTAGTCCATTAATGGTCTCTTGCATCTCATCCATTCTGTTTTGAAGTCCTTCCAGAGCTTGTTTTATTTCTGTATTCTCCTTCCTTAGTTCTTGCACATTTCTCTGCAAGTCCATCAGCATGGTTATGACTTTTGTTTTGAATTCTTTTTCAGGAAGACTGGTTAAATCTATCTCACCAGGTTCCTTCTCAGGGGAAGATGATGTAGCAGATGCCGAAGCTGTCTGGGTTAGTCTTGTCTGGATCATATTTTTTTGCCTTTTCATGTTGACAGGTGCTATTGACTGTCGGCTGGGAGGGCCAAACTTTTCACTTGCTACTGGCCTTTCTTTACTGGGACAACTGCGACCTCTAGTGGCTTTTGTTGGGTAATCGCGAGTAGGCTGGGTCTCTGTTTCTTGCCCGCCGATATGGATGGATCTCCTTTTCTGTGGGCGGGGTTTGCCTTAGGCTGTTTCTCTGCTTTCGCAGCGCCTGGAGAGGTAATGGACGAGGGGAGGGGGGGCAGGCTCTTTGGCTGTTTACCTCCGTGAGGGGTCTCAGAGCTGTTGCCCAGGGGGTTAGTGCGCCCGGTTTTCCCTGTAATTTCCTGCCACTGGGCTGTGACCTATGCTGTTTCCATCCAGCTTTAAATCCCTGTCCCTTTACGACTTTCAAAAAGCTTCCGCTTTTCTTTGTCACAGGGGCATCAGCTTCGGCACCCGCTCAGAGGTCTTGCTGCCCTATTTCATTAGTTACCAGCCCTCCACGCATGCACTGTGTCTGCACTCTGGTGCGGGTGGCTGGGGCTGGGTGTTTAGCAGTCCTGGGCTCCCTCTCCCTCCTGCTGGGAGCTGGGGAGAGATGTTATCAGGTCCCGCCGGGCCGGGGCTTTTGTCTTACTCCTTTCACCAGGCGCTGGGTTCTCGCTGGTGTATTTGTATTCTGGCTGTTGTCCTGTGTCTTCTGGTCTCTCTTTTAGGATTAGTTATATTTGTTGTATTTTCAAAAATATATATGTTTTTGGGAGGAAATTCCCACTGTCCTACTCACGCTGCCATGTTGGCTCCACCCCGTGCGTGGGCTGAATTACAAACTCTTATACAGCACAAGAAAGGAAAATATCTAACAAGTGTAAATGCCAGCAGCAACTATAAAACCAATTCCAAAGAGTCTTATAAATCACAAGTTAATTATTTTTTCTTTATCTCCTGCTGAAATAAAATGTGTACAAAGAACATAGCCTCTTAGCAGTAATATAGTTAATTAACATAATTGATAAATATAAATAAAAGTAACAAATATAATAAATGTAATAAAAGTTGACTATAAGAAAGACACTGTGCTTGTCTCGGGATAAAATAGCTTTCTTTTAATAAATGGCAAATGAGTGAAATAATTTTTTTTTCCTCTTTGCATCAGTTTTAATTCTTCATGATGATTGTTTTGGCCCATAGCAGATGACTTTAATAGTTCAGCATTTGTCTATCTCTCCTTCAAATTCATTAAAATAAAAAGGTGAAAATACCTGGTGAATGATATACTATGTTTAGACAGAATTTCTTGGAATAAAAAGTTTATCAGTATTTCCATCCACATAAATCTATTAAACAATTTTATTATATTGAGTTTTTGTTTCCTCTCAAGTATTATTATCATGAAATAGGATTATCCTGTTAGCTTATTAGTTAAAATTAAGAAATGTTTTTAAGAAAAATTAATACTAATGAATAACAAAAGCCATTATTAAATAAAATGAATATTATAGTCACTCATGAAATCAAAAATGAAAAGGGCTTCCCTCCATCTTTAAGAAAACCCAATAGCTCCACATTTACCTAAACTTACCTCCTTAAACCTCAGAAATATAGCATAAACTTGCATAACTTGGGAGAAAATATCAATATAATTTAATGTAAAAAATAAATAAATTTATAATAAATAATAATAAATAAATTTGTAATAAATAAATAATAAATATATTACCACCATTGAAGTGTAAAATATGAATGAATGAATTCATTTATTAATTTTCTCAACAAATGTGTGTGAACCACATACTGCATTTCAGACATTAGAGTGTGTACATGGAGTGATTTCCAAAAGAGAGAAAACATGAGAGAATATGAGGAATTTTTTTAAGCAACAGAATGTGATATTTCAAATATCACAAGTATTTCATTCTACTTACGTGATCTCACTTTATGCACTTCACTACTCTTGCAATGCTGTATAGATTTGTGGCAGAAACAGCTAACACATTTCTTGTCTTTTAGTAAATCCAAGATTGTAGCTCCTTATGTGATCTGCCAATTAATTGCACTACTTAAAAAGCATCTCCACAAAAAGAGTTCCATTTGAGGTATTTTTAGAATCTCTAATAAAAAGTTATTACCCTCAAAGGACTACATATTTAAATTGAGGTGAAAAAACATTTGGATTTTTTGCCCTCATTCCAATTGGATTGCCTATATAATCATCTGAAATCGTTTGAGTTCTTAAGACTAATCCTGGCTTTTTTGGTGTTACTTTATACATTTTTCACATCACTATTATTAATATTTTTAGACACTTTTTCTTGTACAAACAGCAATGAGTGACTTTGTTGTTCCATTCTAATGCCTTCTGGTTGAGGAGAATGGGTGGTCCTAGGTTGGTAATATGCCCTCAGCTGCAAAAAGTTCTCTTTAGAACCCTTTGGTTTCTAATGAGAGTTTTCAATAATAATAGCATTTTTTTTGCTTTATTGACAACCATAACTGTATTGTCCACACACATTTATCATAGATTAAAAGCCTTTCATGCCCAATATAAGTACCTTTAGAATTTGCAAATAGGAGTTCACCACTAACAATTGAAAGAGGACACATTGCTTTCTTAAGATGATGATTCTAAATTATTTTTGTAATAAAATATAGGTATAGTTTTGTAATAAAGTTTACTTTTAATGTGATATTATTTCTTTTTCATTGCTTTTTACTTCAAAAGTTGAAAACTTTTATTGAATATATGAAATGTCTTACATAATGTGGTATCTGAGATCTCAAAAAATAGTATATTCTCTCTGGATTATGCTTTCCCCTTGAAAATAATAAACTGTCTACAGATTTTAACAGATTTTTTTGCTTGTAGAAAGTTACTAGAGACAGATGCTTCAATCCTAACAATGATAACAAGCTAGAGAAGCTACAGCATCAGATATTTTTTCAATACATGAGATAATTAAAGAAGCAAACCTTAAATTGACTAAATTTTCAGGAAGTAACAAGTCTTCAGATAGAATATTCTCACACTTTCATTCATCTCTGGCAGAGAGATAGGTATTAAAGGAATGTGCCACATATAGGTACAAGAAACCTGCTAAACTTTAAATAAACTTGTAATGTTAGCATTATGATAGTGTACTGTGAATGTGCAAAGATTTGATAATGTAATATGAAAGATATGAGCCCTGCACACCACAGACATGCGGCTCATCTATGATAAGCCACCAACATTTTCCCATGAGGTTTAGGTAGTTTTTACATGTAATGTACAGAAGTTGGGGCCCAGCAGAACTGAAGCATGAGGGTCTTGCCCCAGTGCAAGGCAGCAGTCTTCCAAAGGTTGAGGGCATCTACAAAAATTCCACTGCTAACAATGTATGCATTTCTTCTAAGATCAAAACCAACTGCAATAATTCCAGTCTCACATCTTCTGTTCAACATTTTTTGTGGAAGCTCTGGCTGGTGCAAGAAGAATGGTAAAATACATAAAACATCTAAAGGCTGAAAAGGAAGTAGTAAAGCTTCATATCTTTTTCAGATGTTTCATGTAGAAATGCACTGATTTCTGTATGTTGATTCTGCATCCTGCAATTTTACTGAATTTGTTGATTAGTTCTAACAGTGTTTTGGTAGAACCTTGAGGATTTTCTATGTGTAAGGGCATATCATCTACAAGCAGACAAAATGTTTGCCTCCATTCCAGTTTGGATGCATTTATACCTATGTATTGCCTGATCATTCTGGCTAGGACTTCTAGTACTATGTTGAATAGAAGTGGTGAGAGTGGGCATCTTTGTTTTGTTCCTGATCTTAGAGGAAAAGCTTTTAGCCTTTTGCCATTGAGTATTATGTAAGCTGTGGGCTTGTCATCTATAGACAATTATGTTGAGGTATGTTCATTCTATACCCAATTTGTTTAAAGGTTTTACCATGAAAGGAAGTTGTATTTTGTCAAATGCTTCTTCTGCATCTACTGAGATGATCCTATGATTTTTATTTTTCATTCAATTAATGTGATTTCTCACACATTAATTTCTATATGTTAAACTATTTGATCATGATGCATGATCCTTTTTATGTGTTGTTGAATCCAGTTTGACAATTTTTGTGGAGAAGTTTTGCATCTATATTAATAAGGGACATTTGGCTGTAGTTTTCTTTTCATGTAATTCCCTCCTCTTCAATTTTTTTGTAAAAGTTTAAGAAGGGTTGGCATACATTCTTTAATATTGGTAGAATTCATCAGTGAAGCCTTCTAGTTTTGGGAGGTTTTTGATTATTGTTTCACTCTTCATTTTTATTATGTCTTTTCATAGTTTATATTATTTCATGATTCATTCTTGGTAAGTTGTATTTTCCTGGAACTTACCCATTCTTCTAGGTTATCTATTTTGTTGGCCTATAAATGTTCCGAATAATCTCTTATGATTCTATGTATTTCTATGGTGTCAGTTTTAACAGCTATTCCATTTCTGATTTTAAGTATTATCACTTTTCTTAGTTTAGCTAAATGTTTGTCATTTTAACTTTTATATAAAACTGTTATTAGTGTCATTGATCTCTTCTACTGTTTTCCTAGTCTCTTCTTCATGATCTGTTAGCTTCATGGACTTGGATGTCCAAGTCTCTCCCCAGGTTTGAGAAATTCTCAACCATTATGTCTTTAAACAAGCTTTCTTCCCTGTCCTCCCCTTCTCTAATTCTGGGTGTTCAATAGGGAACTATGTTGGTCCTTTTGATGGTCCTTTACATCATGCAGACTTTCTTTACTTTTTTCATTTTATGTTCTCCTCTAACGGGGTTATTTCAAAGTTCCTGTGTTCTAAGTCTCATATTCATTCTTCTGTTTTGGTCCATTTGTAGTTGCTGCTCCCTACTGCATTATTTTATTTCATTCATTGGGTTCTTCATCTCCACAGTATCTATGTGGTTCTTTTTTATGGTATCTATCTCTTTGTTAAGTTTCTCATTTGTTAACTTAGTGTTTTCCTGATTTTGTTGAATTATCCTTTTATGTTTTCTTATAGTTCATCAGATTTCCTTACAGAAGCTATTTTGAGTTCTTTACTTGGTAATTGTATACCCATGTCTTTGGGCTCTGTTACTGGAAGATTATTATGATCCTTTGGCGACATCAAGTGTGCCTGATTTTTCACGTTCCTTGGAATTTTACGTTTCTGTCTTCACATCTGAAGTAGAATTTACCTGCTACAATCTTTATTAGATGTCTTTAGAGGAGATATGCCTTCATTCAATCCTGCTAAAGATTCTGAGGCTTTCTTTAGACCTTATATGAATACACCTGCTCCATGATTCTCGTTCCCTTCTGTGGAAGAATTCTTAAACTATTATGTTTTCTCTGATCTCCAATGCACGAGGCAAGCTGCTCATAACCTCTCTTTTGTTTTCCTGAAGGTGGCATTACAGCTCAAGTTTGTGGTTTCTCTCTGGCCCACAGACCCTGGCCTATTCTCTGCCTGTGCTTCCTGGTTATCTACCAAAGCTTGCTCTTGCTGTTGCCTTTAGGAGTGACCATGGAGTTGGGGTATATGAGTGTGAAGCACATGGGTGGGCACTGGGGATGCCCACAGCCACATGGAGGTTTCCCTGTCTCTTTCTACAGCTCTTTCCCAGCAGCCTATGGGCAGGCCTCCTGATGAAGTCCATAATGCAATCAGCAGAGACTGTGTCCCTTTAATTCTTTCCAATAATTTTTTTCTTGATCTCCTGATCTTTCACCATAGTCGTGGAACTTCCAGCTAAGCACTCTTCATCTGGATATCACAAGAGAGAAATGAGTCTCTTTGGCACCAATCTGCACAGCTGGAGAAGTTGGACACTCACCTGCTTTTCCTTTCCCCCCACAGTGGAAGTCATGGGCTGAAAAGGAGTCACTTAAAAAAACTGTCCCAACTTGGGGGAGGGGCAATGTAGGCAAAGTCAAGCTGTTCCTTTTACCCAGTAAATCAACTTTAGCACTCCAGTGCTTCAAAACTTATCTTTTTTTAAATTTTCCTCCAATGGAGTGCTAGAACTTCTGCTGTGGAAACCTGGACATCCACAGAGGCTCTCTATTTCATGAACAGAGAGAATAGTCAGTGTTCTTCAGGTGCTCCAAGGAACCAGTTCACAGGCTACAGCAGAATTTGTAGCAATACTGAGGTCTGTCTATCACTCAGTGCACAAGTGGGCGAGACTCCTTCTGGTTCTCTTGGTTTATTGTGCTCAATCCTTCAACCCCCACAGAAGCACTTTTCTCTATGATGGGTGCCCAGATATTGTTGTAGGGGGGAGCAAATTAAAGGACATCTTATGCTGGCATGATGCGGACATCACTTTCTTTCAACTGACTTTCCTTGTTTTTGATGATCTTCACAGTTTTGAGAAGTATTACTGGTCAGATATTTTGGAGAATGTCCCTCTATTAGAATTTGATGTCTTTTGATTAGATAGGGATTATGGGTTTTCAAGAAGCAGTCCACTGTGGTAAAGTACCATTTTTTTCATGAGTTAAGCATACATTACTACCACATGACTTATCACTGTTGACAAGACAAAAATTTGTTCCTTGACCACACTTTAACCAGGCTCCTCTGAGACCTCTCTGGACTAGGCCTCAACCTTAGTTGTAAAAACTACATGCTCTTAACGTAAACAATTTTAACCGCTCACTTCTCCCCACATTGAAAGACTTAAACAAGCACCAATGGTTTCTAACAGTTTAAAGTCACATCCCTAGTCTCATGCTAGACCCCCTTAAGTGACTGCCTAAGAAAGCTAAAGGCTGCCAAAATAATTTACTGTTTGTTCTAGACAGTATGTGCCAATAGGCCCCATGACTACCCTTAGAGCATTATCTAAGAAAGGCTTTGAGTTGTGAATCCTTCTGTTCCTTTGAGATCTTTCTCCTACTACTCAGGACTACTTTGTCAAAGACCTGAAAGAAAAATTTTTTAATATAATAGAATCCTAACTTTGACAATTGCCAGCTAGCAGCCATAACCAGGCTAATCAGCATTTATACTGATGCTCTGTAACTTTTCATTTCCCTGATTCTATTGAACTCCTGGTTATCTCTCACCCTAGTTCCTCATTCTCCCTTTGAAATGCCTTGTCACCTCTGTACAAATCAAAGTTGAGCTCAGTTTATCCTGGACCCTCTGCCTTATTGCAGTTTAAAATTTTTTCTTATCACTTAAAGTAGTGTTTGGCTTTCTTCATCTTTCACCAATATCATCCTGAGCACCTACTGAAGTGTGGTTTGTTTAATTTTTCCACCTGACAATTACTTTCTTTTTTCTTCCTTACCTTTACTGTACTCTTTAGAAGGAAATCACTCTGTGCAGCCCACATATAAGGAAAAGGGAGTTATGCCTGACTTCCTTGAGAGTGAAATATCCACATGAATTGTTTGGAATTCTTCTCCTTGGGAAATTTGTTTCTTCTCCCCCAAATTTGTTCATTTAATTATTAGATCAGTTGTTACATTATTTCTTCAATTATTATATGAGTGTGCATTCTTTGTTACATTATTTAGTCGATTATTATATGAATGTGCATTCATTCATGCTCATTTTGGACTTTGGATTATAATCCATTACTACTTATTTACTTGTTGTTTTGCTCAAATTATTCTGGCTCCTGTATCTCTCTGACATAGTCTCATGATTTTTGTTTTTGTTCTTGTTTTGTTTTGTTTTGAAGCACTTACTTTTTGGGAATATAAGAAACTCCAGGCTCATCTTGTATATTTCCTGCCCCAGCCGTTTCTTTTAAGAGCTCTGATTTTTTTTTTCTTTTTAATTACAGACTGGTATTTGAAACCAAGATTTGGAAGCTAAGTGTGTATACCATTGAATTTTGTATATTAAACATCTATCCCTTGAACTGGTTAATTTCAAATATTAGTTCTAGTATCTCTTACTTTGACTTCTCATATAGATTTCTGTGCAAATAACCATATTTGTAAATAAGAATATGCTAATGTTGATTAAGGGCAATCTATGAAAAACCTACATCAAGCATTACACTTTATTGAAAATGTTATTTTCCTTTAAAATAAGGATTAAGATAGTGAGCACCACTTGTCTTCAACATTGTACTTGAGGTCCCAATCAGTAGGTCAAGAGAAGAAGAAAACAAAGTATTAACACTGGAAAGAAAGAAATAATTTTGTCATTATTAGATTTATAAAAAAATTTTTTTAAGCCCACATAAATTATTAGACTTACTATGTAGTTTAGCAAGTTTGCTAAAAAAAGTCAGTGTAGAGAAATCCTTTCTAATACATTCTCAACAACAACAGAAAAACCTAAAAAAAATCCTTACAATAACATTTTAAAAAGCTTAAAAAAGTTGCGGAACCTCTCTACAGAAAATGATAAAATATTATTTATAGACATTATTATTATTTTAAAAGACATCCATTAATTTTTTTATTGCTGCTGTAACAAATTAAAGTTCTGAAGGTTAGAAGTTCCACTGGGATAAAATCAGTGTGTCTGCAGGTGTGCGTTCATCTGGAGACTCCAGGCAGGGATCTGTTCCCTTGCTTTGAAGACATTCTAAAGGCCGCAAGTATCTCCCGGTTCATGGTGCCTCCCTGCATCTCTAAAACCAGTAATAACACTCAATTCTTTCCACATTGCACCGCTCTGATATTGACTCTCCTGCCTCCATCTTTGGGGGTTCCCTCTACTATGTTCCCCACTTCCTTCTGCATACTCAGTGTCAGATTGTTTGATGACTGTATTTCTACTAACAGTTCAAAACAACCTAGACTTTTTAAATCATGCACCTCAAAATTTTTCCATTTTTTTCCATTTTCTAATTCCAAACCCACTTCCATTTTTAGGTATATGATACAGTAATATCCAATTTATTGGCATCAGTGTCAGTATCAGTGTCTTATTGCAGCTTTTATAAACTATTGTAAGCTTTATGTCTTAAAAACTACAAATTTATTTCTTACAGTTCTAGAAGTCATAAGTCATAAATTCAAGGTATTGGCATGCTGTATTCTTCATAGGGAGAATCTATATCCTTGCCTTTCTAGCTTCTAGAAGCTGCCTGCATTCCTTGACTTGTGGCCTAATCTTCTATCTTCAAAGCCAACAGCATGGCATCTTTTTGACTCTCAGCTTCCTGCCTCCATTTTTAAGGATGCTTCAGATTACACTGGGCTCATCTTCAGTATCCACTAGGATAATTTCTCCATCTCAATATCCTTAACTTAATTACATCTGCAAAGTCCTTTTTACCATGGAACTTAACACATTTTCCTGTTATGGGATTAGGGCAGTATATCTTTGGTCATGATTCTGCATACCACAGGACCTAAAATTATTCATAAATGAACATAGTACCATGTCATTGAATGAAAGGCTTGTAAAAATGTCAATTTATACCAAATTGATTAATATCATTGCTGCACTCCTTAAACATACCCAAGAAAGTTTTTAATGGAAATTGGCTAGTTAAATCTAAGTTTTATATAAAAATGCAAAATTTAAAACTAGCAAAAAAAAAATCCCTTCAATATAAAATACAAAACAAAAACATAGGAAATGCTACCCAAGTTAAAAGTTTTAGTATGAAGCTGTAGTAAATGGGTACTTGAAAAAAAACTATTTAAGCACATATAATAACAAAAAAGATTGAAAAATTGAACTACATTATAATTAAATATTCTGTTCACCAAAAAAGTTGGCAACTAAGAAAAGTTAAGCCAAATATTGCATAATATTTTTATTGTGCCCAAGAAATGTAAGAACTTCTATCAAAGACAGACATACTAGTAGAAAATTCAGGCAAGAAACTTGAAAAGGCACTGAACAAAAGTGAATTAAAAAGAGCCTAAAATCATATGAACATGACATCAATTAGAAACTGGAGAAATGCAAATCGATGCCATGATGCAGTGCAATTACACTCCCACCAGGATGGTTAACATTAAGAAGACTGACAATATCAAGTGAAGGATGTGAAGAAATAAGATTTCTCTTCCTCAGCTGGCAGGAATATAAGTTGGCATGGCTGTTCTGGATAACTCTTTGGAAATGTCTACTAAAATCAAATATATGCATCTTCTATGACTGAGCAATTTCACTTTAAAATATATAGTCAATAAAAATATATCCACATGATGTTGGTGATGGTAGCACATTATGAATGTATTTAATATCATTGAATTATACTCTTAAAAATGCTTAATATGTCAAATTATATGTTATGTGTATTTTATCATAATACAATATTATTTTTAAAAAGGTACATAAGGAAAATATGTCCACAAAATGTAATGCTATATCTTTTTTGGAAACTGACAAGAGCAAACCAACTATAAAAGGCCATTTTTGAGACAATTTGGGAAATTGAAATTTGAATAACCATTAAATGATATTAAATAACTGTATTTTTAAAAAATTATTCATATGAACACCAAGAAATAAGTATAAGAACATTGATTTCAGCATTTAATTATGATTGCCCAACCTTGATACTACTCAAATGACCATCAACATTACACTGAAGACTATACTGTGGTATATTCAGACAAATACAATATCTATAGTAATGAAAGTGAACAATGGATAAAGCTTACACACAATCCAGAATAAAATTAATCACACAGAAAAGTATGCATAATATATTGGTTTAATTTACATAAAGATTTTTTTAAGACTGAAGGAAAAGAGATTATCTTTAAAAGAGCTGTCAGATACAGAAGAAGATAATACAGGACACACAGTTTCTAAAATTTGAATTTTATATAAACAATGGAAATTTATTTAGTGTGTGTTATGGACAAAATATTGTGTTTTGTATTTTATCTGGCAACCGTAATAAATAATAGATGATGTGGATTGCAAGGGAGCTTGAGGGGGACTTATGTGATGTTAAAAATGTTTTCTCTTAACTAAAGCTGTTGTTAAACACATTCACTTTCTGGTGATTCATTGATCTATATCTGATGAGCTATGCATTTGTATTTTGTGCATTTTATTGATGTATGTTTTACTTAAAAGAAATCAAGTATGTATGCTTAAATGTAATAGTTTCACTGAAAATATCCAAAGAAATGATGGACTTGTCAGGTAAATTAAAGAGAGGATTCAAATGTAAGAAGACGGTAGGATTTCAGGAAATGGAAGGTTCACTTTAGTGCCAATAATCTATGCTTCATGTTTTCTTACACTTGGTCATGATATTAAATACATTCATAATGTGCTACGATCACCAACATCATATCAGTGGATGTTTAGGTTGTTTCCATATTCAGACTATTGTAAATAATACGAGTACATATATCCTTTTCTGATTATGATTTTATTTCCTTTAAGTAAATTCCCAGACATGGAGTTGTTGGATCATATAGTATTTCTATTTTTAGTTTTTTTGAGGAACCTCCATGTGGTTTTCCTAGTAACTATACAAATTTATAATCCTACCAGCACTATTCAAGTGTTCCCTCTTCACTTCCTCACCAACACTTGCTTTTTCTTGTTTTGTTGATATTAGCCTTTCTGACTGGTGTGAGGTAATAACTCTTTGTGGTTTTTAGTTTT
Organism: Manis pentadactyla; assembly: GCF_030020395.1. Classification (NCBI taxonomy): domain Eukaryota; kingdom Metazoa; phylum Chordata; class Mammalia; order Pholidota; family Manidae; genus Manis; species Manis pentadactyla. Next base: position 65,608,205 of record NC_080028.1, on the reverse strand, counting down.
AATGTTCCTGTTGATTACTGTTGTTGGACATTTTTTTGTGTGTCTGTTGGCCATCTGTGTTTCTTAGGAAAAATGTCTATTCAGGTCCTCTGCCCATTTTTTAATCAGATTTTTTTTTGGTGTTTAATGATATGAGTTCTTTATATATTTTGGATATTAGCCCTTATCAGATTATCATTTACAAATATATCATCCTATTCAGTAGATTGCCTTTTCATTTTTTTAATGGTTCCTTTTCTGTGCAGAAGCTTTTTAGTTTGATGTAATCCAACTTGTTTATTTCCTTTTCTTCCCCTTACCTGGGGAGATGTATCTAGAAAAAAATTACTAATTAAATTTACTAAAATATCTTACAATAACCTGCATTTTTTTTCAGTCAATACTTCCTTTTAGCAAATGTTAGAAAGCTTGATCAGTCAATTCTCTATTATGTAGAAGTAACTAATTGGAACATGCCTTTACCTGCTAATTACACTTAACTAATTAGTTCATATAACACCCACATGCGGTAAGAAAATAAACATTTACTTCCCATTTAACAAATGAGGAAACAAATATAAATATGCTAGACCATTTCCCTGAGGCCATTCAGCAAATCAATTGGAGAAGCAATATTTAAACTAAGAGTTTTAATTATTTCACTAACCTTTTATTGACTTGTGTTTAATTCTGTCTGTTTTCAACACATTAAAGCTAAAAGTTAAACAAGTATTCTTTTGTACAAAAAGTATTCTGTATTCACATTATCAATTAGGATATTTAAAAATTTAGCAAAATATTCTCATTTTTCTTCTGCATTTGAATTGAATGCTCATTTTCTTATCTAATTTCTAAAGAAAAAGGTTAGATGTAGTCATTGCCAGTTTCACTACAAGTTATATTTAAAGCACTGAATTTAAAATTTAGTACAGTAGACTGCATTCTGGTCCCTCTGCCAGTTTCAAAGGCTTTCAAATTAGGCAATTATTTAATCATGCAGAGTTTTAATTTTATCATTTGTGAAAAAATAGAAATGGGAACAACTGGCCTGTTTATTTTGTTATTTATTATGAAGACTGTACAAGAGAGTTTTTATGTTTATATGAAAGTATTGTAAAATGGATGGCTTTGTGCCTTTTGGTACTTCAGCAATAATTTTAAAAAATTTAATATTTTATATTTAAGTTATTGGTAGGAAATCAATTTCTGTAGTCACCCTGCTTTGTGTGTTTATCTGAGCTATCTTAAAGTTTTAAAGAGTCTGTTTTTAAGTATATCTATGGAAAGCCAGAACACTTTAAAATGATCAATTATAGAACTGAATTATGTATGAAAAAGCTAATATAGGCACATAATTATGTTTCACAATATTTAAAAAATGTAGCAGAGCAGCTAGGTAGTAATAATAGCTGAAGTTTATTGATAACTTACTTTGTAAAGATACTTTCATCTATGATCTTATTTTATCTTTTCCACATCACAATGAATGTGTACTGTTGTTTTCTCTATTGTCCAAGTGAGGACATTAAGACTAGGGAATTTAATACTTAGCTTTAATCCTCTGATTCAGTACTTAGGAGCTGAGTAATATGAGCAAATTATTTATGTCTCAGGTTTTTGTATGCTTGGTGTAATAATTCCCATTGCATAAAGTGTTTGTTTTTAATTATTTAACATTTATGAAGTACTGACACCTTATTTCTCAAATAGTAAACCATCATTTAATATTAGCTATTAGCACACTCTACTGGGTATAAGTCAACATATTTTTACATGAGATGTATTTTCTATAATCCAAATTTACCATGACCCAGAGGAGATGGTTAATATATTTCATATTATTGGATCGCTTATCCAATATTAATTTCCCACTCTTCCTAAGTAACAGAACCCCAAATTTGTACAGTGCAGCAATATTCTGAGCCCCAAATATTGTTTTTAGACTCTCTTAGATAGGGCAATAATGTAACACATTTCTGTCCAATGTAATATAAGCTGTGGATATTTGGATAGTTATGTACACCAGTCTGGATTAATATTTATTTTCCTTCCTTTCCATCTTCTTTCTGCCTATAACACCAAAGTACAGTTTAGGACAGCAAGAGCCATCTGGAGACTATGAAAGATTAGACATGGGAATAGAAGCTAGTACATTAATATTAGTAGAATAAATATATGAAAAGACTGTGGGTCCCAAGTGACATCACTGAGCCACACATTATGACTACTGTACTGTGTCTCTTGATTGCTTCTTGGTGAGTCAAATAAACTTACATGTTCAATCATTTCTGGCTGAATACATTAGTAACGGGTTCACTGGGAATGCTGACTAGTGACTTAAGACTCATCAAGCTATATGATTCAGTTTTTCTTTTCCCTTAATAAATCGCCACAGGTAAATCTTCAATTGTATTAAAGTAAAAATAATGGCTATTAATACAATTTGGAAGCAGTTCAAGGAATTAATAGATAGACTGTGAGTACATGATTAACAATTAGACTGTTAAAGGGAAATTATTCCAATCTGGAGAAGTTCCGATTTGGAAGCAGTACCATCATCTACTGCAAATGGAAGCTTATGATTCTTTATAATTATTTAATAATTATATTTTTAAGTTCTGTGAGCATGATGTGACATACAATGGCATGAGTTGTATATTCACTTGACCTCTTTGTCATCTTGCAAAAATATTGTACTTACAGCAAAAATCATCCATTTAAAAACTTCAAAAATTGATTTTAAGGGGAGGGGCGGAAGATGGCGGCGTGAGTAGAGCAGCGGAAATCTCCTCCCAAAACAACATATATCTATGAAAATATAACAAAGACAACCCTTCCTAGAATAAAGATCAGAGGACACAGGACAATATCCAGACCACATCCACACCTGAGAGAACCCAGCACCTCGCGAAGGGGGTAAGATACAAGCCCCGGCCCCGCGGGAGCCGAGAGCCCCTCCCCCCAGCTCCCGGCGGGAGAAGAGCAGGCAGAGCGGGAGGGAGACGGAGCCCAGGACTGCCGAACACCCAGCCCCAGCCATTCGGGCCAGAGTGCAGGGCCCTTGATACTGGGAAAACAGGGCAGCAAGAACAGTGAGCAGGCACTGGAGGCTGGGCGACTGAGGGCATAAGAAAAGCGCGCGACCATTTTTTTTTGCATTTTTGCTTTTTTGCTGCTTTGTTTTGGCGAGTGCTTTTTGGAAGTCTTAAAGGAAAAGGGACCCCAATACTAGGGAAACAGGGCAGAAAGACCGGTGAGCAGAGGCCTGAGGCTGGCACCGGAGAATAAAGAAAAACGAACGACCACCTTTTTTTTTTTTAATTAAAAAAATTTTTTTTCTTGTTTTTTTTTTTGTGGTCGTTGTTTTGTTTTGGCGGGTGCTTTTTGGAAGTCTTAAAGGGGCAGGGCGGGTCACTTAATCCAGAGGTAGGGAATCCGGGATCTCTGGGCACTCTAACCCCTGGGCTGCAGGGAGCAGGGAGGCCCCTTACGGAGATAAATAGCCTCCCAGCAGCTCCTGCTCCAACGCGACTCCACCATTTTGGAGTAGCTGCCCGAGCCAGGCCACGCCCACAGCAACAGCGGAGATTAACTCCATAGCAGCCCGGCAGGAAGCAGAAACCCTGTCTGCGCGCAGCTGCGCAGCACAAGCCACTAGAGGCCGCTGTTCTCCCAGGAGAGGAGGGCCACAAACCAACAAGAAAGGAAGTCCTTCCAGCCGTCACTCGTCCCAGTTCTGCAGACTATTCCTATCACCATGAAAAGGCAAAGCTACAGGCAGACAAAGATCACAGAGACAACACCAGAGAAGGAGACAGACCTAACCAGACTTCCTGACAAAGAATTCAAAATAAGAATCATAAACATGCTGACAGAGATGCAGAGAAATACGCAAGAAAAATGGGATGAAGTCCGGAAAGAGATCACAGATGCCAGAAAGGAGATCGCAGAAATGAAACAAACTCTGGAAGGGTTTATAAGCAGAATGGATAGAATGCAAGAGGCCATTGATGGAATTGAAATCAGAGAACAGGAACGCATAGAAGCTGACATAGAGAGAGACAAAAGGATCTCCAGGAATGAAACAATATTAAGAGAACTGTGTGACCAATCTAAAAGGAACAATATCCGTATTATAGGGGTCCCAGAAGAAGAAGAGAGAGGAAAAGAGATGGAAAGTATCTTAGAAGAAATAATTGCTGAAAACTTCCCCACACTGGGGGAGGAAGTAATCGAACAGACCACGGAAATACACAGAACCCCCAACAGAAAGGATCCAAGAAGGGCAACACCAAGACACATAATAATTAAAATCGCAAAGATCAAGGACAAGGAAAGAGTGTTAAAGGCAGCTAGAGAGAAAAAGGTCACCTATAAAGGGAAACCCATCAGGCTAACGTCAGATTTCTCAACAGAAACCCTACAGGCCAGAAGAGAATGGCATGATATATTTAATACAATGAAACAGAAGGGCCTTGAACCAAGGATACTGTATCCAGCACGACTATCATTCAAATATGAGGGTGGGATTAAACAATTCCCAGACAAACAAAAGCTGAGGGAATTTGCTTTCCACAAACCATCTCTACAGAACATCTTACAGGGACTGCTCTAGACGGGAGCACTCCTAGAAGGAGCACAGCACAAAACACCCAACATATGAAGAATTGAGGAGGAGGAACAAGAAGGGAGAGAAGAAAAGAATATCCAGACAGTGTATATAACAGCTCAATAAGCGAGCTAAGTTAGGCAGTAAGATACTAAAGAGGCTAACCTTGAACCTTTGGTAACCACGAAATTAAAGCCTGCAATGGCAATAAGTACATATCTTTCAATAGTCACCCTAAATGTTAATGGGTTGAATGCACCAATCAAAAGACACAGAGTAACAAAATGGAAAAAAAAGCAAGACCCATCTATATGCTGCTTACAAGAAACTCACCTCAAACCCAAAGACATGTACAGACTAAAAGTCAAGGGATGGAAAAACATATTTCAAGCAAACAACAGTGAGAATAAAGCAGGGGTTGCAGTACTAATATCAGACAAAATAGACTTCAAAACAAAGAAAGTAACAAGAGATAAAGAAGGACACTACATAATGATAAAGGGCTCAGTCAAACAAGAGGATATAACCATTCTAAATATATATGCACCCAACACAGGAGCACCAGCATATGTGAAACAAATACTAACAGAACTAAAGGGGGATATAGACTGCAATGCATTCATTCTAGGAGACTTCAACACACCACTCACCCCAAAGGATAGATCCACTGGGCAGAAAATAAGTAAGGACACGGAAGCACTGAACAACACAGTAGAGCAGATGGACCTAATAGACATCTATAGAACTCTACATCCAAAAGCAGCGGGATATACATTCTTCTCAAGTGCACATGGAACATTCTCCAGAATAGACCATATACTAGGCCACAAAAAGAGCCTCAGAAAATTCCAAAAAATTGAAATCCTACCAACCAACTTTTCAGACCACAAAGGCATAAAACTAGAAATAAACTGTACAAAGAAAGCAAAGAGGCTCACAAACACATGGAGGCTTAACAACACGCTCCTAAATAATCAATGGATCAATGACCAAATCAAAATGGAGATCCAGCAATATATGGAAACAAATGACAACAACAACACTAAGCCCCAACTTCTGTGGGACACAGCAAAAGCAGTCTTATGAGGAAAGTATATAGCAATCCAAGCATATTTAAAAAAGGAAGAACAATCCCAAATGAATGGTCTAATGTCACAATTATCGAAATTGGAAAAAGAAGAACAGATGAGGCCTAAGGTCAGCAGAAGGAGGGACATAATAAAGATCAGAGAAGAAATAAATGAAATTGAGAAGAATAAAACAATAGCAAAAAACAATGAAACCAAGAGCTGGTTCTTCGAGAAAATAAACAAAATAGATAAGCCTCTAGCCAGAGTTATTAAGAAGAAAGGATGGTCAACACAAATCAACAGTATCAGAAAAGAGAAAGGAAAAATCACGACGGACCCCACGGAAATGCAAAGAATTATTGGAGACTACTATGAAAACCTATATGCTAACAAGCTGGGAAACCTAGGAGAAATGGACAACTTCCTAGAAAAATATAACCTTCCAAGATTGACCCAGGAAGAAACAGAAAATCTAAACAGACCAATTACCAGCAACGAAATTGAAGAGGTAATCAAAAAACTACCAAAGAACAAAACCCCCGGGCCAGATGGATTTACCTCGGAATTTTATCAGACATACAGGGAAGACATAATACCCATTCTCCTTAAAGTTTTCCAAAAAATAGAGGAGGAGGGGATACTCCCAAACTCATTCTATGAAGCTAACATCGCCCTAATACCAAAACCAGGCAAAGACCCCACCAAAAAAGAAAACTACAGACCAATATCCCTGATGAACGTAGATGCAAAAATACTCAACAAAATATTAGCAAACCGAATTCAAAAATACATCAAAAGGATCATACACCATGACGAAGTGGGATTCATCCCAGGGATGCAAGGATGGTACAACATTCGAAAGTCCATCAACATCATCCACCACATCAACAAAAAGAAAGACAAAAACCACATGATCATCTCCATAGATGCTGAAAAAGCATTTGACAAAGTTCAACATCCATTCATGTTAAAAACTCTCAGCAAAATGGGAATAGAGGGCAAGTACCTCAACATAATAAAGGCCATCTATGATAAACCCACAGCCAACATTATATTGAACAGCGAGAAGCTGAAAGCATTTCCGCTGAGATCGGGAACTAGACAGGGATGCCCACTCTCTCCACTGTTATTTAACATAGTACTGGAGGTCCTAGCTACGGCAATCAGACAAAATAAAGAAATACAAGGAATCCAGATTGGTAAAGAAGAAGTTAAACTGTCACTATTTGCAGATGACATGATACTGTACATAAAAAATCCTAAAGACTCCACCCCAAAACTACTAGAACTGATATCGGAATACAGCAAAGTTGCAGGATACAAAATCAACACACAGAAATCTGTGGCTTTCCTATATACTAACAATGAACCAACAGAAAGAGAAATCAGGAAAACAACTCCATTCACAATTGCATCAAAAAAAATAAAATACCTAGGAATAAACCTAACCAAAGAAGTGAAAGACTTATACTCTGAAAACTACAAGTCACTCTTAAGAGAAATTAAAGGGGACACTAACAGATGGAAACTCATCCCATGCTCGTGGCTAGGAAGAATTAATATCGTCAAAATGGCCATCCTGCCCAAAGCAATATACAGATTTGATGCAATCCCTATGAAACTACCAGCAACATTCTTCAATGAACTGGAACAAATAATTCAAAAATTCATATGGAAACACCAAAGACCCCGAATAGCCAAAGCAATCCTGAGAAAGAAGAATAAAGTACGGGGGATCTCACTCCCCAACTTCAAGCTCTACTATAAAGCCATAGTAATCAAGACAATTTGGTACTGGCACAAGAGCAGAGCCACAGACCAATGGAACAGACTAGAGAATCCAGACATTAACCCAGACATATATGGTCAATTAATATTTGATAAAGGAGCCATGGACATACAATGGCAAAATGACAGTCTCTTCAACAGGTGGTGCTGGCAAAACTGGACAGCTACATGTAGGAGAATGAAACTGGACCATTGTCTAACCCCATATACAAAAGTAAACTCAAAATGGATCAAAGACCTGAATGTAAGCCATGAAACCATTAAACTCTTGGAAGAAAACATAGGCACAAACCTCTTAGACATAAACATGAGTGACCTCTTCTTGAACATATCTCCCCGGGCAAGGAAAACAACAGCAAAAATGAGTAAGTGGGACTATATTAAGCTGAAAAGCTTCTGTACAGCAAAAGACACCATCAATAGAACAAGAAGGATCTCTACAGTATGGGAGAATATATTTGAAAATGACACACCCGATAAAGGCTTGACGTCCAGAATATATAAGGAGCTCCCACGCCTCAACAAACAAAAAGAAATAACCCAATTAAAAAATGGGCAGAGGAACTGAACAGACGGTTCTCCAAAAAAGAAATACAGATGGCCAACAGACACATGAAAAGATGCTCCACATCGCTAATTATCAGAGAAATGCAAATTAAAACTACAATGAGGTATCACCTCACACCAGTAAGGATGGCTGCCATCCAAAAGACAAACAACAACAAATGTTGGCGAGGCTGTGGAGAAAGGGGAACCCTCCTACACTGCTGGTGGGAATGTAAGTTAGTTCAACCATTGTGGAAAGCAGTATGGAGGAACATCAAAATGCTCAAAACAGACTTACCATTTGACCCAGGAATTCCACTCCTAGGAATTTACCCTAAGAACGCAGCAATCAAGTTTGAGAAAGACAGATGCACCCCTATGTTTATTGCAGCACTATTTACAATAGCCAAGAATTGGAAGCAACCTAAATGTCCATCAATAGATGAATGGATAAAGAAGATGTGGTACATATACACAATGGAATACTACTCAGCCATAAGAAAAGGGCAAATCCAATCATTTGCAGCAACATGGATGGAGCTGGAGGGTATTATGCTCAGTGAAACAAGCCAAGCGGAGAAAGAGAAATACCAAATGATTTCACTTATCTGTGGAATATAAGAACAAAGGAAAAACTGAAGGAACAAAACAGCAGCAGAATCACAGAACTCAAGAATGGACTAACAGGTACCAAAGGGAAAGGGACTGGGGAGGATGGGTGGGTAGGGAGGGATAAGGGGGGGAGAAGTAGGGGGGTATTAAGATTAACATGCATGGGGGGGTAGGAGAAAAGGGAGGGCTGTACAACACAGAGAAGGCAAGTAGTGATTCTACAACATTTTGCTATGCTTATGGACAGTGACTGTAAAGGGGATTATAGGGGAGAGCCTAGTAAACATAATATTCGTCATGTAAGTGTAGATTAGTGATAGAAAAAAAAAAAAGGGCAGTTTCTGTGTGGTAACCTCCAACGAGTTCTACACAAGTGTATAAAGGGCATATAAAAGTGTAGGCAAAGGGTCTGTTTGTGTTTATACAGAGGATCAAAGCCTAATTGGGCTACCCTGAAAATGAACTAAGATATGATATGAAAAAGAACTTCCAACATCTGCACTCTCTGGAAGACTCATGCCAGAAGATGATCATCAAAAAACCCCAACAAAGATCCACGCACTGCTACAGCTGTAGATGCACTCATCCCACCAGTTCCTGGACTTGCCATGGGAATGAGGAAGGAGATATCTAAGCTGGCCTGTGCATACAGTAAAACAACAAAATTGGACTGGATCTATACTGTTGGAACTCAACCAAGAATTTGGAGAAGTGCAAATTGTAGCCCTCCAAAGTCTTACATCTACAAACTATTTACTGTTAAAAGAACATATGGAATGTGAACAATCCCCAGGAATGGGTTGTTTTAATTTGTCTGATTTCTCTCAGACTGTTCAAGTTCAGTTGGACAATATCCACCATATCATAGATTTCACAAATCATTCACAAATGCCTAAGGTGCCTAACTGGTTTTCTTGGTTTCACTGCAGATGGCTGGTAATTACAGATATGCTTTGGTTATGTAACTATACTCCTATTATGTTAATGTGTGTGTGCAATTTAAGTAGTAGCTTAAAACCTGTACATGCTGAAGTTACTCTACAAGAAGATATATCAAAGAAATAATCAATCTTCCCATGTTTTCTTCCGCCTGCTACTTCTATAGCTTTTCTTCTTCCTTCCTAATTACAACCCTTAAATAGAATTCGTGCCTCATATCAAATTTACCGAGTATCATAATTCTTCCAAGTGGTAAAGATACCTCAAGACAAATGCTGGGCATAGAAGCCACAGGGCATAAATATGCAAAGAAGTAAAAAGCTAACTTTTTCAAACAATAAGGCTTCTCTCTCACTTACCAACTTCACATTTCCCTGTATGACCCCGGAAGATGACTGGTTAGCCAGAGACGGGTAAGATTCCTCAAGGGAGGAACAACCTAAGACAGGCACAGTCGCAGGGGGGCCATCAGGTGAGAAATTGGGGATCAACAGAGGTGAGGCTTAGAACCTCACCCCCCCGTTGTGAGAGAAATGTTCTGCATACGTGTATGTTTTATTGCCCTGGTCTAGCTTGGATTAACACATAGTCTACAGGCACACACCTGATCATCTACATGTGCTCTCTTACAACACTAAACTATGTTTTCTACCTTTATCTTGTATCTACCTACCACTTCAGCATTTTATTAAAAATAATAATAATAAAGAGAGAAATGTGGTATCCACATATAAATCAAGTATAAAAACCAAATGAGTATTCATATTTGAACTGACTGTTTAGAGTTCATAATGCATGAGCAAAACCGAAAGTTTCTGTGATGACTGCCCTTGTACTGTTCACTATGTAACTTATTCATTATGTAAGAATTTGTTCTACATGTAAAAACTTGTTTGTTATGCCTCAGAAGATTGGAGACTGACAAAAATTAGGCTTGGGGTGGATTAATGATTGTGCATTGAGCATTGACTCCCCTATACAGAATTTTATTGTCGTTAACAACCATTTGATCAATAAATATGAGAGATGCCCTCACAAAAAAAAAAAAAAAAAAATAAGGACAGACTTCCAATGGTAAAATAAATTAGTAACCGGGATGTAATGTATAGCATAAGGAATATAGTCAAGATATTGTAACAGCCTGGTAGGGTGATAGCTGGAACCTAGAATTATGTATATAAATATTCTACCACTGTGTTGTACACTTGAAACTCATGTAATGTAATACTGTGTGTCAACTACCCTTCAATAAAAAATAATTTAAAAAAAAAATTGATTTTAAGAGAATAGCATTTCTAAATCAGTTTTGCTTAGAAAAATGTGGCCATTTCATTAAAAAATTATTTAACATATAGCCTTCCAAAGGAGCTGTCACCAAATCAGAATATTACTTTATGAACTTTCTACAAAGTTGTAAGTACAAAATCGTTTGTGTAGGTCCCTTGAAAAGCAGATTCCTTACATATTTTAGAGTGAAATTACTGTCTTCATTTTTCTGCTGTGGAAGAATGTGTGTGTGAGTATGTGTGTGTGTGAAGGTCAAAACTTTCTTTAGCCTGTCTTTTTTATTTTCTGGTCTCTCTACCAAAATGTTGACCAAAAACATATTTTTTAATGTGGTTGTTTTAAAACTATGAGACCAGTATAGCAGTCATTGTATATCCACTCAGATTTTAAACATGCTAATATTTTAATACTTGTATTTATTTCAGACCTTATTTTGTTGAAAAAAAGTACAGATATAGTTATAACTCCCATGTATGCCTTTATCTGAGTGTATTCCATGTATCTGTATTTGTTAATATTATCCTAAATTAAGTCATTAAATTTTGGAAACAAAGAAATTATTATTTACTTACAACAATAAATTGTACTGGTTTTCTTTTCCCCCAGCTCTTAGCACTGGGGTGATGCAGTCAGAACCAAATGTCATCTCCATGTAAGAGGCCTTACTGTAGGCAAGGAAACATTAAAAAAAAATTGAAGTACATAGGAAAGAGAGGCAGCTATTACCTTCAGCTTCTGAGGAAATACTCTTGAAAATGTTATAAGAAAAGTCCTGGGTCCTCCTACTTTGGAAAGTAAATAAATCTACAGGGGAAATAAAATGTCTCCAACTTTAAAACCAAAGGATGGATTTAAACACCTGTGATTCCTCCTCCCTTGAAATGTAACACATACCTCTCTCTGGAGTTTTCACTATCCATTTAGTCATAAATTAACCTCTCAGCCTTGTCTTTTAGTTCAGGTTCCAAGCTTCAGTAAGAATTGCTCAGAAAGTCCTATTGGTGCATATAAAATATTTTCTCCACAGCTCCATACTTCCTTCTTTTTCTCCTCCTGAGGAATAACTTCAATTCTAAGAGTTACTGTGTATCCTTGTGTATGTTTATGCTTAATACCAATAAAAAATAGTACTTAATAACTGTCTTAGCCCATTCTGACTACTATAAGAAAATACCGTAAACTAGGTGGTTTTTAAATAGCAAACATTTTTTTGTTCTGGAAGATGGGAAGTCCAAGATCAAGGTCCTGGCCGATTTCAGCATCTAGTGAGGGCATCCTGGCTCCCAGCTGGTACCTGCTAGGTATATCCCTACATAGTGGAAGGGATGAGCTAGCTCTCTGAGTCCTCATTTATAAGGACACATCCCATTCATGAGGGCTCTGCTTTCATGACCTGCTCACCTCTCAAAGGCCTTGGCTACTAAAACCATCACCTTGGGGGTTAAGATTTCAACCTTTGAATTTGAAGGGACCCAGACTTTCATGCTATAGCATGAAGCTTTAATTCATTGAAGATACATTTATGTATCTAATTAACTGTTTCACATACAATATACCTCAAACAGAATTGTTGAAAAATTAAAAGCATTAAAACAAATTTTCCAAATATTGTAAGGTCTAGGTTTATTTGATTTGTACCTTTATCCTTAATCTTAACAGGAATTGAAGCCCTATCTTTGGGGAAAGGGAAGTGAACAGTTGAGTGGTGAGAGTAAAAATGTGTTTTGTTGTTTCATCAAATCAAATACTGTTAGGTCTGGGGACATTGCAGAAGTTCTCTCTTTCAAATTTTTGATCCACTTGGAAGCTAAGGTTTTCACTTAAACCTCACGTTATCTGCTCTTTCCCATCACTAGAAAGATAATCAAATGACAACATTAATGAATTTTTAGTTTCATGAACATAGATGGCCTCTCTTGAACAAATATTTCTCATCTCCCTCTTTAACTCCCTGGGATAATGTGAATATGGGTGCTTTTTCCCAACAATTATTGGCAAAATGATTGGATAGTGGGCAGCTCCTGAAATGCTCCCAGTATTCCCTACCACTTATAATCCATACCCTGTGTGATACCTTATATGATCTGGACCTCTTGACTTGCTTCTAATGAATAGAATACAATAAAAAATAATTTGTGCCACTAACATTAGCTTACAAAAGACTATGTATGATCCCTGCCTTCCAAGCACTCTCTTCACTCTTCCTTGATTCATTGAAGCCATCTGCCTGATAGTGAGAGAGATGCATAAGAAAAGCCCACATGCAAGTAATTGAAAGTGGCCTCAGATCAAGAGCTTATGAAAAATTTAAATGTGCCAATGAACTTGACATTAGGTCCTTTCCTAGTTGAACCTTGAGATGGATAAGGCCCTGGCTGACATTATGACTGCAGTTTTAAGAGAACATCAGTTATAAAACCCAGTTAAGCTGCAGTGGGATTCCTGAAATATAAAAACTGTGAGGTAACACATATTGTGGGTTAAAGCCACTAATTTTAGGGGTAATCTATTATACAGCAATAGGTAACAAATACACCATTTTATACATTTTAATGGTGTATAAATATACCATGATATCAGGTGACACCATAACATATGCAAAAAATGTGCAAGTGGCTTTGGAACTGGGCAGTGTATAGAGACTGTAATGATTTTGAGGAGCATGTTAGAGAATGCCTAAATATTGTTCTGGATAGATGGTTTATAGGAATCTGGGCTTTGAAGTCCTTGCTAGTAAGGGCTCTAAATGAAGTGAGGAACATATTACTTGAACACTGGGAATGGGGTATCCTTGTTATGTAGTGGCAGAAAAAATAGCAATATGGTCATTTGCAGTGATGTGGAAATCAGATCACTGCCTAATGAACTTGGTGATGTAATAAAGGAGACTTCAAAGCAGAGCTGGAGGTGCTTCCTGATTTCTCCTTGCTCCTTATAGTAAAATGTAAGTAAAAAGAGATAAAATGAGGAAACAGTCTTTAAACAAAGAAGAAATAGAATTCTCAGCCTCTCCAGAAAGTAAAACATGCTTAAATTAAGAAATGGCTTCTGAGCCCTGTCATAAAGATGTGATCTAGAAATAATCCAAATATGTAACTATATAACCTTTTATTAAGACCTCAGGATGCTAAAAGGATCACCGTATTATTCAGTCATACAAAGGACTCTTTAAAAAAGTTAAAGGTTTGCTTCCAGTCAAACAAAAACCCTTCTAAGAAGCTTAAGAGAATTGTTTCTCAGCCATCTCAGCAGGATCCCAAGGTGGAGAAGAAATTATCCTCAACAGATTTGTGACTGTAGATTTGATCTAATGGAATAACCCCCAATGATATTCACAGAAGCACATAACATTTTTGAGAAAACTGTATCTGTGGAAACACAGCCAGCTTGGACTGAAAGGGACAAAGAGGGTACAAAATAAAAAAGAGGCTCTAGGACCCCTCCAAATTTTACCACAGGGAGCTGAACGTGCAACTGAGCTGCAAACAGATGCATGGAAAATAGAGGACTCAGAGGGCAATTACAAGAGCCCAGAGAATAGAGCCAAGAGCCTAGAGAATTATTCATAGGCCTTGAAACCTAATCACATTTTCAACCTTTTCCCAGATGAATTTCAGAATTGCTATGGGCCAATGGGTTCTTGGGTCTCCTATTTACCCTCTGTTTTGAACAGAAGTATCTAAAGAATTTATCTATGCCTATTTCACCATTGTATATTAAATGTATGTGGGTGAGGGGGACAAATAAATATCTCTTAATTTCTTTATTATTATTGACTTACAAGTCTAGAGAAATTCTGCAGTATGAAGTTTATCCACACCTAGACCTGATTTAGATTATGAAATTGTGGACTTTGACATGATATAATAGGGTGAAAATTTTGTACAGTTTGAAAGGAAGTTAAAGGCTTTTGTATGTGGAAGAGATATCAATTTTGGGGGATCAGAAGGAAAACTGTGGTAGGAAGTTTCTGAAATAGCTCCCAACAGATCTTTCCTCTGGTAGTCATTCCATCATAGAGAAAAAGTGATGAGATGTAACTTCCAAGACTCAAATACAAAAGATTGTTCCTTCTGTCTTGCTCCAACTCATTCTAGTATACTCTGTCTCCCTCTCTCTCAGTATTTCTTATGATCGTTCTGATGAAGCCAGTTGTTATGTCATGAACTGTTGAGGGCAGCTCCTGGCCAAGAGCCAGCAAGGAACTAAGCCCCACCAACAACTGGGTGAGTGACCTTGAAAGCACATCTTTACCCAGCCAAGCCTTGGGATGTCTGTAACCCCTGCAGACCTCTGAAACAGAGATTTGGAGAATTTTTACACATCAATAGAAAATAAAAGCCATTTTTGTATTAGAGTAGGGTGCTGCCATAGCAGATACTAAAAATGTGGAATGTTTTGTGAAACAAAGAATCCACCCCAAAGGTACTGGATTAAAAGGGACAAAAGAAGCATGTCTACTAAATGCAATGATTTCAGTGTAAAAATGATATGCTGAACATCTTTTGTCGTATTTACCCCTAGAATTTCACACTTTTTGTTGCTATTGTTAAATGGAATGACCATTTTATTTCCAATTTATGTTTTTTGTTATTCTCTTATACAAATATAATTGATTTCTATTTATTGAACTTGTGTCAATAACTTTGCTTAAATAAGTTATTTCTTGTAGCTTTTTTTAGATCCTTTGGATTTTCCCCATAGATGATCATGTTATATTCAAAGAAGAGTTTACTTTTTCTCCTCATTACTTTTCATGTCTCCTGAATTAGTTAGAATATCATACACCATGTTGATTAGAGGGTTAAGAGAGAGCTTCTTAATATGATTCTAGTTTTAGGGGGAAACAGTCAGTCTTTCAGCCTTTCACCATTAAGTATAATGTTAATTGTAGGGTTCTTATTCTACAAGAAGGATTATGGTCTATTCATTTCCAACTAAGTATCTCTCTGTGCCAATCCACATGATTTAGAAAAATGAGAATAAAAACAAATAAAAAGTTACTTTCTGTGGTGGGCTGGCTTTAAGGTTTCCTTACCTCACAGATTCCTTGATTTTTCACCATATTGATAAAAAACTATTCCTCTGTAAATAGGAGAGAGGAAAACCCCAACCTCAGGGGGAATAAACTGCAATCCATGTCGCGGATTGCTGAGCTTGGACTCAGTTGCAGAACACTAAGGCTTCTAGGGAAAAAAAAAAAAGAGTCCTTCATTGCATATTATCACTGAGGATATGTGCACAACAGGATTTCCACCCATGTCACAGATACATAAAGAGCCAGATATTAAATGATAATAACCTTTGCAGGCCAAAGGCAAAATACAGGATATTATGTAGGTACTTAGGTAACAAGAGAGAGAATCCCTCCCTGCCCTATGTGCTGGGGATAGATCCACGTGGGGGATGCGTGTGCTTTGCACTTAGTTGTCATCAGCGGGAGACATTCTCTGCAGAAGATCATCAGGTGAGGGAAAGTAATTGGTGTGCTGGGGGTGGGGTCAGGGAGGGGGCCAGGGTGTTTCTGCCCCAGTGATCACAGATCCTGGCAGCCTACCCACCCCCTCCTCCCAGAGAGACTGGCTCTCTCAATTTGGGCAGTTTAGCTGTACATGAAACCTCTCCCTCAGACAGAGATTCACTTTGAGGTTCAGGATTGTGCCCCATCAGCAGTGTCCCCAGTGTACAGAATGGTGGCCTCCTTGACATCAGGCAGGGGTGGGATACAAATGCCAGGGAAGAAGGCACTGGGAGCACAGGAAAAAGATGGGCCAGTCAGCTTGCTTGAGTGGCACTCAGGGACCATACAAAAACAAGTAGAGGGTTGTATTTGGCCCATGGTTTGTAATTTGCAGACCTCTGATCTGTTCCATTCCTCTGAGTTTACATGTGAGGACATAGACACACGTAGTTAAAGAAACTGCTATACCAGACAAGTTATTTGGCAGGATTGATCCATTCATTTAACATACACAATCTTCATGAATTTGAGGCATAATTCGATTACCATTATCTGTCTGTACATGATAGCTGCTTTGATTAT
Organism: Manis pentadactyla; assembly: GCF_030020395.1. Lineage (NCBI taxonomy): Eukaryota > Metazoa > Chordata > Mammalia > Pholidota > Manidae > Manis > Manis pentadactyla. The sequence goes on along the minus strand of NC_080028.1, from coordinate 65,591,332 downwards.
TCTGATGGAAGTTTCAGTTTAATTAACACAGTGAATTGGGAGAGACATGACATCATTTCTTCTATCTCTGGAAGACTGATTATTTCCATGGAAATGAGAGGAAGAAAGCAGTTATATATTTAATTATCCATTGTTATTTTTGAGGCGCTGAGAAATTTCAGGTTCACAATATTTCTGTAATATAAGTATTATTGTTCCAATTTTATAAATGAGTAAACATATACAAAACCAAAAAATTGTGGCTCTTATGTAGTAGAAATGGAATTTGGATATGGATCTGATAACTATTCAGTTTCTAACCTGTACTCATCCAATAAATTGATGGTTCTCAACATTTTCAATTTTGTTTCACAATTTAAAATACAGCAGTTTTTGGCTGTTCATCATATTTTACTCTTCACTACTCTGATGTTGATTTAGTAGAATTTCCTACCATGAGTGAGTTTTCATGACATTGTAAATGAAGGTTCTCAAATATCTGTATAAATATGGATTTTTAAAAATGTTCTGCTATTTCACCGTGGCTTTTATTTTACTTTCAGTAAGTTCTACTACTTCATTCATATCACATGATTTCTGTAATTTGATATTACTTTTGATAAATATCATCATACTTGTATGTATCCTCACAGTAGGACATGTCAACACAATACTTCAAGTGAATGTTAAAAGATCTGATTTCTAGCTACCGCTGAACTAAATGATAATGTTTTGAGGATTACAAACTATAGAAAGAAGAGACAAAAAAACACAACTTTTGCAGCAAAAGTTTAGAGATCAGCAGAGATTCCTTGCTGCTTAATTTGGAACAGAGTTAGATGTGATCTTAATCACATATGCAAGAGTTAAAAGTATATTTTACATAGTTTCCAGAGTTTTATTTTTGAGAACTAAGCAATATTAATTCTGCATACTTGACTCCCAGCAATAATGTTCACTGTGATTTGTGAGTAAGAAGAGCATGAGGTTTCTTTATCCAGTCATCTACTGATGGACATTTAGGTGTGGTACATATACACAATGGAATATTACTCAGCCATAAGAAAAAAACAGATACTACCATTTGCAACAACATGGATGGAGCTAGAGAGTATTATGCTCAGTGAAATAAACCAGGTGGAGAGAGACAAGTACCAAGTGATTTCACTCATATGTGGAGTATAAGAACAAAGGAAAACTGAAGGAACAAAACAGCAGCAGAATCACAGAACCCAAGAATGGACTAATAGTTACCAAAGGGGAAGGGACTGGGGAGGATGTGTGGGAAGGGAGGGACAAGGGTGGGGAAAAAGAAAGGGAACATTACGATTAGCATGTATAGTGTGTGTGGGGCATGGGGAGGGCTGTGCAACGCAGAGAAGACAAGTAGTGATTTTACAGCATCTTACTACACTGATGGACAGTGACTGTGAAGGGGTATGTCAGGGGGACTTGGTGAAGGGGGGAGCCTAGTAATCATAATTTTCTATATGTAATTGCCGATTAATGATACCAAAATAAAAAAACTAAAAAAAAAACTGTTTATGCAAACTGAAATAAAATAGTGTATTTCAGGAAAAAAAAAAAAGAAGAGCGTGAGGTTATCTAAAGTTGGAGAGCTTTTTTATTTATTTTTAATTTTAAAGTACTGTAGAGACAAAAGTATAAAATAGGTCAGGGAGCTGTGTTAGGAGTTTCAAGTCTGTGACTCTCAGTATAATCATAGATAGAAACCTATGATTTCTATATATCCTCAAGAATAAGAAAATAAATTGTCAGTACCAATCAGTATTTTAAAGACTATGAGGTACAGTGTATAGTTATGTATAGTCATATTTTGGAAAATCATGAAGAAAATCATAGCTATATTCTCATTAATAGAAATTCACCTAAATGTGTTCCTTGAATTCATGAAATGAATAAAAATGGACTTTTTAGGTAAAGTTAAAGATTCTAAAGGAAGCAAACATGTAATGTGTAATCTATATGGAACTATTTGGTAATAACTTTTTGTTGAGAAAAATATATTGTTGAATAATTTAAAACTTAATAATGAAATAGAATAAAATTATACTGTTTTTTTTAAGAGGGCTTGCTTTTTCTTATTTCCTCTCATCTCCTATAAAGATAACATTGGATTCATTTGATGACATTAAATAACAATAATAAATATTTATTTCTTTATCTACAGTAACAATTTGTCTCCCATATAACCATATAATTTTGTACAGCATTTTTTTATGTTTACCCTAATACATATTTTAAGAATAAAAATTCCAAATGCAAATTAATAACTATTATTTTATTAGAAAATAAAAGAGTTTTTAATACTTATAGGTTTAATGTACCCTTGTGACCCTTTTAATTCTGAAAACAATCCTTAATGTGAAAACATTTTAGGTTTAAATAGCATAAATCAAAACAGAGTCAGCCTCATCCATTTCCTCCAAATTTTAATGATATTTCTGTTGCCCAGAGGATATATTTCAAAGCATGGTCTTTGTACTTTACCATGTGCTTTCTACATAGTTAATCACTATAAATACTGACAGTTATTGATCATTAGCTTCTCAGAGATTTCTTAACCCTTAAAACACTCTAATAATGTCCCCATAAACTATGAATTGTTTACCATTACTCTTCCTTGTGTACTATAGCTGTCATGCTACTAAGTAGTGTTATCTTTGCCATCTGTGAAAAAATATATAGAGTAAAGGACCTAATTCCCATTTCAGCCAACACTGATATTCTGCATTGTAATCAAGGCTCTCTCTCTCTTTTTTCTAAACAAGTCACCACAGTTGTATAATTTAACATCATGAGATACATTTAATTGTCATAAATGATGAGCAAAGATCAAACACGTAGAATTCTTGAAATTTTGAAATAATCTATTTCATTGATCAATATTACTGATGCATTTTCACAGTTGATTGAAGTTGAATAAAATGAACAGTGATATTTAATTAATAAAATAATTTGAAACAATTGTATAGGATATATATATATAACCAAATGAAATTCATTTACTTGCTAACTTGATTGAGTCAGTCTTTAGCCATTTGTAAAAGCAGGGGCCATTCAACTTTCAGAAATGTAGTTTGTCCCATTTTTTTACATAACTATTGACTCAGAGCTACATAGGGACTGAAAAAAAATTCTTAGTATTTTGTACTTCTGGCATGAATTAGATATACCTCACAATAACAGCTTTTTTGATATTTTAGAATAATCTATTGTGGTTGGAGCTTTGCAGTGAACAAACAGTGCAAGTTGGGAATATTGAAGACTGAAGTCAATACAGGTAAAAAGAGGAAGAGAAGGGAAAGTTTTTATCATTACATTTCAAGTTTCTCTGCCCCTTCTACTCCTTTCCCCCTCTTTTTCTCCTCTTCCTTTATCCTATCCTCTTCTTCCTTTCCTTCAATTCTTCCTCAACTTCTTCTCTGCCTTCATCTTAATTCTTTGATACTGTCATGCCTGAGATAATTCATATTTATAATCTGGGGCTAATGTAATGACATCCTTAAATTGAATAAAGATGAAGAGAATATTTAATTTTTTCAATGAAAAAACTAGATTCAAGTCAGGAAAACAGAATTTTAAGTTTTTTCTAGTGTTGTTTTAGTAACTGTTCTTGGAAATGGGGTTTTTTTGTGACCATAATAGAACCTTTATCTGAAGGAGCTTACAAACTAGTGAGGGAGACAGACAAAAGATAGACATTTCTGTTGAATATGGTAAATTCGAATAAGAAAGGATCAGTCACAAGTAAAGCACAGGGGAGGGACATTTTATTAAGTTTTGGTTCAGAAAGATATCCCAGTTGACAATGCACAGGTTGAGATATGAAGGATGAACTGGAATTAACTGGGCAAAGTGGGAGTAACAGGAAGAGGGAGAAGAAGGAATGTTCCCTATAGGGTAAGTAGCACTCATTTATTCACGCATTTGGGCATGAATGCTTTCATTTCACAACCATCTATTTTGAACATCTACTATGTTCTACACATTATTCTAAGAATTAGAAACTTGAAGTTGAAAGGGAATAATACAAAGTCTGACATAACTGTGTATGTCACAATCCTGTGACAAAGAGAGGCATTTTTAACAGAATCACAGTTAAGGTATGTATACTTGTAGCCATGTTATATATATTGTGCTACAAGTGCATACAAATATGGGCAAAAATGTGAAAGAGTGGGAGTAGGACAGGCAAATGCAGTGTGGGTGGTGGTGCTTGTATAGGAAGTGGAGGAATGGGGAGTAGGGCACAGCATCTTCAGATGTCCTGTAGTGGAAATACAGGGAGGGATCATATTTTTACTTCCAAAGAGATTAGCGAGTCTAAAGCAAGGCAATATTATTGAAAAGTAGTCTGTTTGATTTAGAAAGCGAGGAATGAGGTTATTGCAATAACTTTGTAGTTTTACTATCTTGAACATTTGTAGGAGTATAGATGAAGAGAAAGGAAATATTTTAAGAAGTGTTAAAAATCAATAAGACTGGTCATTATTTACTAAAGTCAAATCTACACATACGTTATGTTAGAAATTAGACCCATGGATAAATCCAACAGAAATATATGTATATAATAGGCACCAAAAAGACTCACATAATATGTTAACACTAGACTTAATGTAATAGCAAATATTTGAAACAATTGCAAAGTTATCAATAGAAGAATGGATAATTAAATTTTGAATATTTATATAATGGAATAATACACAGAAATGGAAAATTAATGAACCACTACTAAGAGCAAAAATGTGAACGAATGTTGCAAACATAATTTTGACTGAAAAAAGACAGATACAAATACATACTACATGATTCCACTTTATAAAGTTCAAAGTTTATCACTAATTCATGGTGTTAGAAATCAGGATAGTATTTGTTTTAGTAGAGTGCAGAGTGGTTATAACCAGGAAGAAACAAATAGAATGTTCCAGTACTATTAGTTGTGTAATTTACTTGACTATATGGTGATGATTTGTTCTCTTTTCTGCATATACATTGTACTTTATTTTTTTAAGGTTTTAAAATAAATAATAAAGCAGAAATCATTTTTGCATGGAGATATGGGTGAAGAGGAACCGAGGGAGATCCTAGTGTTCTAGAATTATAGATACTGGTGGCATTCGCTTAAATAGAGGACATTATAGAAATGCTGGATTCAGAGACAACTAGAAGTGATCATTTCCAGATTTGGATATTTAGAGTTGAATGTGCCTTTTTCATATGGAAGGGGAAATGTAAAGGAGGCAATACAGTAATAAGTGTCACAGTTCACACAGCATTTCTGGGCTGGAGAGAAATTCTTGTGCATACAGATACAAAAATAAAACCATGTGAATGGCTCAGATTAGCAAGTTAGCAAATTTTCAGTAAGAAGGAAAATGGAAATAGAGTCAGCGAGATGTCGATATACAAATAATATTTTCAGTAAAGTCAGTCTTGATGGGGAGGAGAAAGCTGAAAATGGAGACCACAGTGTCTTGAGTAGAGAAGGAGAAGGGGAGTGGTAAGAAATGTGACCAGGTTTTTGGTTGGTGGGGATTCACTTACAGCCATGGTATTGCACAAGCAAAAGCAAAAATAAGAAAGAAAAAATAGAAGATGGCATACTCTGGGGCAATAGATTACCTAGAAATCTGCATCGAAAGGATCTCAAGTAGGACATATAAAAAACGTGGACATCACAACTCCATCCTATTAACAAATAAAAAGCTGAAGAAACTGAAAAATCAATAATTAAACTTAGATCCACTGGAGAAGTGAAGTCATAGAGCAGACCACTACCTCCAAAATTTGAGAGGCAGGAGGATACAGAGAATCACAAACTACCTGAGCTTTTCAGTTTAGTCTCTTAGCAACTTTCAAGTACACAATATTGTATTACCTCTAGTCACCATGCTGTACGCTACACCCCCACAACTTATTTCCCTTCACCCGTTTCACTCACACCATTTATATGCTTTTCTGATGGATTATATGTATCATAGTAAAATAGGAAAAATGAACAGCATAGCAAATTTCTATAATGAGACTTCTATTGAAAAGATTAGCTTCAATATAAAACCACTGTAACCTCCTATTGCAACTATTTGGAATCTCATTAAGTTTATAACAGTTACTTGTCATGGAAATTGCTTCTCTTCCATGAATTCATGGGTAACTGAACTTGTCTTGCTTGCTAAAGAACTTTGAAATCAAATAACATTTTTACAAAGCCCAGAATTTCTCTATACTATCCTCTGTAGAAATTTTCACAGCATACCATTCCTTTTGTAATTCAGTATTAAATTAAATAGACTGGTGTATTTGTTGGTTAACCATTTTAAAATAATTTCACGTAGTTGTCATTAAAATCACTTCAACAAACTCACAACTCATTTTAATTTAGTAAGGTTAAAGGGTGCTTAATTTTAAAGAATTCCCTATGAAGAGGCTATCTGCCATTGTTAGCCATGATGATTGAGAGTGAATGTATTTTCACCATTTTTTCCTTCTCCTCCTCCTATTTCACAGCTCTGTCAATTCATTCAGAACTGTAGGTGTTATAACTATGATCAAATGCGGAGAAAATTATACATAAAAAATAACATACAGTACTTTCAAAGAGACACCAGCAAGTTAACATTACTCATGTCAATGAAAGAAGCTATTTGTCTAAAGTAAGGAAATGTGTATTCACTTATAAGCATTTTGCAACTTTGTAGAAGCTAATATTTTCTCTAGTAGTTCATGAATAAAATACCTGTCAGATCTATTACAATAACAGCAAACAAGCCCTTTGCTTGGACGCATTGTTTAAAAAGATTATCAATTGTATGTAAATCATGTTCTGCATTTCTTTGATGGGATGAAATTGTTAGAATGGTAAAGCTAGAGGTTTTTCTTTACTTATTTCTGACAAGATCACTTGCTTCATGTTGCACTGCTTCCCATAGGAATCTCTGTTGGCTGCCACATCCATTTGGATCTCTTTGCATGACAAAAAAGCTGGGCTCCATAAAAGTATCATTTGCAATGAATTTACATTCTTCCTCAGGGATAAATCTAACCATTAGATATCATGCAGGAAGGGTGATTTTTATAAAAGACAACTGTATTTTGGGTTCCAAGTTGCATTCAGAAAGAGCCAAGAATAAAACAGAATTATTTGACAGGGAAAATGAGATAAATTAACTTTCACAGGAACTTGAGAAGCCACTTCCAAATTCCAGTTAAAATGCTAGGGAATGTCTCTAAACTTTAGGAAATAATCTAAAGGTTGTTATCTTATGTTTAAAGTATTTATATTCTTCACAGCAGAAACCTGATGTTCTAACATCAAATTGAAATTCAGATTTTAAAGTTTAAGAAGCTACTGAAATTCCTATGTGCAAGCTCTGATTTACAGTTTTGTATTAAAACATATATATTTCTCTCATTAATTAGAGAAACTTGGGACTTGCTAGTAGATTTTTTTTTTGGAAGGCAGTTGTTCTGTCAAGAATGTTCATGTTGGCACCTTCAAAAGATATTTTAAAGAGTGATATTGGTGCCAGGCAGCTGTGTCTGAGGAGGTCTCTCTCTGCACACTAGGTGAAACCTCAACCTTGACGAGGTATGGCTCTTGACTCTGACTGAGAAAGAATTTTAGAACAGGTCTGACAAACGTAGGTAAAGAAAAAATTCATTAAAGCTAGAGTAGTAGTGAATGGCAGCAGCTAGTCAGGCAGCAGAGAGCAAGGAAGAACAGAGGGAGGAAAGGGAAGCTTATTGAACTGTGCCTAGCATAGGGCAGATCCATTGCCAACTTCTAAAGCCAGGGTCACCTGGTGTCCACTGTCCACTTGGATCTGCACAGCGTGGGAACTAAGCCCCTACAACCCTGGGATTTGGGGGAGCTGCAGAGCACTAGATGGAGTGAGATTATGTTCTGAGAACTTTCCAAAGGCAAAAAAAGGAGATTTTCAGGCAGGCTACTAAAGAGCATGATGGTGCAGCTGCAGTCCTGTCCAGGTCACCCAGGCAATGGGAACTTGCAGCCCAAGTCAGAGATCTCAGTAGCCTTTCTCTACTTGTCTGAAGTAGAAGACAGAGAGAAAACTAGTGCTTAAGTCAGGAAAATTGAATGAAATAGCAAGGTAACAAAGATGCTTAACACTGGAAAAAAAGGGGTCTCTTAATTAACCTCCCAAGAGGGTTGAGAGAGTGCAGAGACAAAATGTAGTAAGTTGAGCAGTGAGAAGTCTTTATTTAAGGCAAAGTACACACCTGTAAAAAGGGAGTGCAGGCAACCTCACAAAGGAGAAATGCTTAGGATTCTGTCTTTTTTGGCTTTCAAGAATGAGGCAAAGGGTTGGACAGCTGTAGGCTTGACATGGTCTCATGATGTGTATCTCTGGTGAGAGATACATAGTCCTCTAGATATTCTATAAGATAAATTTAACACAAGGAATTTATTGATCCTGTTATTCTCCAAGATAGTGATTACCCTCAAGCAGTGGGGACATATCATTTAGGACTGCTTGTCCTAACTTAAGATATGGCAGATTATTCACTGATTACCATAAAATATGTTATGAATCTTACCTCCTAACTCCCTGCATTTTTTTAAATAAAATCTTAGCCTTAAGATGCATTCCCTCTTATTTTTACTATACTGTTTATGTCTTTGCATTTTTCGTCATCGGTAGAAAAAATTAGTCATGATGCTTGTCCCATTCCCTGCTCTACCTCAGTATCACCTAACAACCAGTTATCACACACAGAAGCAGGTAGATAACTTTAGAATGTGTGTATCATGTAAAAATAAGCAATATTTCCTTCTAATATTGAGCATATTGTGTATATAAATCTAATGTAATATTTGGGGGAGAAGATTACATAAGTATATATAAGGATAAATGAGTATCTTGTTATGAGTTTACAGTTAAACATTAAGAAACTAAAAAATATTTCTGAAGATTAAAATATGAACTAACAGATTAATTTTGCAAAAATTAAAAAATAAAAGGATAAAAGGATATGAGATATATATAAAATAATATTATAAAATTAGTACCAAATGTAGAATTAATTGAATGATGAATTTAATTAATAGATTTAATTGAATTGATTGAATTAATTAACTGAATGGTAAAAAATCAGATTAGACAAAAATATAAGATGTTGATTCATTTTTTGGAAGAGTCAAGATTAAACAAAAAAGCACAAAATATTGCAAGTAAGTGAATGGACAAATATATACTCTTAAATATATGTCTATGTACATATATACTTATTTATAGGTATGCATACAAAATTTATAAAGTCCATTTCCTTTATAAAGTGCATATGTTGAGTGATCAATTAAAGCATACCACATAGATAAGTAAAGAAAATTAAAGTTAGCTGTCTTTCATTATTCTACCTATCTGAGAAGACTTCTTAATTAACTGATATACCTCTAATGAAATGTTGCTATTGAGGAAAGGAAGTAACACGGAGGAATTTTGCTTTTTACTGTCCATACAGTTTTTAAATAGTATGATTAGAAAACGAACAATAACAGAATGTGAGAAGTATCATTGAATTGAACTGCTAGAGAATGTTGCAATTCTGACACAATAAAAAAATTAATACAACACACTGCTTTTGGGATGTCCACTGCTTCTTGTATTTGCAGTGCAGATTCAATGTTTAAAAGTTAATATGATCATTTCAGTTAACAAAAAGGGGGGACATCAATTCAATAATGTAAACAAAAGCAAAATTGTAAAGCACTGTAGTAAGCCCTTCTATTACAGAAATGTAAGGCAAATAGACCTGCAGTTTTCTTGACATAAACCTAACCAGTTCATTGATTTGAAAGTAGATGCTGCAGATTTAGAAGTTTGGAATTGTGCTTAGTACTACAAATCGAGTGCATCTTTAGTTGTGTTAGAGAAAGTTTTTCAGTATTTAAAATCCCGAAACATAGATTTACAGCCATAGTCCCTAAAAATTTTGGTTTTAGGGACAGTTGTCTTGGGAGGTATGAGGTCTTGTTATGCCATAATTTATTCACCTGAGATGCAGAGGTCAGAATCACCCTGAAAGTGTCAGGTAGAGCACACGTGCTTTTAACATGTGAACACCTCACATTTGAAACAGGACTAAGTTTTAGCTAGAATATTTTTGTTAATCTGTTCTGGGCTGGAATCTTGCAGTCCATCACGTTGTGCTATTTATGCTTAAATAAGTCAAAGTGAGAACTGCAATGGAACATGGGGGTCAAATGCATTCTATAAGAAAGAGTGTTTTCTTGGAAAAGAGTGAATGTCCTTGTTATAAATTAGTGTGGGGAAAAATAATAGACTGGTGATTGGTTTTGAAAACTGGAGCCTAAACACTGAGGAATATCTGGATTCTGTTGGAGTGGGTTAAGCAGCCCCATTATTTAAAATCGTAAGAAAATAGGTAGGGATCATAATGTGAAATTTCAGAGAATGTGAGCTCTAACATCAATACTTAGAACAGCAGCATACTTTGTCTTCTCTCCTCTAACATGTAAGTTAGAGTTACATGTTATTGTATAACATGTATAAACATTCTGCATTGAGCATCTGTACATCTTCTCTAACCTCTACCCAAATACAGGCTATTTCAGAGAGATTGCGCATTTGATTCTAGATCACTGCAATAAAAAAAAATGCAATAAAGGCAATAAAATGAATTTTTTCCCAGTGCATAAAGTTGAGTTTAAACTATACCGTTATCTGTTAAGTGTGCAATAGCATTATGTGTTTAAAAAAATGTACGTACCTTAATTAAAGCATATTTTTATTGCTAAAACATGCTAACCATCATCTGAGCTTTCAATACATCATAATCACTGATCACAGATCACCATAACAAATATAATGTTAATGAAAAAGTTTGAAATACTGGGGAACTGCCAAAATATGACATGGAGACATGAAATGAGCAAATGCTGTTGGAAAAATGGTACCAATAAACTTCCTCAATGCAGGGTTGCCACAACCCTTCTGTCTGTGAAAAACACAGTGTCTGCAAAGTGCAGTAAAGTGAAGTGCAATAAAACGAGGTCTGCCAGTATTCAGAAAGAGGCAGTTCACTCCATTGAATCGAGTATTTTTAATAGCTCCTCAGAATTGTATTCACTACAGAATATTACATAATTTGGAATAAAATATTAGAATTAATGGACCAATATAAATTAGCATAGTTGATGGAAATGACCATGGGAGGAGAAAGGTAATTTGTAGTTTTAAGAAAGTGTATTTTAAGACTCCCAGTCTTGTTGATATAGCCAAACTCAACAAAGGGTTTGAATATTTTAACCCATTTGTCTGGCTAGTGAGTACTTACAGAGTATATTTCTTTCTTTACTTTTAAATTTCCCAGCCAGGTTTGACTTGCCAAGAATGGAAAACCAATCTTGTGAAATTTTTATATATTTTGTGAAGAATAATACAACAAAATTGTTAGAATTATGTTTTTGTGCAAGTGGTCACTTGCCTAATACTTGATGAATTTTATTAGGCTATATCTCTTTGTCCCAGAGATCTCTTTGTCCCAGAGATCATTTGTAAGATGGAATAAATCTTCCTGGAGAAAAAGAGCAAGAGATGTACACCCTATCAGTGAAATGCATCTATCTAGTCAACATTGCATTTAGGTTATTAGAAACTGAAATCTTGCTCTGGAATTCAGATATCTGATATGTAATTATGGAGAGTCAGAGACATTGCTCACTCAGTTCATAGTGGTTACTATTGCTACACATATCTAGATAAATGATTGCCCTAAAATGCTATTAAGAGAATGAATTCAAGCTGAAAACATAAGGAAGCCAGGTCTGACAGTTTCTAAAGATAAATTATTCTTGAAAACAGTGATCTGTCATTCAGGTTAGTGCTAGGAGATGCTTACTAGGTTTCAGAAAATTCAGTGGAGACATACTTTACAACTTTTAAATTCCTCTGTTTAAAATCTTTCTGAATCTTATTTTAATGTTTTTCCTAAAGAATTTAAAATTTCATTTTTAAACTGATTCATGATGAGATATAAAAATGTAATTGATTCTTATATATTGACTTAATCCAGCAACCCTGTTAAATTTTCTTATTAATTCTAATACTTCATATATAGATAGTAAAATATTCCTAGCTTTTGTGTTAAATTGTCTTCCATAAGTATTACTTAAATTTTCTTTCCTAGGTTTTTTTTTTTGTATATGGAAATACAATTGATTAATTTATGTTAACTCTTTATCCAGAAAATGTTTTAAATATTCTTATTAATACTAAAATAATTCTGAAACAGTGAGAATTAATTAACTTATTTTTTACTATCTTTGTTATTCATTTATTTTCCTTACTGTACTGGTTGAGAACTAGAATAAAATGGTCAATATATTCAATATCTACAGGTGGTAGTCACCCGTATTTTGGCACTTGGAAAGCTACAAACATTATATCATTCATTATGATGCTTATTGTAGGTTTTCGTAGATATCTTTAACAAAATAAGGAAATCTCCTTTTCTAAATTTGCTGAGTTTTTAATCATGAATGGACATTGAATTTGATCTGGCATTTTTCTATATCTACTGACAAGATTATCTCCTTTAATGCCAGTGTTCACTTAAAATCATACAATTGACTTAAAGTTTCTTATGTTTATTTATAAAGTTTGATGTAAAGATTATTCTCCAAAGGACATGTTAGGAAGTATTTCCTCTTTTGTTTTTTCTGAAATAGTTTGTGTATAAGTAGAAATGTTACTTTTAAACATTTCTATTTTTAAGTCATTTCCCTTTTAATTAATTGTTTCTCCTAGTGAATCCTTCTGTCTGGAATGGAAAAATATGAATCAAGTGGAAAATAAAATAATCTGACAGATAAAAATCAATTCAGAATTACTAACGATAAAATCTGGATTAGGGGACTTGGATAGAGGGAGTCCTGGAGTTTTATCAGAAGGGAAAGTTCTCTGCAACAGAAATATAAAGAACAGGGATAACCAGGATGGCTTTAATGTTCCCTCAGGTGGTCTAGACTTTACCACAGATTTCTTCCTGACTATAGGACCCTGACCTATCTTTCACCCAAGCATTTACTTTTGAAAACGTGTTACTGCAAATTCTTTCTCTACCCCATTTAAGATACAAATCTTCTCCCAGCCTCATGCCAATTTTACAGTCTAAGAATGCCTTCCTCAAGGACTTGGAAGCCCTCTCTTTGAAATGTGATCATCCAGAAAGAGAACCCCCATCTCCCAGACTCTGGGAGCCTAACTTTATGTTGACAATTAGCACACACAAATGCTTCATCACACTGGCCAACTTCCCACCTTCCACCTAACATCCTCCACTACTTTCTATGAACTCTCCCTAATGCTTAAACACTCCCCCTCCTTGTATTTCAAGAGAGTTAGGTTAAGTGTCTATCTCCTATTGCACTAGTCTTGAATAAAGTCTTCTTTGCTTGTTTACTCTTTCCAGTACAATTTGCTTTGACAGTGACCAGGGTTATACTAATGTGAAATCAGTAGACCTTAGCCAGCTCTTCTGGTAGCCAACTCTTCTGAGCATTGTGTGTGTGTGTGTGTGTGTGTGTGTGTGTGTGTGTGTGTGTATCCTTTTGTTTGGATGACTATTTTTTAAATAAACTTATTTTTTAATATGGTACAGGTCCTATCCTCCATCTAGTTCCCCCAGTGCTAACATCTTATATTACCATGGTACCTTTATCAAAACTAAGAAATTAAGTTAAATTAACTTAACATTTAATACAATATAATTCAGCTTTATACTTTATCCACATTTGACTACATTTCCCACAAATGTTCTTTTTCTTTTCCAAGGTACAATCTATGATACCACATTGGTCAAGTCTCCTTAGTCACCTTTGGACTGTAACTGTTTCACAGTCTTTCCCCCCTTAATGACTTTGAACGTCTTGAAGAGTATGGGTCAGGTATTTTGAAGAATGTTCCTTCATTTGGATTTCATTTGTGTCTTTCTCATGATTATATCGGTTCTTTGTAAAGAATATTATGCAGATGAAATGTTCTTTCCATTATAGCATATCAAAGGCTCCATGTTATCAACATGACTTATCACTGGTGATATAAATCTCAATCATTTGGTTAAAGTTGTGTCTGCCAAGTTTACCCACTTTAAAGTTATTTTTCTTACTTTTCATATTGTTCTTGAGAGGTGAGTCACTAAAACCAAGCCATACATAAAGGGGAGGAGGTGAGGGAGTAAGCTCCATCCCTTAGAGGAAGTACCTACATGTATTATTTGATTTTTCTGTAAGAGTTGTCTATTTTATTTGATTCATTCATTTATTCAATCATTTCTTTTTATCAGTGTGGACTCATGAAAATTTCTGCTTGATTTCTTTTATTAGAGAATGGCATTTAAAAACCAAGATTCACGTGGTGAGGAAAGTGTAGTTTTTAATTGAAAATTATGCAATTGTTTCTATGATGGTAATAAGATAACTGTTCAAATATAGAATAAAGATTTTCATGCTTGGAACTTCTACTTTCATAAATCTAGAGTCAATTATCAATATTTTTTTTGTTTAAAGTCCTTAGGAATAAAAAAGAACTGAAGTGTCCGTCCTTCTGTGATTATGGATTACTGTCATGATTGATCCAAACCCCTTTTTAAGTTATATTTCCCTGTCCCTCCCATCCTATTTTCAATGTCTTTAATCCCCCATAGCTACCTACTTTTTATTCAATATACTTCTTTTTTATGTGTATTCAGTTACACATATACATGATGAATACTAAATGGTGAATAACAAAAGAAAACATGTAAAGATGGTATTTTATTTAAATTATAGTGTCCTATAAATATAATTATTGTATTGCACTAATTTGGATTTATTTATAGATGAGACATGTTTGTCTGTATACATTAGAAAGTAACATTTCCTCTCCTGTGAATTTCATATGCCTAATTTTTGTCCATTTTTTTCTTATGGATTTTGTCTTGCTTTTTGAAGAAAAGTGTTTTAAAATGGTTCTCTAGGGAGGCGGAGCCAACATGGCGGCGTGAGTAGGACAGTGGGAATCTCCTCCCAAAAACATATATACTTTTGAAAATACAACAAACACAACTAGCCCTAAAAGAGAGACCAGAAGACGCAGGACAGTGGCCAGACTGCAGCTACACCAGCGATAACCCAGCGACTGGTGAAAAGGGTAAGATACAAGCCCCGGCCTGGCGGGACCCGAGCGCCCCTCCCCCCAGCTCCCAGCGGGAGAAGAGTAGGCAGAGCGGGAGGGAGACGGAGCCTGGGACTGCCGAACACCCAGCCCCAGCCATTCGGGCCAGAGCGCAGACACAGTACATGCCCAGGGGGCCCTGGATACTGGGGGAACAGGGAGTAAGACCTCTGAGCGGGTGCTGAAGCTGATGACCCTGTGACAAAGAAAAGCGGGGGCTTTTTGAAAGTCTTAAAGGGACAGGGACTTAACAGCTTAACGGAAACAACCCAGGTCACAGTACAGCAGCTGGAAATTACAGGGAAAACCGGGTGCACTAACCCCCTGGCAACAGCTCTGAGACCCCTCACGGAGGCAAACAGTCAAGCAGCCCCCCCATCCATTACCCCACCGGGCGCTGCGAAAGCAGAGAAGCAGCCTGAGACAAATTCCACCCACAGAAAGGGAAATTTCTCCCTTACGGCCAGGCAAGACACAAAGACCCACTCTACACGCAATTACCCAACACAAGCCACTAGGGATCGCAGTTGCCCCAGTAAAGAAAGGCCAGTAGCAAGTGAAAATTTTGGCCCTCCCAGCTGACAGTCAATAGCACCTGTCAACATGAAAAGGCAAAAAAATATGATCCAGACAAGACTAACCCAGACAGCTTCAGCATCTGCTACATCTTCCCCTGAGAAGGAATCTGGGGAGATAGATTTAGCCAGTCTACCTGAAAAAGAATTCAAAACAAAAGTCATAACCATGCTGATGGACTTGCAGAGAAATATGCAAGAACTAAGGAAGGAGAATTCAGAAATAAAACAACCTCTGGAAGGACTTCAAAACAGAATGGACGAGATGCAAGAGACCATTAATGGACTAGAAAACAGAGAACAGGAATGCAGAGAAGCTGATGCAGAGAGAGATAAAAGGATCTCCAGGAATGAAAGAATTTTAAGAGAGCTGAGTGATCAATCTAAATGGAATAATATAAGAATCATAGGCATTCCAGAAGAAGTAGAGAGAGAAAAGGGGATAGAAAATGTCTTTGAAGAAATAATTGCTGAAAATTTCCCCAAACTAGGGGAAGAAATGGCCTCTCAGACCACAGAGGTACACAGAACTCCCATGACAAGGGATCCAAGGAGGGCAACACCAAGACACATAATAATTAAAATGGAGAAAGGTCAAAGACAAGGACAAAGTATTAAAGGCAGCCAGAGAGAAAAAAAAGGTTACATACAAAGGAAAACCCACCAGGCTATCATCAGACTTGTCAACAGAAACCCTACAGGCCGGAAGAGAATGGCATGATATACTTAATGCAATTAAACAGAAGGGCCTCGAACCAAGAGTACTGTATCCAGCACGAATATCATTTAAATATGAAGGAGGGATTAAACAATTCCCAGACAAGCAAAAGTTGAGGGAATTTGCCTCCCACAAACCACCTCTACAGGGCATCCTACAGGGACTGCTCTAGATGGGAGCCCTCCTAAAAAGAGCACACAACAAAACACCCAACATATGAAGAAGGGAGGAGGAGGAATAAGAAGGGAGAGAAATAAAGAATCATCAGATTGTGTTTATAATAGCTCAACAAGCGAGTTAAGTTAGACAGTAAGACAGTAAAGAAGCTAACCCTAAACCTTTGGTAACCACAAACTTAAAGCCTGCAATGGCAATAAATTCATACCTTTCAATAATCACCCTAAATGTAAATGGACTGAATGCACCAATCAAAAGACACAGAGTAATAGAATGGATAAAAAAGCAAGATCCATCCATATGCTGCTTACAAGAGACTCACCTCAAACCCAAAGACGCGAAAAGACTTAAAGCCAAGGGATGGAAAATGATATTTCAAGCAAACAACAGAGAGAAGAAAGCAGGTGTTGCAATTCTGGTATCAGACAAAACAGACTTCAAAATAAAGAAAGTAACAAAAGACAAAGAAGGACATTACATAATGATAAAGGGCTCAGTCCATCAAGAGGATATAACCATTATAAATATATATGCATCCAATACAGGAGCACCAACATACCTGAAACAAATATTAACAGAACTAAAGGAGGAAATAGAATGCAATGCATTCATTCTAGGAGACTTCAACACACCACTCACTCCAAAGGACAGATCCACCAGACAAAAAATAAGTAAGGACACAGAGGCACTGAACAACACACTAGAACAGATGGACCTAATAGACATCTACATAACTCTACATCCAAAAGCAACAGGATACACGTTCTTCTCAAGTGCACATGGAACGTTCTCCAGAATAGACAACATACTAGGACACAAAAAGAGCCTCAGTAAATTCCAAAAGATTGAAATCCTACCAACCAACTTTTCAGACCACAAAGGCATTAAACTAGAAATAAACTGTTCAAAGAAAGCAAAAAGGCTCACAAACACATGGAGGCTAAACAACACACTCCTAAATAATCAATGGATCAATGACCAAATCAAAATGGAGATCCAGCAATATATGGAAACAAATGACAACAACAACACTAAGCCCCAACTTCTGTGGGACGCAGCAAAAGCAGTCTTAAGAGGAAAGTATATAGCACTCCAAGCATATTTAAAAAAGGAAGAGCAATCCCAAATGAACGGTCTAATGTCACAAATATCAAAATTAGAAAAAGAAGAACAAATGAGGCCTAAGGTCAGCAGAAGGAGGGACATAATAAAAATCAGAGAAGAAATAAATAAAATTGAGAAGAATAAAACAATAGCAAAAATCAATGAAACCAAGAGCTGGTTCTTCGAGAAAATAAACAAAATAGATAAGCCTCTAGCCAGACTTATTAAGAGGAAAAGAGAGTCAACACTAATCAACAGTATCAGAAACGAGAAAGGAAAAATCACAACAGATCCCGCAGAAATACAAAGAATTATTAGAGACTACTATGAAAACCTATATGCTAACAAGCTGGGAAACCTAGGAGAAATGGACAACTTCCTAGAAAAATACAACCTTCCAAGACTGACCCAAAAAGAAACAGAAAATCTAAACAGACCAATTACCAGCAACGAAATTGAAGTGGTAATCAAAAAACTACCAAAGAACAAAACCCCCGGGCCAGATGGATTTACCTCGGAATTTTATCAGACATACAGGGAAGACATAATACCCATTCCCCTTAAAGTTTTCCAAGAAATAGAAGAGGAGGGGATACTCCCAAACTCATTCTATGAAGCTAACATCACCCTAATACCAAAACCAGGCAAAGACACCACCAAAAAAGAAAACTACAGACCAATATCCCTGATGAACGTAGACGCAAAAATACTCAACAAAATTTTAGCAAACCGAATTCAAAAATACATCAAAACCATCGTACACCATGACCAAGTGGGATTCATCCCAGGGATGCAAGGATGGCACAACATTCGAAAGTCCATCAATATCATCCACCACATCAACAAAAAGAAAGACAAAAACCACATGATCATCTCCATAGATGCTGAAAAAGCATTTGACAAAGTTCAACATCCATTCATGATAAAAACTCTCAGCAAAATGGGAATAGAGGGCAAGTACCTCAACATAATAAAGGCCATCTATGAAAAACCCACAGCCAACATTACATTGAATAGCGAGAAGCTGAAAGCATTTCCGCTGAGATCGGGAACTAGACAGGGATGCCCACTCTCCCCACTGTTATTTAACATTGTACTAGAGATCCTAGCCACGGCAATCAGACAAAACAAAAAAATACAAGGAATCCAGATTGGCAAAGAAGAAGTCAAACTGTCACTATTTGCAGATGACATGATACTGTACATAAAAAACCCTAAAGACTCCACCACAGAACTACTAGAACTGATATCGGAATACAGCAAAGTTGCAGGATACAAAATCAACACACAGAAATCTGTGGCTTTCCTATATACCAACAATGAACCCACAGAAAGAGAAATCAGGAAAACAACTCCATTCACAATCGCATCAAAAAAAATAAAATACCTAGGAATAAACCTAACCAAAGAAGTGAAAGACTTATATTCTGAAAACTACAAGTGACTCTTAAGAGAAATTAAAGGGGACACTAACAGATGGAAACACATCCCATGCTCATGGCTAGGAAGAATTAATATCGTCAAAATGGCCATCCTGCCCAAAGCAATATACAGATTTGATGCAATCCCTATGAAACTACCAGCAACATTCTTCAATGAACTGGAACAAATCATTCAAAAATTCATATGGAAACACCAAAGACCCCGAATAGCCAAAGCAATCCTGAGAAAGAAGAATAAAGTAGGGGGGATCTCACTCCCCAACTTCAAGCTCTATTATAAAGCCATAGTAATCAAGACAATTTGGTACTGGCACAAGAACAGAGCCACAGACCAATGGAACAGACTAGACAATCCAGACTTTAACTCAGACATATATGGTCAATTAATATTTGATAAAGGAGCCATGGACATACAATGGCGAAATGACAGTCTCTTCAACATGTGGTGCTGGCAAAACTGGACAGCTACATGTAGGAGAATGAAACTGGACCATTGTCTAACCCCATATACAAAAGTAAACTCAAAATGGATCAAAGACCTGAATGTAAGTCATGAAACCATTAAACTCTTGGAAGAAAACATAGGCGAAAACCTCTTAGACATAAACATGAGTGACCTCTTCTTGAACATATCTCCCCGGGCAAGGAAAACAACAGCAAAAATGAACAAGTGGGACTATATTAAGCTGAAAAGCTTCTGTACAGCAAAAGACACCATCAATAGAACAAAAAGGAACCCTACAGTATGGGAGAATATCTTTGAAAATGACACATCCGATAAAGGCTTGACGTCCAGAATATATAAAGAGCTCACACGCCTCAACAAACAAAAAACAAATAACCCAATTAAAAAATGGGCAAAGGAACTGAACAGACGGTTCTCCAAAAAAGAAATACAGATGGCCAACAGACACATGAAAAGATGCTCCACATCGCTAATTATCAGAGAAATGCAAATTAAAACTACAATGAGGTATCACCTCACACCAGTAAGGATGGCTGCCATCCAAATGACAAACAACATCAAATGTTGGCGAGGCTGTGGAGAAAGGGGAACCCTCCTACACTGCAGGTGGGAATGTAAACTTGTTCAACCATTGTGGAAAGCAGTATGGAGGTACATCAAAATGCCCAAAACAGACTTACCATTTGACCCGGGAATTGCACTCCTAGGAATTTACCCTAAGAATGCAGCAATCAAGTATGAGAAAGATCAGTGCACCCCTATGTTTATCGCAGCACTATTTACAGTAGCCAAGAATTGGAAGCAACCTATATGTCCATCGATAGATGAATGGATAAAGAAGATGTGGTACATATACACAATGGAATACTACTCAGCCATAAGAAAAGGGCAAATCCAACCATTTGCAGCAACATGGATGGAGCTGGAGGGTATTTTGCTCAGTGAAACAAGCCAAGCAGAGAAAGAGAAATACCAAATGATTTCACTCATCTGTGGAATATAAGAACAAAGGATAAACTGAAGGAACAAAACAGCAGCAGAATCACAGAACTCAAGAATGGACTAACAGGTACCAAAGGGAAAGGGACTGGGGAGGATGGGTGGGTAGGGAGGGATAAGGGGGGGAGAAGTAGGAGGGTATTAAGATTAGCATCCATAGCAGGGTGGGAGAAAGGGGAGGGCTGTACAACACAGAGAAGACAAGTAGTGATTCTACAACAGGTTGCTACGCTGATGGACAGTGACTGTAAAGGAGTATATAGGGGGGACCTGGTATAGGGGAGAGCCTAGTAAACAAAGTATTCGTCATGTAAGTGTAGATTAATGGTTAAAAAAAAAAATGCAGTTCCTATGTGGTGACCTCTAATGAGTTCTACACAATGATATAAATGACATATAAAAGTGTAGGCAAAGGGTCTGTTTGTGTTTATACAGAGGATCAAAGCCTAATTTGGCTACCCCGAAAATGAACTAAGATACGATATGAAAAAGAACTTCCAACATCAGCACTCTCAGGAAGACTCATGCCAGAAGATGATCATCAAAAAACCCCAACAAAGATCCACGCACTGCTACAGGTGTAGATGCACTCATCCCACCAGTTCCTGGACTTGCCATGGGAATGAAGGAGATATCTAAGCTGGCCTGTGCATGCAGTAAAACAAAAATTGGACTGGATCTATACTGTTGGAACTCAACCAAGAATTAGGAGAAGTGCAAATTGTAGCACTCCAAAATCTTACAACCACAGACTATTTATCGTTAAAAGAACATATGGGATTTGAACAGTCCCCAGGAATGGGGTGTTCTAGTTTATCTGAATTCTCTCAGACTGTTTAAGTTCAGTCGGATAATATCCACCATATCATAGATAAGTTTTCACAAATGCCTAAGGTGCCTAACTGGTTTTCTTGGTTTCACTGGAGATGGCTGGTAATTACAGGTATGCTTTGGTTAGGTAACTATATTCCTATTATGTTAATGTGTGTGCACAATTTAATTAGTCGTTTAAAACCTATCCATGCTGAAGTGACTCTACAAGAAGATATGTCAAAGAAATAATCAATCTTCCCAGGTTTTCTTCTGCCTGTTACTTCTGTAGCTTTTCTTCTTCCTACCTAATCACAACCTTTAAATAGAACTCATGCCACATGTCGAATTTACCGAGTATCATAATTCTTCCAAGTGGTAAAGACACCTCAAGACAAATGCTGGGCATAGAAGCCACAGGGCATAAATATGCAAAGAAGTAAAAAGCTAACCTTTTCAAACGATAAGGCTTCTCTCTCACTTACCAACTTAACATTTCCCTGTATGGCCCGGGAAGATGACTGGTTAGCCAGAGACGGGTAAGATTCCTCAAGGGAGGAACAACCTAAGACAGGCACAGTCGCAGGGGGCCATCTGCTGAGAAAATGGGGAGCAGCAGAGGTGAGGCTTAGAACCTCCCCCCTCATGTTTATGGATGTTTATTGCCCTCGTCTAGCGCGGATTAACACATAGTCTACAGGCACACACCTGATCATCTACATTTGCTCTCTTACAACACTAAACTCTGTTTTCTACCTTTATCTCGTATCTACCTACCACTTCAGCATTTTATTAAAAATAATAATAATAGAGAAATGTGGTATCCACATATAAATCAGGTTTAAAAATCAAATGAATATTCATATTTGAACTGACTGTGTATAGTTCATAAGGCATTAACAAAACCGAAAGCTTCTGTGATGACTGCCCTTGCACTGTTCACCATGTAACTTATTCACTATGTAAGAATTTGTACTCCATGTAAGAACTTGTTCGTTATGCATCAGAAGATTGGAGACTGACGAAAATTGGGCTTGGTGTGGATTAATGATTGTGCATTGAGTATTGACCCCCCTATACAGAGATTTGTTGTGGTTAACAACTATTTGATCAATAAATATGAGAGATGCCCTCACAATATATATATATATATATATATATATATATATATATATATATATATACACACTTCCAATTGTAAAATAAATAAGTAACCGGGATGTAATGTATAGCATAAGGAATATAGTCAAGATATTGTAACAACTTGGTATGGTGATACCTGGTATCTAGAAATATCATGTATATAAATGTTGAGTCGCTGTGTTGTACACCTGAAACTAATGTAATGCAATGCTGTTGTCAACTACCCTTCAATAAAAAAAAATAAAAATAAAATAAAAATAAAAAATAAAATAAAATGGTTCTCTAAAATACCCATGATTACATGAGGGCCTTAAACCCAGAAAATGCTAAAATTAAAGCATCAAGGAACAATCAGTACATAGAGGGTCTTTACTGTTAATTGAGATGCAATGTATATGAGATTATTAAAAATACAGCTTCTAAAGCCTATTCAGAGCTACTGTATTAGAACTTATGGAGCAAGTTTAATTCTCACACTATTGCTAGTGATTTTTATTCAGAATGGAACTTAAGAACTACTCTTCCTGAATCTAAGTGTTGGATATAGTTTGATATTTATGTGAAAATTGTTGGGTTTTGATATATAGATAGATAAACACTATAGATACAGACATCGATCTGTTATTTCTCAGTTTATCTTCTCTGATCACAAAAATATTACCAATTTTAGTATGTGCTTGTTTTAGAGTTGTGAAAATTGTTAATCATATTATTTGAAAAATAAAATGCATGTGATTTTGCTTTAGGCAAATCTGCATTCATTATGGTTGTGTGTTTTTCAGTTTTCCCCTCTAAGAAGTATAGACTTACCAGCAACTTCTAGGGAGAAAAAAAATGTGAAGTTTTCATTTCCACATGTATAAATGTGTATAATAATGATAGTACTGACCTTATAAAGTTATTCTGTGTATCAAATTAGATAACAAATGTAAACATCTGAGGATATTACTACAAACTGGGCATTGTAATAATACATTACAGCAAGTCTATTTTATCTTGAGATTCTTCATTTGTTTCTTTGTTCTAGCAGATGATGAACTAGCTAGCCTAAACTTGAACTACACACTTTCTGTTACCCATATTATATAGATTCTAATGTTTTTCTTTGTTCTTATGAATTCTAATGGCTTTTAACTAAACCTCCTATCTGTGCCTGCATAATTTTGTGTTCCAGCCAGGAGTTTGAACAAATATTTGACTCTTATTTTGGGACTTCTGAAATGTCAAGTCTGATAGGGGTCACTATTTTACTCTTCGAATTGTGTAAGTTTGAGAAATGTATTCAGTTAAAAATGCAGGAAACTCACAAGTTTTATCATAACTTCCTTTCCCATCTATAAGTTTAGGAGATGATAGCTATATTTATCACTGGGCTCCTAGGGCTTTCCCTTGTTTCTGCATAATTTAACTGCAATTTTTGGATTTTAGGTTGAGTTTATATTCAGATTTTTGGTCTCAATCCATTATTTATCTCACAACATCAGTAAACCTGCAGCTTTTGTTGTTATTTTCTACCATCATAACCAGAAAGCTGCAGACTCACAATTTTTACCCTTTTTAGTTACAATTCTTCAAAATAAACTCTACCTGGGCTTCTGATTATGCTTGGATATTTTCCAGTACCTTTAATAAATGGCTTTTGGAAATACTTTACTCCATTTTTACAATTGCTATTTGTGGGAGGGTTTATACAGCCACTTAATCCTCTCTTGTCCATACTTGATATTTTCATTTTCTGGACATTTAAAGTATTTATAGTCAACATACTCACCAGTTTAACTTTAATAGAGTTTATTATTATTTCATGTACATTAGTTTTGTCATAGATTACCCAAAGTCAAAGCTTTTGTATCTCTCTTTAAATTTACTGCACTAAAGAAAGTATTTGGCTTATCATCAGCTCTTTTTTTTTTTGGAATACATGTTTGCTGAATGATTAATTGAAAGAGACTTTTTATTGCATTTACTTAGCAATTTCCATTTTGTGACATTGTCCAAAACTCCTATTTAGTTCTGTTTTTCTGTTTTATTATTTTTATATTGTACTATGTGATGTCTGACTCTGTAGAAAAGACCATATGTGATTCTCAGTATTTTGAATCACTGTCCATCTTAAGAATCCTCCATTACCCCATGAGATGCTCACTTTCATTTGTAGCAATTCAGAGTTAGAAAGCAATTAATGTCAAACTTAATTAGACTCTAGAACTTTCCAAAAGCAATTATTCACAGATGACAGTGAAAGATTACTTTGAGTGAGACTCCTGACTAAGCATAAAGACAAAGGCGAGATAGCAAATAACAGAACTATCACAAATGCATTCAGAGTTGGAGCTAGTATGGACTTCAAATGATTCCAAAACCAGGAGAGCAAATAAAAACCTAGAAAACAGATAACAATAAAGGGAAAAAGTCTTTAAGATTGCTCATATTCGGAAATTATGCTTTACAAAATGCCTAGCAGGTATTTGGCATTGATTTCATTACAAAAGTGTGTTTATCTTCTGTCATGTTAATTATAATGATGTGTTAGTAGGATTTTAAGAAACACAAGATGGAAAGTCAAAATAAACTGTATCACAAAGGACAGAGTTAAAGAAATTGAGGAAATAAAGGGAAATATAGTAGAGGAAATGGATATCTGGTAGACACAGAAAGAAGAGTCATGCTAATAATTTGCTTAGTATTTATAGTTTCAGATGTTCATACTCTGGTGAAAATCCATCCTCACCAAGACTAAAACTGCCTTCGTGGGTGTGGGAAAGTTGGAGTTCCTATGGCCAGGATCCTCACTGAACTTAAACTACCTGATGATGTAACTGGCCTGTTGCTAGGCTACCGCTTCCACACCTTTAGGCAATAAGCTTTATTGTGCTATACAGAGAGCTCTGCCCAGTGCTCTGCGTGGAGGCAGAGACACTAGTGCTCGACCTACCGCCGGGACAACAAGCCTGGTAATAAACCTTTTCACCCCAAAAAACGTTTTGCTGTCAACTTCTATGGTCAAACTTAATCCATAGTGAACTTGCCTGGGGCTAAAACCCATTGCAAGACAGTTGGTGAAAGTCGGCAGGGTTCGTTGTTGACCAAGGAAAAAGACAGGCTGCCCTTATGGGAGGGGTGCTTCAGCGGGCTTCCCCTGTGAATGGGGAGACAGTGGATCATCCCCAGTGGGTATGTGGTCTGAGGTGGCTTGCCTCCTAGAGGACTGGGCCCCACCCCAGGACTGGAGGCAAGTGGAGGTGACACCTGAGGCTGTAGGGGTGGCTCTTGGTATAATAAGTAGATCCTTTGAGAAACAGAGTGCCTGTGAGGCAGCGGGGACTAAGGGATGGCTGCTTCTCACAGTATTAAAAATGTCTACAGAGGAGACTCAAGAAATGGCGGCGCAAGAACACGAGCTGCAAACTTCTGTGGATTCCCTGAGAAGGGAAATGGCATTGATGCGAGAGGCGGCCAGAGAACGTCAGCTGAGAAGCATTGAGGTGAAGGTAAGAGAGCTTCTGAAGACTGAGCTAGCATTGTTGCGAGGCCCTGTAACAAAGGAAGCACTGGGGGAATGGAGAGAAAGGTGTCCTCAGCCCCAGAAATAGAGGAGTTGGAGAAAAATGAAGGGGTGATGCCAGAGGCACTGGTGCCCCCTGTATTGAAAGCACGACCAGTAGTTATAAAGAAAATAAAGACCCAGCAGCTGAAAGTTCCCCAGAAGAGGAGCAGCCTCCTCCCCAGGTCATGGAGCACTCTGTGCTTGGCTCCTATACTCAGGCTGAGCCAGTGGCTGTGGGACTTAGGGGTGGGTGGAATTGTTCTGTCGGGATCAGAGATAGGAAAGCTGGCTTCCATAACAGTGCAGCCCACCTTGAGGCAGTGATTACAAATTACGAGGTGGCATGTACAGTAGCTGAAGCAATGAGAACCCAGAAAGAAATAAGACCTGTTACTCACAGAAGGAATTTGAGGGGTCCTGTGAGGGTTATGAGGACCCAGATGTGGGTTGATTTGATATGGGCAGGAGTAGATGGAAGGAAATTACACGGGAAGCCAAATAGGACCTTAATGGAGCTAAGGCAATAGCTGAAACCAGAAGCAGTTATAGACAAAGTCCAGGCCTTTCCTACCCCCACAACTGTGACATTGTTACAGGAGTTTCTGGATCTTCTAGGCTACTAGAGAGAGTTTATCCCACACTTGGCACAAATTCTGAAGCCCTTATACCGGTTGGTATGAAAGGGCATCAGGTGGGACTGGGGTGAGACATGTGCATCTGCCTTTACTACAGCAAAAGGGCAGTCAAGGACATGCAGGCTTTAAGTGTGATAGACCCATCAAGGCCCTTGTGACTGATTATGGCTGGGGTCTCAGGCAGCAGCTTGAATGAATTCGCCAACCCATTGGTTTATGGTCACAGCTCTGGAAAGGGGCAGAGGTACGATACACTTTGATAGAAAAACAACTGGCTGCCATGTATCATGCCTTGCTGGCTACAAAACCCATCACTGGAATGGCCCCCTTTCCATAATAATAAACTTAATAACCACCTTTCCTATATTGGGGTGGGTATGAGACTGGACCCAAAAGCCAAGGAGTGGTGTGGCACAAACACCCACACTAGCCAAGTGAGGGGCTTACCTACAGCAGCGTAGTGCCCTCTCTAGTAGCCCCTTGAGTGAAGAACTCCAATGCTTATTGGAGCTAGTGACATATACTACTGAAAAGCAGGAATAACTTGATTTTGAACCATTAGCAGCAGAGAGTCCCTATCAGGAGGGAAGAACCCCTATACCCGAAGATGCATGGTACACAGATGGCTCCAGCCATGGGCAGGCCCCAAAATGGAGGGCCTTAGCTTTCCATCTTAAGACTGAGACAATATAGATGGAAAATGGTGAGGGAAAGAACAGACAATGGGCAGAGTTCTGGGCTGTGTGGCTTGTGATCAGCCAGGAGCCTTCCCCTATAGTTGTCTGTACTGACAGCTGGGCTGTCTATCGGGACTTGACCCTGTGGCTACCAACCTGGTATCATGCCAACTGGATGATTGGTCACCAACTCCTTTGGGGGCAAGAATTGTGGCAAGATGCATGGGTCTATGGTCAGACTAAAATAATTACAATATACCATGTGACAGGTCATTTGCCACTGGCATCCCCAGGAAATGATGAAGCAGATAAATTGGCCCACATACGTTGTTTAGAAGGAAAGCCTGCCTATGATGTAGCCTAATGGTTACATCAGCATTTGTTTCACCAGGGGCAAAAGACAATGTGGGCTGTAGCCCATCAGTGGGGCTTGCCTTTGACCTTTAAAGAAGTTAGTACAGCCCAGCAGGAGTGTGTCATGTGCTCCAAAAGGGACTTACACTGAGTTCCACAGCAACATGGGACAATAGCTAAGGGGCCTATACCCCTTGTCAGGTGGCAGATAGACTATATTGGGCCTCTAACTGTGTCAGAAGGATATCGGTATGCAATGACTTCTGTGTACACAGCTACTGGACTTCTGGCTATTTTTCCTACCCATTGTGCAGACCAGAAGATGACCAAAAGAGGCCTGGAGCATCTCTTTGCTGCCTATGGCTAACCACAGGTAATTGAGAGTGATCAGGGCACCCATTTTACTGGACATACACTGCAAGAATGGGTGCGACAGCTGGGAATCAAATGGAAGTTTCAAGTGCCATACAATCCTGCTACAGCAGGCATGATAGAGAGGCACAATGGCTCATTAAAATCCAGACTAAAGTCACATACCAATAGTCTGTGGGGATGGTCAGTCCACTTATGGACCATGCTACGGCATTTGAACGAGAGACCCTGAAAGGGAGCCCTGAGTCCTGTATACATGTTAATACGGATGGCTGCCTCAACCATACAACTGCAAGTACTAAGCAATGAAGAATCAATAAATCTGAGGTTCGACCACCAGAATAACATCTTGCTGCCAGCACCAACTGCATGAACCCGGGAGACTCCACTGAGTGGACGTGGCCTTGGATCTTTCAACAGATGGACCAACGATGGCTGGCTCTCCTGGCAACTTGGGGACAAAGCATGGAAGCTGGCCTCCTGTGTATTCCTGGAATAACAGAAGAGTGGCCACCAAAGGTCACAGTAGTATATCCTGAGCGGCCAGAAGGTAGGAGCATCTTACTGGGTAGTTTCTCTGTTTTTTTGTTTGTTTGTTTAATTTATTTTTTTTTACTTTTATTTATTTTTTATTATTTTTATTTATGTTTACTAGGCTCTCCCCTACCCCAAGTCTCCCCCAAAAAACCCCATTAGAGTCACTGTCCAACAACATAGTAAGATATTGTAGAATCACTACTTGTCTTCTCTGTCTTGCAAAGCCCTCTCCTTTCCCCCACCCTCCACATTATACATTCTAATCATAATAACCACCTTTCTTCTTCCCCTCCCTTATCCCTCCCTACCCACCCATTCTCCCCAGTCTCTTTCCCTTTGGTAACTGTTAGTCCATTCTTGGGTTCTGTGAGTCTGCTGCTGTTTTGTTCCTTCACTTTTTCTTTTGTTCTTATACTCCACAGATGAGTGAAATCATTTGGTATTTGTTTGTCTCCACTTGGCTTATTTCACTGAGCATAATACCCTCTAGCTCCATCCATGTTGTTACAAATGGTAGGATTTGCTTTCTTCTTATGGCTGAATAATATTCCATTGTGTATATGTACCACATCTTCTTTATCCATTCATCCACTGATGGACACTTAGGTTGCTTCCAATTTTTGGATATTGTAAATAGTGCTGTGATAAACATAGGGGTGCATCTGTCTTCTTCAAACTGGAATGCTGCATCCTTAGCGTAAATTCCTAGAAGTGGAATTCATGGGTCAAATGGTAAGTCTATTTTGAGCATTTTGAGGAACCTCCATACTGCTTTCCACAATGGTTGAACTAATTTACATTCCCACCAGCAGTATAGGAGGGTTCCCCTTTCTCCGCAACCTCGCTAACATTTGTTGTTGTTTGTATTTTGGATAGTAGCCATCCTTACTGGTGTGAGGTGATATCTCATTGTGGTTTTAATTTGCATTTCTCTGATAACTAGCGATGTGGAGCATCTTTTCTTGTGTCTGTTGGCCATCTGAATTTCTTCTTTGGAGAAGTGTCTGTTCAGCTCCTCTGCCCATTTTTTAATTGGATTATTTGCTTTTTGTTTGTTGAGGAGCGTGAGATCTTTATATATTTTGGATGTCAAGCCTTTATCGGATCTGTCATTTACGAAAATATTCTCCCATACTGTAGGGTACCTTATTGTTCTATTGATGGTGTTCATTGCTGTACAGAAGCTTTTCAGCTTGATATAGTCCCACTTGTTCATTTTTGCTTTTGTTTGCCTTGTGTGGGGAGATGTATTAATGAAGAAGTTAGTAATGTTCACATCCAAGAGATTTTTGCCTATGTTTTGTTCTAAGAGTTTTATGGTTTCATGGCTTATATTCAGGTCTTTGATCCATTTTGAATTTACTTTTGTGTATGGGATTACACCGTGATCGAGTTTCATTCTCTTACATGTAGCTGTCCAGTTTTGCCAGCACCATCTGTTGAAGAGGCTTTCATTTCCCATTGTATGTCCATGGCTCCTTTATCGAATATTAATTGACCATATATGTCTGGGTTAATGTTTGGAGTCTCTAATCTGTTCCACTGGTCTGTGGCTCTGTTCTTGTGCCAGTACCAAATTGTCTTGATTGCTATGGCTTTTAGTAGAGCTTGAAGTTGGGGAGTGAGATCCCCACCACTTTATTCTTCTTTCTCAGGATTGCTTTGGCTATTCGGGGTCTTTGGTGTTTCCATATGAATTTTTGAACTATTTGTTCCAGTTCATTGAAGAATGTTATTGGTAATTTGATAAGGATTGCATCAAATCTGTATATTGCTTGGGCAGGATGGCCATTTGGCGATATTAGTTCTTCCTAGCCAAGAGCATGGGATGAGTTTCCATTTGTCAGTGTCTCCTTTAATTTCTCTTGAGTGTCTTGTAGTTTTCAGGGTATAAGTCTTTCACTTCTTTGGTTAAGTTTACTCCTAGGTATTTTATTCTTTTTGATGGAATTGTGAATGGAATTGTTTCCCTGATTTCTCTTTCTATTGGCTCATTGTTAGTGTATAGGAAAGCCACAGATTTCTGTGTGTTAATTTTATATCCTGCAACTTTGCTGTATTCCGATATCAGTTCTACTAGTTTTGGAGTGGACTCTTTAGGGTTTTTTATGTACAATATCATGTCATCTGCAAATAGTGACAGTTTAACTTCTTCTTTACCACTCTGAGTTCCCTGTACTTCTTTGTTTTGTCTAATGCTGTGGCTAGGACCTCCAGTAATATGTTCAATAACTGTGAGGAGAGGGGGAATCCCTGTCTTGTTCCTGATCTCAGAGGAAAAGCTTTCAGCTCCTCGCTGTTCAGTATGATGTTGGCTGTGGGTTTATCATATATGGCCTTTATTATGTTGAGGTACTTGCCCTCTATACCCATTTTGCTGAGAGTTTTTATCATGAATGGATGTTGAGTTTTCAGCATCTATGGAGATGATCATGTGGTTTTTGTCTTTCTTTTTGTTGATGTGGTGGATGATGTCGATGGATTTTCTAATGTTGTACCATCCTTGCATCCCTGGGATGTATCCCACTTTTTCGTGGTGTATGATCCTTTTGATGTGTTTTTGAATTTGGTTTGCTAATATTTTATTGAATATTTTTGCATCTACGCTCATCAGGGATATTGGTCTGTAGTGTTCTTTTTTGGTGGGGTCTTTGCCTGGTTTTTATATTAGGGTGATGTTGGCTTCATAGAATTAGTTTGGGAGTATTCCCTCCTCTTCTATTTTTTTGAAAACTTTAAGGCGAATGGGTATTATATCTTCTCTCTATGTCTGATAAAATTCCGAGGTAAATCCATCTGGCCCAGGGATTTTTTTCTTGGGTAGTTTATGGATTACCACTTCAATTTTTTTGCTCGTAATTGGTTTGTTTAACTTTTCTGTTTCTTCCTTGGTCAGTCTTGGAAGGTTGTATTTTTCTAGGAAGTTGTCCATTTCTTCTAGGTTTTCCAGCTTCTTAGCATATAGGTTTTCATAGTAGTCTCTAATAATTCTTTGTATTTCTGTTGGGTCCATCGTGATGTTTCCTTTCTCATTTCTGTTTCTGTTGATGTGTGTTGATTTTCTTTTTCTCTAAATAAGTCTGGCTATAGGCCTATCTATTTTTTTATTTTTTCCAAGAACCAGCTCTGGGTTTCATTGATTTTTTTTCTATTGTTTTATTCTCCTCAATTTTTTTATTTCTTCTCTGATCTTTATTATGTCCCTCCTTCTGCTGACTTTAGGCCTCATTTGTTCTACATTTTCCAATTTTGATTACTGTGATGTTAGACAATTCATTTGGTTTTGTTCTTCCTTCTTTAAATATGCCTGGATTGCTATATACTGTCCTCTTAAGACTGCTTTCTCTACTTCCCACAGAAATTGGAGCTTTGTGTTGTTGTTGTCATTTATTTCCATATATTGCTGAATCTCCATTTTAATTTGGTTGTTGATCCATAGACTGTTTAGAAGCATGTTGTGAAGACTCCATGTGTTTTTGAGCCTTTTTGCTTTCTCGGTACAATTTATTTCTAGTTTTATACCTTTGTGTTCTGAAAAGTTGTTTGGTAGAATTTCAATCTTGTTTAATTTACTGAGGCTCTTTTTGTGGCCTAGTATGTGGTCTATCCTGGAGAATGTTACATGTGCACTTGAGAAGAATGTGTATCCTGTTGCTTTTGGGTGTAGAGTTCTACAGATGTCTATTAGGTCTTTCTGTTCTAGTGTGTTGTTCAGTGCCTCTGTGTCCTTACTTATTTTCTGTCTGGTGGATCTGTTCTTTGAAGTGAATGGTGTGTTGAAGTCTCCTAAAATGAATGCATTGCAGTCTATTTCCTCCTTTATTTCTGTTAGTATTTATTTCACATATGCTGGTGCTCCTGTGTTGAGTGCATATATATTTATAATGGTTATATCCTCTTGTTGGACTGATCCCTTTATCATTATGTAATATCCTTCTTTATCTCTTGTTACTTTCTTTGTTTTGAAGTCTATTTTGTCTGATAATAGTACTGTAACTCCTGCTTTTTTCTCCCTATTGTTTTCATGAAATATCTTTTTCCATCCTTTGACTTTTAGTCTGTGCATGTCTTTGGGTTTGAGGTGAGTCTCTTGTAAGCAGCATATAGATGGGTCTTGTTTTTTTAACCATTCAGTGACTCTATATCTTTTGATTGGTGCATTCAGTCCATTTACATTTAGGGTGATTATCGATAGGTATGTACTTATTGCCATTTCAGGCTTTAGATTCCTGTTTACCAAATGTTCCTGGTTACTTTCCTTGCTATCTAAGAGTCTAACTTAACTCATTTAGTATACTGTTACAAACACAATCTAAAGGTTCTTTTCTATTTCTCCTCCTTTTTCTTCCTCCTTCATTTTTTATATATTAGGTATCAGATTCTATACATTTTCTATATCCCTTGATTGGCTTTGGGTATAGTCAATTTAATTTTGCCTTTACCTCACAATCTACCCTCCCTACTATGATTTTACTACCTCTGGTGACAGTGATCCAACCCTTGGAACACTTCGATCTATAGCAGTCCCTCCAAAATAGACTGTAGAGATGGTTTGTGGGAGGTAAACTCTCTCAGCTTTTGCTTATCTGGAAATTGTTTAATCCCTCCTTCAAATTTAAATGATAATCTCACCAGATAAAGTAATCTTGGTTCCACGCCCATCTGCTTCCTGGCATTAAATACATCATGCCACTCCTTTCTGGCCTGTAAGGTTTCTGCTGAGAAGTCTGATGTTAGTCTGATGGGCTTTCCTTTGTATGTGATCTTATTTCTGCCTCTGGCTGCTTTTAACAGTCTGTCCTTATCCTTGATCTTTTCCATTTTAATTACTATGTGTCTTGGTGTTCTCTTCCTTTTTTCCGTTGTGTTGGGAGATCTGTGGATCTCCATGGCCTCAGAGACTATCTCCTTTCCTAGATTGGGGAAGTTTTCAGCAACTACCTCCTCAAAGACACTTTGTATCCCTTTTTCTCTCTCTTTATCTTCTGATATCCCTATAATGTGAATATTGTTCCGCTTGGAATGGTCATACAGTTATCTCAATATTTTTTCATTCTTAGAGATCCTTTTTTCTCTCTGTGCCTCAGCATCTTTGTATTCCTCTTCCTTAGTTTCTGTTTTATTTATTGTCTCCTCTACTGTAACCAACATGCTTTTAGTACCCTCCATCGTGTTCTTTAACAATTGGATCTCTGACCTGAATTAATTCCTGAGTTCTTGGATGTCTTTCCTTAACTCCATTAGGATGCTGATGATTTTTATTTTGAACTCCTTTTCAGGAAGAGTCCCGAGGTCCATATCACTTAAATCTTTCTCAGGAGTTGTATTAACAATTTTACTCTGGACAAGGTTCCTTTGGCGTTTCATGTTTGTATATGGCGCCCTCTAGTGTCCAGAAGCTCTATTCTGGAGCTGCTGAGCCCCTGAAGCAATGTCAGGGGTTGCAGCGGAGCGGTACTGGAGGTAGGAAAGAGCTGTTCCCCTCCTCCTTGCTCCTGTGCCTTTCTCCACTGCCTGAGCCAATGGGCCGGGCACACAGGTAAAAGTTTTTGTCCCAGAGCAGCCAGATATGGATCCCTGCTTTCCACAAGCAGCCAGATTCCCAGTCTCCCCAGGAACTCTGCCTGTATTAACTTTCCAACCAGGTAGTCATGCGAGTCTCATGAAAGCTCCATGAAATATAGGTTTGTGCTGCCAGCGCAGATCTCCAGAGTGAGGTATTCAGCAGTCCCAAGCCTTCCACTCCCTCCCTGCTCCGTTTCTCTTCCTCCCACTGGTGAGCTGGGGTGGGGGAGGGGCTCTAGTCCTGTGGAGATACAGCTCTATTACGTTACCCTGTCGCTGAGGTCTGCTCTTTCCTCCAGGTGTGTGCAGTCTGACGCGTCCTCTTTCCTGTTGCTCTCTCAGGATTAGTTGTGCCAATTAAATTTTCTAATTGTATCCAGTTTTAGGAGGAAGCCTTTGTCTCTCCTGTCACGTCGCCATCTTTAATCCATTGTTTTGGGGGTGGGAGAGTTTTGTTTTATCATTATGGCCAGTGCATGCACCTCCAGTAGCACTATATAGACCCTTCAGTAACCCCCAGGGGGAAAGGAGTAAAAGTATGGTATACTAGACCTCGAAGGGATCCCCTTCCTGCCACAGTCCTATCACAGGACCACTCTCTTGCATGCATCCTACCTGATGGACAAGATTTGCCTATGTTGATGTCATTAAAACATGTGTCTTATCACCCCTAAAGTCTTTGTGGATTGGGGACTTCCTGTGGTTTGAGGATTATTATAATTTTTGTTATGAGGAACCTCCTCTGGCTTGAGGATTATTATGATTTTTGTTACCTGTGTCAAAATCTTGCTGTAGCTTAATTTTTATTATCTCTAAGTTTTTGTTATTCTTTGTTGCTACTGTGGAACCTGGTTACAGTGCTCCAGATTTCTCACACAGGGACCATTTAGGAAGATTGAAAGCATGTAGATTGTAAGGCGAGAATCCTGGAGGAGTGGAGTGTGGGGAAGTTGGGGTTCCTAGGGCCAGGATCCTCACAGAATGTAAACAACATGATGATGTAACTGGCCTGTTGCTAGGCTCCCGCTTCCACACCTTTAGGCAATAAGCTATTATTGCACTATATAGATAGTTCGGCCCAGTGCTCTTGGTGGAGGCAGAGACACTAGTGCTCGACCTACCACCGGGAGAACAAGCCAGGTAATAAACCCTCTCAACCCAAAGAATGTTTTGCTGTCAGTTTCTTTGGTCAAAGTGAATCCATAGCGAACTTGCCCAGGGCTGAAACCCATTGGCAAGACAGTGGGCCTTACGTGATGAAAAACAGATTGAAAAGTGTATGTTAGGTCCTAGATAATGAATGTTCTGTCAGTTTCCTAAGTTAACTGGCCTGTCTTCTGCCACCTGAATCCAATGGTCTTCTATAAGTTTAAGTTATAAGATTTTCAGTGTTAGTCCTGGAGGGATTAAGAAGCAGAGTAATCCAAAAATTAGCAAGCAGTAGGATTTAGAATTACACTGTGCCCCAGTAGTTCTGGTGACCAACATGATGGGGAGATGTAGTAAAAGTATTTTCTAGCCTTTCTTTTGGTGTTAGCTCAATCTATATGACTGCACCCTCACAATGAATCTGTCGTCTGCTTCTTTATCCAATGGCCTCCCACCAGCTTTCCTTTAGGTATTGGGTCATATAATAAAATCTGAGTTTTCACTGAATCTGACTCTTATTGTTTATTTGGCTCAGTAGTTTGCCTGAACCATATCTAAATCACACATAGACATTAAAAATTGTGCCTTCTATAACCTGTGTTAGTTCTTAACCCCTATCTCTTCAGCCACACTTATGGCATTTAGACATTGTCCTAACAACAATTTGCCAGTTACGTAAATGTTCAGTCTGTGTTTAGAGTTTTCTTCCATGTTTTGTGTTTAGGGTTTATGTTTTATGTTTTAGAGTAAGAACCAGACATTTTCTCTAACCATGAAACATGGCTTGAGTCTTATATTATTGGGTTGGCTCTGCAAAATGAGCAACCCCTTATTCCCATCACAAAGGAAAATGTTGAGGGCATAATTAAGGGAGAAGAAAG
Source organism: Manis pentadactyla (assembly GCF_030020395.1). Taxonomy (NCBI): domain Eukaryota; kingdom Metazoa; phylum Chordata; class Mammalia; order Pholidota; family Manidae; genus Manis; species Manis pentadactyla. The sequence goes on along the minus strand of NC_080028.1, from coordinate 65,554,981 downwards.
AGATGAAGAAAAGTTAGGTTTGATAGTCTTTATAATAAACACAATTTTTTAAAATCTAACTTATAGTATTAATTTCCTGGTGCTGCTACAACAAAGTATACAAGTATAACCCAGTAGAACAAAGCTGCAAACTGGATGCCTTCAAAAAAATAGAAATATATTGTCTCACAGTTCTGGATGCTGGAAGTCCAAAATCAAAATTTCAGCAGGGCCATTCTCTATGGAAAGCTCTAGGAAGAACCTACTCCATCCCTTTCTCTTAACTTCTAGTGTTACCAGCAACTCTTGGCATTCCTTGGTTTGTAACTACTTAACTCCAGTTCCTACCCCCATCATCACATGGTATTCTTCTTACATTTTTGTGATTTCACGTGACCACATTCTTACTTAGACACCAGTCATACTGGACTAAGAGCTCATTCTACTGCAGTAGGACCTTACCTTAACTAATTTCTACTACAACAACCCAATTTTCACATAAGGTCACATTCTTAAGCACTGGGGATTAGGACCTCTATGTGTATTTTATGGATGGAATCAATTCAACCTATAACACTTACATATTGTCCAAAAGGTAGAATATTTTTTCCCTAAAAATATTGAAGGGCTAGTGTGAGAGTCGGAAGAATGGACAAATAGGTGTTAAATAAAATTACTTGTGCATCTTATATACCAAAAACTAAAAAAATATAATCTATATGAGATAGAGATTGTTCTTGGGTCATTACGTGAGAGATCCTAAAAATAAATTAGAGTTAATGCTACTATTGATCAGGGTAAGATTAAGACAAGGCTTCTTGGCCCATTTTCATTCACTAAATATTTTATACAGATTTCCCATTTTTTAAGAGATTTGGTCATTCCTCAATAACACATCAAACCAGAAACTTAAAGACCTAATTGTAAATGACAGCACAAGTCAAAACTTTAATGTTGGCTACATGTGAGCTTTCCTCTGTATTATCTTAGGAATTAGAATTTAAATGAAACTGTCACACAGACAAATGATACATTTAAATAGATTTTATAAATAAATCAGTTGCTTTTCATAGATGCCAAATTTTTGGTTTGTCTTTACATCTTCGAATTGTATTCTTTATATGTTTGTAGTGTAATAGCCCACATACTAGAAGAGCTCCTGTTTTCTGATATGCCGAGTAACTCTAGGTACCTTGCCACTCTCCTTCTGGTCTTATCCAGCAACATATTTCTTGGAGGTACACTTAGGGTTAATTTCCATTCCCCAGTTCCCTTTAAAATATTCAGCAGAAGTTATTTATTTATTTATTTTATCACTGCAGCAGATATTTTTGGGGAGGAGTGTGTTTGGTCAACTGTTGTGTTTGTTTACTTCCATTTATGCCACCTAATGAGACGTCTTAGGGCAGCAGTTATGTTGACAGTAAGAGTAATAGCTTTACAGCAGCAGTAACCTGTAGCCACGTATTATACTTCTGAAAAATGGAGGCATTGGCTCAGGACACATCTTTTTATTGAGTGACCACCATCTATGATGGAAGATATTGGTGAGAAAAGAACATTTCTAGTCGAAGAGCACTCAGATAAGGAGGGACAATTAATCTTTGTCTTTTGAAACTGAGAGTACGAATTAACTTCTATAAACTAGGGTGATGGCAAAGTTCAAATAAAACTTACATTATTAAAGTTCTTTGTGACTCTCCCTTTTCATCCTGTGCACATTACTTTGCCCTGTGTCAGTTCATGACTTACTGCAGTCGCTAGGGCTTGGCTCGTTACCAATGTTAACAAATGTTGAAAACCATAAATTATCTTGGCAGTGGCTATTATCTAAACCTCAGTGACTGGAATGCATTTAGATGAGCTCATCTTCGCTGGTTGTTATCTTTTGGGAGTTTCACCTTAATGCTACTGAGTGGGAAAGCTAAATGTAAAGTGGAGCTCAGGTAAATCCTGCCCTGCCTGCTCTCAGGCTTTGAATGTGTTAAAGGATTAGAGTATGGCAGAGCACCTCACCAGCTCCATGGCTTGATCCAAACATGTCTTGTGTGGATGTCAGATCTGACCTTTGGAAACTGCTGATTCTTCAAAGATTGAAGAATTCTTAAAAATTTACACATTCCAGAACTATCTTAATGGGTTCTACTTCACATTTCACGGTATTTCCAAGTTTCTGCATACTTGGTATGTTTCATTTACATAACTTGGTGTGTTTCGTTCATTTAAACAGACTCTGACTCTAATTTTAATAATCATGATGATTGCAGGTAGTTCATATAAATATCTACCAGATTTAGGGAAATGGGGAAAAAAGGTCATAACATATTCTCAAAGTATATATACCAAGAAACTTGAATTGTGGAATTATTTGCTAACCTATGGTCACTATTTAACAACAAAAAATGTGAGGAATATTTTATGTGACTAACAAACTGTATTTAACTGATTGCATCAATAAGAAATTTCTCCACTGAAAGAAAGAACTCAGTAGAGATTTTCATTGCTTTTAAATAAAAATGAAGCTTCAAATAAACATTTGTGTAACAGACAATATAAATATAGTATTCTGTAACTTTATAATTGTTATAAATAGAATATTTCAATGAGATCATCCTTATAATTTCATAGTATTTTATTGACACACACTGGTGGAATGTTTAAATTCATGTCTAATAAATAGACTTATTAGGAAATCAGTACCTTTGGCTCACTCACTATTCAGTTTTCAGTTGATCCTGCATTTACACAAAAATTACTCCTTCAGCAAGAGGATACTTCACATTAATATTTTCTTTCATGTTCAGCATAAACTTGTTTTACTTGTAAATTTAAAGAATCTTCAGGAGAAAGAGGAGACAGTTCCAAATAGGTGATAAACCCTAGGGAAGATGATGCCATTCCCTAGTGGATCTCAATTTAAGTTTTCTTTCTTTCTTTTTTTTTGGTTAAAAAGTGTCAGTTACTTGGAGCACATTATGAATAACAGTGAATAGCTCATCCACTTATTGGTTTAGCTGTTTTTTAAAAAACATGTTTTGAACAGTAAGTTTATTTTCACTCAATCATTTTCCAGGTATGCTTACTGAAATGTTAATGAGAAGTTACACATAAAGCTGAAATAATGTTTCTAAACTGACTGAGAAATTTAAGAGGATTTACCACTTAGTCTTCTCTACTAAAAATGATATAACCCCTTCCATAATAGAGTCTCTCACAAAATAAAGGCGAGGGTCACCTGTTTTCTGTTTGTTTTGTTTTCCTTTTTCACATCCCTAATAGACACCTGTGTAAAGAGAAGGAAGATCTCTGACAGCACACTTGGCATGCATGTTTCTTGGGAACACTGGTCTCAAGTTGATCAAAGATATTTTTTAAAACAAAATCTTGCAATACATATGTTCTCTACTTGGCAGGAAACCATTTCTAGTATATTTTCCCCTAAGAGTCATAGAGAGAATAGAATTTTGTGAAATTATATGTTTCTCTGTTCTTGCCTAACTCTAGCCTTGATTGTCACAAATCTTTATCTGTAGAAAGAAAACAACCTTATTTTACATCACAACCCTGAAATTTTGTATTGGTTAGAGTCAACACAATTAAAGTTCTTTTGACTGAGATTGATGAGCAGCTGGAAATCGTGACATAATTTTTCATTGTTTTCTGTATTGAAGATAATTGTAGGTGGTACTAGTTTATGTGACTGACTGTATTAATGACCGACGTGTGGTACATTTTTAATAGACTCATATCAGGACTTCCAAATTCCCTTTCAGCAACTGTGGTGGCTTTCCAGCATTTGATATTTTCTTAGCTGAGAATGTGGAAACTAACAGTAGTTAAAGTAAAAATATTTAGGGTAACTAAAGCTATTAGGCAGGTAACTCCAAGAAAAGAAAACTTAGCTAAATTTTTCATTGAAATACATTTAAAAAGTAATTTTGGTTAGATATTTTTTGTTATCATTCAGAAAAATGAATGGCAATTTAGTTTTACATATAAAAGTATAGCATAGAAACAAAGAGTGTCAAAAAGGTATTTTCCATTCTTAATTTGAGACTCATCTTACTTGTCAGTGCATGTTATTTCCAAAAGGATATTGTGTAGTGGTCTATCCTTTACCCAGTTAAGCTACAGAGTTTTTAAATGATAATTTCCATTTCTTTCCTGGAGAGAGTGTTATACACTCATCACCATTAGGAAGTCATCATCATTAAGAAGTTTTTGCTGACGTTGGTCTAAATACTTGTTTTCATTCTACAACTCAAGGTTCTAATACCTTAAATAATATCAGTTTATATTTGATGTTTATACCTTTCAACACTGGTATTCCATTCACTTAATTCTTGTTATAACTTGCTTTCCAGCATCTATATAGATTTGTCTCCCTCATGTTAGAAATAAATACTAATGAAGATGCACTTGCTATTAAAGATCACAGAGAATCCCTTGAGCAGCTGAATAAAGGTCTATGCTTTATTCCTTCTGCTAATTGACCGAGTGAAAGCTAGTAGGCTGAAATGAAAGTCAGGGCAGATAGTAAATTAAAAATGAAGTGATAGGAAGAGTGAGGGGGATAAAGGGGAACAAAATCTCAATCATGATATAAACTGGTCAGGAGGATGGAAGTGCATGCAGCCTGGAGAATGTAGGCAGTGGTTTTATAACATCTTTCTATGTTGACAGATACTAACTACAATAGTTTGGGTGAGGATTTAATAATGTGTGAAAATGTCTAACCACTAGAATAGTTCTGATTTATTCTTGAAAGAAGGGGGGGAAAATAATGCTGTTAGAGTTCAGTTAATTACCAAACAAGTCAGGAAAACCTGATCCAATACAAAGACATTAGGCTGAGTGAAATGGTTGCTACAGATTATTTGTCAAAAATAACTTAAGAAAATGTGTTTAAAGGATAAGATGATAGATAAAGAGAGAGCAGCCTTTAGCTCACATGCTCTGTGACCAAAAGGATAAAAGTCCCAAAGCTACACAAGGGAAAGTGAGTGGTGGGTTTGAATAAAACTTTTGTCTTACTAGTTCAGAACTTTTTGGCTGTAGTGAAGCTCAGAGAAGGCCAATAGGTAAGTCTTACGTGTATTTGTTGACTGTAGTATACTAGAATCACAAGTTCACCATGACATTGTTTTTCTCTAAAAAGTTGTTCTTGTTCTTTCTAGAATGCTGACTGCTTGCTGTCCAGGCTCAAGGTCACAATGAGAGTATATAGGTTTATTTGAAAGCTTGCTCAAGAATCCTGAATTTATTGTTTTAATCATACTGTAGTCCCAAGGTCTTAATCTTATTTATCATTTTCATAGATTTTTCATTTGTTTAAAAAAGTAATGTTTTAAATAGTTACAAGTAAAAGCCTAAGGGGGTTTTGCTTATGTCCACTTTGTACTTCCAAGCTCTGCATGACACCAAGTTTAGAAACCATGAGATGCATGAGTAGTGCCTAGAGTTTTCACTTGGTTGACTCTGAGAGACTGCCAGACCAGGTCTTTCTGATTTATAGCTCTCATTGTCAACCTTTTCCCAAGTACAGCCTAACAAACTCAGTGTCCTAAATACACAATAGCGGGTTTCCAAAGCAACAGCCATGATCAGGAAAAAACCTTCCTATGTGAGGAGTCTTCACTTCTGCCCCTTGCCGGACATGAGTTGTCACAACATCTGTGCCGTGGCCAGTATGCAGACCATAAGATGCAGCAAGACATCTAGAAAGGTTCTGAAGTTGAGGGGAGGCACAGACTATCCCTGGTGCAGGCAGTAAAGGAGTGTGTTGTATGTAGCGATTTTGAAACAATAATAAAGCTCACTAAAAATTGGTCTGATTTTCTGCTTGTTACCGCCACCATGCTCCAGGAATTCTAAACAGTGGTGATGATAAAATACTCCTCCCTGCCAGGATTGACCGGTTCCACTGCCAACCCCCACCCGCTTTGGTGTGCCCAGACATGGCCTTCAGTCATCAAGCGGCAGAGGAGAACATGGGAATGATAATTTAGGTGCATAAGAAATTAGTGCAGGAAATTAAGACTGAGAACTAGTACCAGAGACCAAACGGAGAGTAGTCTGAATATTTGTGCTACAGTGCTCTATGCACACATTGTACTGTAGGCCTAAATTTTTTTATATATAACTGTTTTCTGAATCAACTGAAACAACAGTGCATGCTGAATTACAAAATGCATACTAAGTGTCCATTTTTCAAGAAAGTTAATTCCATCCAAAATACGTAAGGAAGTGATATCACTGACTATGTAAAATCAGAAGAAACAAATCTGCTAAAGATATATCAGAATTTACTTCAAAAATTAGCAGTGAATCTAAGAAGACTGCTTTTCTCCAAAGATGATGTTATACATATGCAGAAGTGCATTTAAAATATCATTCCATGAAACCAGACATTTTATTTAAATAAAGTGACCTTTCTCCTATTTTCATTTATTTTCAAATCTAAGTTTAAAGCATGACATGAAGCAATGACTTTGATTTATTGGCTTCATTTACAAAAGGAGAAATTGCAAAAAGATAAATACCAGTTTTTATATTGGTGACATCAGATTCTACAAAGAGAAAATCAGTTACCTTAATTGCAATGATGGTTTGTTGTTTTTATATTGAATTGAAGAAATTGAACAAAAGCTTTTGAAAATTCTTTGTCAAAGATGGTGCACCAGAGAATACTGGAAAAGCTATTACAACTTCAGATTAAAACTTTTGTATTGAAGATAAAATTATTTATTGTAATAAAACTTTACAAATTGATCGGGCAAAGCCTTGTGTTAAGAAAAGCCCTTATGAAATGAAAGACAGAAATAATTAATAATAGAGTGTAGTAGAAACTCAATTTATAATTATATAGAAGAATATAATAGTCTAAAATCAAAACACAAACTGCAGTTGTATTTAGACACTGGTAGAGTTACTGAAATAGAAATTTTTTTCAAAAAAATGATGTTTAATGTTAAGCAGTACTTGAGCATGGCAGTAATACTTTCTATCTGTTTTTCATCATTAATTGGATATTAGAAATGTTTGAGCCTCTCGAAAGATATATTTAAAAACAGACTAAGTAAACTACAATGGTATTGGACTTTTTGACAGTAGCTCCTTTAAATTGTAGTTCCATAATGTTAATATCAGTTTAAAGTATTTAATCAAGTGTTTGTCAAACGAAGCCCTAAACAAGTCAGTATTGCAAGCTTTTAGTAAGTTGTGATTATAGAAGACAATGTGTGCAACAGGAAAGCACAAAAAAGGAGCACTAAAAAGACAGGAGGAACTGAAAGAAATAAGGATAGTTTAGATGCTCTTCTAAATTTATATTTATACTTTGGAATGTCTCAATATGTAAGAAAGTTATTATTTCTTTTGAGAGGGCATCGCTCATATTTATTGATCAAATGGTTGTTAACAACAATAAAATTCTGTATAAGGGACTCAATGCACAATCATTAATCAACTCCAAGCCTAGTTCTCAACAGTCTCCAATCTTCTGAAGCATAATGAACAAGTTCTTACATGGTGAACAAGTTCTTACATAGTGAATAAGTTCTTACATGGTAAACAGTGCAAGGGCAGTCATCACAGAAACTTTCAGTTTTGATCAAGCATCATGAACTATAAACAATCAGGTCAATTATGATTATTCATTTGATTTTTATACTTGATTTATATGTGAATCCCACATTTCTCCCTTATTATTATTACTATTTTTTAATAAAATGCTGAAGGATAGGTAGATGAAAGATAAAGGTAGAAAACATAGTTTAGTGCTGTAAGAGGGCAAATGTAGATGATCAGGTGTGTGCCTCTAGACTAAGTATTAATCCAAGCTAGACAAAGGGAACAAAACATCCATGGATGCAGAAGATTTCTCTCAAAACAGGGGGGGTGAGGTTCTAAGCCGCACTTCTGTTGATCCCAAATTTCTCACCTGATAGCCCCCTGCGACTGTGCCTGTCTTAGGTTGTTCCTCCCTTGAGGAATCTTACCCATCTCTGGCTAACCAGTCATCTTCCGGGGCCATACAGGGAAATGTAAAGTTGGTAAGTGAGAGAGAAGCAATATTGTTTGAAAAGGTTAGCTTTTTACTTCTTTGCATATTTATGCCCTGTGGCTTCAATGCCCAGCATTTGTCTTGAGGTATCTTTACCACTTGGAAAAATTATGATACTCGGTAATTTTGATATGAGGCATGAATTCTACTTAAAGGTTGTAATTAAGAAGGAAGAAGAAAAGCTATAGAAGTAGCAGGCGGAAGAAAACATGGGAAGATTGATTATTTCTTTGATAAATCTTCTTGTAGTGTAACATAAGCATGTGTAGGTTTTAAACTACTAATTAAATTGTGTGCACACATTAACATAATAGGAATACAGCTACATAGCAAAAGCAGACCTACAATTACCAGCCATATCCAGTGAAACCAAGAAAACCAGTTAGGCACCCTAGGCATTTGTGAAAACTTATCAATGATATGATGGATATTGTCTAACTGAATTTGAATAGTTTGAAAAAATCAGACGAATTAGAACAACACATTCCTGGGGACTGTTCACATCCCATATGTTCTTTTAACAGTAGATAGTCTATAGTCGCAAGATTTTGGAGCACTGCAACTTGCACTTCTCCTAATTCTTGGTTGAGTTCCGACAGTATAGATCCAGTCAAATTTGTTGTTTTACTGTATGCACAGGCCAGCTTAGATATCTCCTTCTTCATTCCAATGGCAAGTCCAGGAACCAGTGGAATGAATGTAGCTATAACTGCAACAGCGCCAGGATCTTTGTTGAAGACTTTTGATGATCATCTTCTGGAATGACTCTTCCAGAGAATGTTGATGATGGAAGTTCTTCTTCATATCGTATCTTAATTCGTTTTCTGGGTAGCCAAATTAGGTTTGATCCTCTGTATAAACACAAACAAACCCTTTTTCCACCCTTTGATATGCCCTTTATGCCATTGTGAAGAACCTATTGGAGATCACCACACAGGAACTGCTTTTTTTTTTAGAGAAAGGAATATTATCAGAAAAATGTGCTTCCATAGCTGATCATCTGACACCCTTTAAATGATCAAAATTAAGGATATTTAAAGCCTGCATTGCAGTTGGTTTTATCCTATCAGGGAGTAATCCTCCTTTTCTTACTTTTTTTTTGTTATCATTAATCTACAATTACATGAATAATATTATTTTTACCATGCTTTCCCCTATACCAGGTCCCCCCCACAAACCCCTTTACAGTCATAGTCCATCAGCATAGCAAAATGTTGTAGAATCCCTACTTGTCTTCTCTGTGTTCTACAGCCCTCCCCTTTCTCCCACCCCCACATTATGCATGCTAATCATAATACCCCCTTTCTTCTTCACCCCCTTATCCCCCCTATCCACCCATCCTCCCAGTCCCTTTCCCTTTGGTAACTGTTAGTCCATTCTTGCGTTCTGTGATTCTGCTGCTGTTTTGTTCCTTCAGTTTTCCCTTTGTTCTTAGACTCCACAGATGAGTGAAATCATTTGGTATTTTTCTTTCTCCGCTTGTCTTATTTCATTGAGCATAAAACCCTCTAGCTCCATCCATGTTGCTGCAAATGGTAGGATTTGTTTTCTTCTTATGGATGAGTAGTATTCCATTGTGTATATGTACCACATCTTTATCCATTCATCTACTGATGGACACTTAGGTTGCTTCCAATTCTTGGCTATTGTAAATAGTGCTGTGATCAACATAAGGGTGAATCTGTCTTTTTCAAACTTGAGTGCTGCGTTCTTAGGGTAAATTCCTAGGAGTGGAATTCCTGGGCCAAATGGTAGGTCTATTTTGAGCATTTTGAAGAACCTCCATACTGCTTTCCACAATGGTTGAACTAATTTACATTCCCACCAGCAGTGTAGGAGGGTTCCCCTTTCTCCACAGCCTCGCCAACATTTGTTGTTGTTTGTCTTTTGGATGGTAGCCACCCTTACTGGTGTGAGGTGATACCTCATTGTGGTTTTAATTTGCATTTCTCTGATAACTAGCGATGTGGAGCATCTTTTCATGTGTCTGTTGGCCATCTGTATTTCTTTTTTGGAGAACTGTCTGCTCAGCTCATCTGTCCATTTTTTAATTGGATTGTTTGCTTTTTGTTTGTTGAGGTTTGTGAGCTCTTTATATATTTTGGATGTCAACCCTTTATCGGATCTATCATTTATGAATATATTCTTCCATGCTGTAGGATACATTTTTGTTCTATTGATGGTGTCCTTTGCTGTACAGAAGCTTTTCAGCTTGATATAGTCCCACTTGTTCATTTTTGCTATTGTTTTCCTTGCCCAGGGAGATATGTTCAAGAAGAGGTCACTCATGTTTATGTCTAAGAGATTTTCGCCTATGTTTTTTTCTAAGAGTTTTATGGTTTCATGACTTACATTCAGGTCTTTGATCCATTTTGAATTTACTTTTGTGTATGGGGTTAGACAATGGTCCACTTTCCTTCCCCTACATGTAACTGTCCAGTTTTGCCAACACCATCTGTTGAAGAGACTGTCATTTCGCCATTGTATGTCCATGGCTCCTTTATCAAATATTAATTGACCATATATGTTTGGGTGAATGTCTGAAGTCTCTAATCTGTTCCACTGGTCTGTGGCTCTGTTCTTGTGCCAGTACCGAATTGTATTGATTACTATGGCTTTGTAGTAGAGCTTGAAGTTGGGGAATGAGATCCCCCCCACTTTGTTCATCTTTCTCAGGATTGCTTTGGATATTCGGGGTCTTTGGTGTTTCCATATGAACTTTTGAACTATTTGTTACACTTCATTGAAGAATGTTGCTGGTAATTTGATAGGGATTGCAACAAATCTGTATATTGCTTTGGGCACAATGGCCATTTTGACGATATTAATTCTTCCTAGCCAAGAGCATGGGATGAGTTTCCATTTGTTAGTGTCCCCTTTAATTTCTCTTAAGAGTGACTTGTAGTTTTCAGGGCATAGATAGGTCTTTCATTTCTTTGGATAGGTTTATTCCTAGGTATTTTATTCTTTTTGATGCAATTGTGAATGGGCTTGTTTTCCTAAATTCTCTTTCCATTGGTTCATTGTTAGTGTATAGGAAAGTCTCAGTTTTCTGTGTGTTAATTTTGTATCCTGCAACTTTGCTGAACTCCAATATCAGTTCTATTAGTTTTGGGGTGGAGACTTTAGGGTTCTTTATGTACAATATCATGTCATCTGCAAATAGTGACAGTTTAACTTCTTTACCAAACTGGATTCCTTGTATTTCTTTGTTTTGTCTGATTGCTGTGGCTGGGACTTCCAGTACTATGTTAAATAACAGTGGGGAGAGTGGGCATCCCTGTCTTATTCCTGATCTCAGAGGAAAAGCTTTCAGCTTCTCACTGTTCAGTATGATGTTGGCTGTGGGTTTATCATATACGGCCTTTATTATGTTGAGTTACTTGCCCTCTATACTCATTTTGCTGAGAGTTTTTGTCATGAATAGAAGTTGAATTTTGTCAAATGCTTTTTCAGTATCTATGGAGATGATCATGTGGTTTTTGTCTTTCTTTTTTTTTTTGATGTGGTGGATGATGTTGATGGATTTTCGAATGTTGTACCATCCTTGCATCCCTGGGATGAATCCCACTTGGTCATGGTGTATGATCCTTTTAATATATTTTTGAACTCGTTTTGCTAATATTTTATTGAGTATTTTTTCATCTACGTTCATCAGGGATATTGGTCTGTAATTTTCTTTGTTGATGGGTCTTTGCCTGGTTTTTTTTATAAGGGTGATGTTGGCTTCATAGAATGAGTTTGGGAGTATTCACTCTTCTATTTTTTGGAAAACTTTAAGGAGAATGGGTATTATGCCTTCTCTGTGTGTCTGATAAAATTTCAGGGTAAATCCATCTGGCCTGGGGATTTTGTTCTTGGTTAGTTTTTTTATTACCTTTTCAATTTATTTGCTTGTAATTGGTTTTTTTAACTTTTGTGTTTCTTCCTTGGTCAGTCTTGGAAGATTGTATTTTTCTAGGAAGTTGTCCATTTCTTCTAGGTTTTCCAGCTTGTTGGCATATAAGTTTTCATAGTAGTCTTTAATAATTCTTTGTATTTCTGTGGAGTCTGTTGTGATTTTTCCATTCTCATTTCTGATTGTTGATTTGTGTTGATTCTCTTTTTCTCTTAATAAGTTTGACTGCAAGCTTATCTATTTTGTTTATTTTCACAAAAAACCAGCTCTTGGTTTCATTGATTTTTGTTATTGTTTTATTCTTCTCAAATTTGTTTATTTCTTCTCTGATCTTCATTATGTCCCTCCTTCTGCTGACTTTAGGCCTCATTTGTTCTTCTTTTTCCAGTTTCAATAATTGTGATGTTACACTATTCATTTGAGATTATTCTTCCTTCTTCAAGTTTGTCTGGATTGCTATATACTTTCCTCTTAAGGCTGCTTTTGCTGTGTCCCACGGAAGATGGGGCTTTGTGGTGTTGTTGTTGTTTGTTTCCATATATTCCTTGATCTCTATTTTAATTTGTTCATTGATCCATTGATTATTTAGGGGCGTGTTGTTAAGCCTCCATGTGTTTGTGAGCCTTTTTGTTTTCTTTGTACAATTTATTTCTAGTTTTATGCCATTGTGGTCTGAAAAGTTTGTTGGTAGAATTTCAATATTTTGGAATTTACTGAGGCTCTTTTTGGGAGCTAGTTTGTGGTCTATTCTGGAGAATGTTCCATATGCACTTGAGAAGAATGTATATCCTGTTGCTTTTGGATGTAGAGTTCTATAGATGTCTATTAGGTCCATCTGTTCTACAGTGTTGTTCAGTGCCACCATGTCCTTACTTATTTTCTGCCCTGTGGATCTACCCTTTGGGGAGAGTGGCATGTTGAAGTCTCCTAAAATGAATGCATTGCATTCTATTTCCCCCTTTAGTTCTGTTAGTATTTGTTTCACATATGCTGGTGTTCCTGTGTTGGGTGCATATAAATTTGTAATGGTTATATCCTCTTGTTGGACTGAGCCCTTTATCATTATGTAGTGTCCTTCTTTATCTCTTGTTACTTTCTTTGTTTTGAAGTCTATTTTGTCTGATACTAGTACTGCAACCCCTGCTTTCTTCTCTCTGTTGTTTGCCTGAAATGTTTTTCCATCCCTTTACTTTTAGTCTGTGCATGTCTTTGGGTTTGAGGTGAGTTTCTTGTAAGCAGAATATAGATGGGTCTTGCTTTTTTATCCATTGTATTACTCTGTGTCTTTTGATTGGTGCACTTAGTGCATTTACATTTAAGGTGACAATTGAAATATATGTACTTATTGCCATTGCAGGCTTTAGATTCTTGGTTACCAAAGGTTCAAGGTTAGCCTCTTTAGTATCTTACTGCCTAACTTAGGTCACTTATTGAGGTGTTATATACACTGTCTGGAGATTCCTTTCTTCTCTCCCTTCTTATTCCTCCTCCTCCTTTCTTTATATGTTGGTTTATCATTCCGTGCTCTTTCATGTTTCCTTTAACTGCTTTTAGTGGTTGTTGATTTTATTTTTTTTTGCCTTTAGTTAGTATTTGAGTGGTCTTCTCTCTTTGCTGTGATTTTATTTTCTCTGGTGACATTTGTTTAGTTTTTAGGAGTGCTCCCATCTCGAACAGTCCCTGTAAAATACCCTGTAGAGGTGGTTTGTGGGAGGCAAATTCCCTCAACTGTTGCTTGTCTGGGAATTGTTTAATCCCTCCATCATATTTAAATGATAATCATGCTGGATACAGTATCCTTGGTTCAAGGCCCTTCTGTTTCATTGCATTAAATATATCATGACATTCTCTTCTGGCCTGTAAGGTTTCTGTTGAGAAGTCTGATGATAGCCTGATGGGTTTTCCTTTATAGTTGACCTTTTTGTCTCTAGCTGCCTTTAAAACTCTTTCCTTGTCCTTGATCTTTGCCATTTTAATTATTATGTGTCTTGGTGTTGTCCTCCTTGGGTCCTTTCTGTTGGGAGTTCTGTGTATTTCCGTGGTCTGTTCGATTATTTCCTCCCCCAGTTTGGGGAAGTTTTAAGCAATTATTTCTTCAAAGACACTTTCTATCTCTTTTTCTCTCTGTTCTTCTACTAGTACCCCTATAATACGGGTATTGTTTCTTTTGGATTGGTCACACAGTTCTCTTAATATTGTTTCATTCTTGGAAATCCTTTTATCTCTCTATGTCACCTTCTATGTGTTCCTGTTCTCTGATTTCTATTCCATCAATTGCCTCTTGCATCTTATCCATTCTGCTCATAAATCCTTCCAGAGTTTGTTTCACTTCTGTAATCTCCTTCCAGGAATCTGAAATCTCCCTCTGGACTTCATCCCTTAGCTCTTGTATATTTCTCTCCATCTCCATCAGCATGTTTATGATTTTTATTTTGAATTCTTTTTCAGGAAGACTGATTAGGTCTGTCTCCTTCTCAGGTGTTGACTCTGTGATCTTTGTCTGCCTGTAATTTTGCCTTTTCATGGTGATAGAGATAGTTTGCAGAGCTGGCACGAGTGATGGCTGGAAGAACTTTTCTTCTTGTTGGTTTGTGGCCTTCCTCTCCTGGGAGAACAGCAACATCTAGTGGCTTGTGCTGGGCAGCTGGGCACAGACAGGGCTTCTGATTCTTGCCCAGCTGCTATGTAGTTTATCTCCGCTCTTGCTGTGGGCGTGGCTTGCCTTGGGCAGCTGCTCCAATATGGTGGAGCCGTGTTGGAGGGGAAGTGGCCTGGAGGCTATTTATCTCCATGAGGGTCCTCCTACTCCCTGCTGCCCAGGGGGTTAGAGTGCCCACAGTTCCCCCGATTCCCTGCTGCTGGACTAAGTTTCCCAGGACTCTTCTGTCCAATTTTGTGGTCCTTGTCCCTTTAAGACTTCCAAAAAGCACTTGCAAAAATAAAAATAAAAATAAAAATAAAAGCCTCTTGCTTTTCTTTGTCCCTGGGCGCTGGCCTCAGGGACCCACTCACAGGTCCTGCTGCCCTGTTTCCCTAGCATCCAGGGCCCCCCACGCATGCACTGTGTCTGTGCTCTGGTCCGGATGGCTGGGGCTGGGTGTTTAGCAGTCCTGTGCTCACTCTCCCTTCCCGCTCTAACTCCTCTCTTCCTACCAGGGGCTGGGGGGAGGGCCACTAGGGTCCCACCAGACTGGGGCTTGTATCTTACCCCCTTCGCTAGGTGCTGGGTTCTCGCAGGTGTGGATGTGGTCTGGATGTTGTCCTATGTCCTCTGGTCTCTATTCTGGGAAGAGTTGTCTTTGTTTTATTTTCATAAATATATGTGGTTTTGGGAGGAGATTTCTGCTGCTCTACTCATGCCGCCATCTTGACTCCACCCTCCAAGAAAGTTATTTAATAGAGCTACTGATTTACTTGAAAATAATTGAAAATGTCCTTTGGAAAAGGATATATGAACTGTGACAGGAGATTTAAATAGTAACATATCACAGGGTCCATATGTTGCTTTTGTCTTTTATTATTCAAGATATTTGTTCAGTTTAGAGATTATACACATACATATACATTCCTTGTGCATTTGTACTTTCAAGTAATCATAAACACATGGATGTGCTTACTTGCACATTCTAAAAACAAGCAGATGTGTACTTGTACATTTACATACATACATTTGTGTGTGGCACTGTGTATTTATGTCTATGCAGATATTTGTATGTGTCTGTAGTGAAACATCTTCAAAATAGGAAAACTTTATTCTTCCGTCTTGCTTACTTGATATGATCTACCATACAGTGATAATTGTTAAGGATCCGGAGACATTTTTCAGTCTTTGCATGTGTCCCAAGCTTTGCCCAAAGTCTGTTTCCCATATCTCCCAGATGAAAACTTTATTGGATAGTTTGCTGTTACTCAAGTCACATGGGATCATTTCAAGAACATTTCTATTTCTTAACTCTAAGCTTTATTTAGAATTTTATTTGACCTTTTTTTATGAAGCACATCATGAAAATTCTGTAAACTTAATGTTCTATCCTTCCTCCATTCTCAAAGTGAGTCACTTTGGGCTTCACACTACCAGAAATCATCAGCTTTATGTTTGACTGTGCTTAAAAAATATTCTTTACAAGATTCTTATGTAATGTGTTTTTGTGGGACATACTTAGGATATTGCCACTATCTTGCCTGTTGACAGATACTTAAGTATGGAGGTATTTAATATCACTACATTTCAGTCTTCTATTGTAATGGTCAATTTTAGATTTAATAGGTGACATTAGTGACAGGAAGACAAGGAAATCTCTAAGTGAGCTTCATCTTTTTCCTTACAAATGTATTTTCATTATAAAATAAAGTGATTTTAATCTCCCCATTGAAAATTAGCAAATAAGCAAATTAGCAAACAATGTATCTTACCTCGATATGCTTGTTAAAAACTCCCAGTCAAGTTGATTTTCAAAGGTTTATAAATAGAATAGTTTATGGAATAATCAATTGTAAATTAAGATATACCAGTCATGAGGTTAATCCACTAAGGGGAAAAGAAATTGGTGAAAAAATGCTTGTCTTTTTATCATTACATTGAAAAGTTATAAATAATATATATATATATATATTTGACAGAGTTTTAACTCTCCAGCTACTGACTTATTCATTACTTCAAACTCACCCAAAGCTGTTAGAAGTAAACCAAAGAAAAAAATGAACCGAATATGCTTGGATATTCAAAAAAGCAAAGAAATCTTTGGAAGTCCTTAGAAACCTTAAATAAACATCTACCGGGTGCCACGCACTGTGCTAAACATTGGAATATACCGATGAAGCATACATACATATGAAACATTCCTACTTTTGGTGTATTTGAGCCGCCTTGTTTAGAAAATAGATACACAGGCAAAAATGAAGTGTAACATGAAAGCACTATAAAGTAGACAGAAATTTCTACTTTACCAAACAATCATACTTGGAGAAAACCCTCTCTTTTCCAGGAAAGACTTAAGTATGGACTATCATGTCTGCATGGCTTAAAGGTAGAGTTTGGTGGGGGTAGAGGTAGGAGTGGAATAAACTGGAAAATTTAAGTCAAATAGCCCTTCAAAATATATTCAACAAAGATGCCATTAAACCAGGAATTATGCAATGAAAAAAGGTGCATTTACTCAATTCCCACACTTTAATGCTTTTACGTTATTTTTTTCTACTTCATGCTCTTTTCTGTCCATGCCGTTACTTCCACTTATATATGTACTTCACAGCTTTCATCTGTCCTCTTTTATATTTTGAAGAGGCAACATGGAGTGTTATTTGGTGACCAATTAATAATTGGATAAACTTTAAGCATACTCTAATCATGAATGATAATTCTTTCTTTGAGTACAATGGACATTTCTAAACTGAAGCATCTATTAGGTGTGAAAAGCAAAGAAACACTTAGTGAAGTAATTTATTAGATCTTGCTTCATGAAATGTTCATTTGCATTGTGCTTCAGAAAACAAGAGTAAACTGAATTGTGTGTATTTTAAGTGAAAAAAAATGCTTAATTAAACTTACCACAACGAGAATCTTGATGAATTAGCACATTATGCTATTCATCTATTTAGAAACTATTGCTGAGTTTTCAATATGCGTAATAGGCTCATCTGCATAACTTTCCACATTAATATTATTGGCCATGAAATGACTAGAATTAGACTCCTGATAGTCACTGAGGAATGACTATTTTGATCCTCATTAGCATCAGTTATCTCTACACTTGAAGCAAAGCATGAGTTATAATCAATTTAATTACATTCTCCTCTGTGTGAGGGAAATAGCAACATTTAAGTTTCCCAAAATCGGGTATAGGCACTGTTTCTGATATCTTAGTCTAAATAATGCTGAAGAAATAAACTGACTTAAAACTGACAAAAATGAATGTCTGTTGTGGGACACTGAAAAAGCTCTACTTTTTTTGTCTATTTCAGACCTTTATTAAACTTGCTGCCCCTATGTGGGACCTGCTATCTCCTGGAAGACTGATGTACACAAGAGGAGACACACATGAATACTTTACTGTTCATGATTGAGTAAAACCAGTCACATTAGCAAATGAGATGTAAATCTCCAAAAAGTAGAGGTCAGTAGGAAGGGGTGGTAAATATTTTGACATTAGTAATTCTGTCTCAGGGCAGAGTGGAAAGTGTCTGTTGTCCTAGTATCTCTTAGTGACTTTTATCCAGTCTTGTCCTTCTGGAAAAAAAATTCATTAATAGGATAAGGAATATATATATTTCTCCTTTTTATGCCAATTAAATTACTATATGCATTTACTGTGGACTGTCATTGGTTTGTGATTATCCATTCCACTCTGCTTTTGGAATTTTCTGAGAAACTTCATTAAAGTGGATAACTCATTAAAATAAAGAACATGAATTTTTTAATCCTTTTTTCCAAAAAATATTCATCTGCATTTCATTTCAAACCTTACTTCTGCCTTTCCACTGGATAACAAGCATCAGCTTGCAAACCTCTACTCTGCATTCTGTAACTAGGCATGACCACAAAAATCAGTGTTAGCATTCTCTTAAACACAGTCTGAAAATGGCTTTTCAATTCTTTCAAGATATGTTTTAAGTGGCCATACCAACCAGCTGGGACTGTACTTAAGATGTGGCCTATTTGCCTTTCCTGCTCATATCCTTATTATCAATTAAAAAGAAAAAACAAAAACTACCCTTTCCTCTAATAAAAAGCCGTCTCATTTTTATCCCTACCACAACCTCCTAGTTTCTAGTTTTACTACAAATCTATCCCTATTACCTCATTCCCCCAAGGAATTTAGTCCCACAAATTTGTGCTTTTCTCTTAAACAGTATTCCAAATATGACCTCACTTCCTTCTCCAATAATCTAAACTCCTTGATCAATTACTTTGCCTAGGCTCAGAATTGCAAGGACGTAGCAACTGCTTTCCACTCCTCCTGTCCTCATGTAAGGTCTTCTAAACTAAAATCTGTGGTCTTCTCTATATTCTTCACACATTTTTACATAGAGGAGAGTGAATTATCTGTGAGTGTAAAGAGAAGGAGCTGGGTATGCTTGCTTCAGCTTCTTCTGTTTTTGGAGCCAGACTATTTAAATAGATCTTCATATTTATCTACTCTATGTCATATGGAAAGTCTTCTCTTGAAGTGGAAGACCTACAACTAGTCGATCAGGTGCACCAGTGACAGGTAAGTACGTCTGACTCAGGGATGAGGAAATAGCAGTTTTGTTGGCTGCAGAAAGAAAGCCATATTCTATAATCACCTTCCATAGGAATTAAAGTTTTAGGTGAGGAATTAAGGTGAAGTTTTGTATTTATTCATACTCTTGCACCTTTCTCTAAATTTGCTCTATTCCTGGGTAATAAAGCATGTATTATTTATTTTAACCCCTCAAACCCTAACTCACAATATCCACATCCTTTTTCCTTCCAGTGATTTGCCCTATAAACTTCAATGCCTCTTTCTCATCTGGGTTTCTCAGCATTTCTGGGGAAAATTACATATTTCTGTGCATAGATGTAATTACACCTTTATAGTCTTCATAAATTCCATCTCAACAAGACAACCAGCATTTACTGAGCATCTCTAGGAGAGAAGGGTAAAAGCCTGAGATCTAGGGTTAACACTGTCTTGGCTCCTTTATCTCCAACATAGGACCTTGAGTATGTTTCTCAAGGTCTTTATGCCTCAGCTTTCTCATCTGTAAACTGCAGATATTATAGCATTTGCCTCAGGGGTAGCAAGATTGAAATAACACAGGCATAATGCTCAAAACAGTACCTGGAAATAAGGTTGGTTATTCTAAGCTTGGCAATTATTTTTACCCATCATCCAGGGCACATGTCAGATACATTCTCTGATCTGATCTTTCTCCATACATGCAATAAAATTTTTTGAAGTACTGTCTTGACCTAGTTTTCTGGCCTTGGTTTGAGGCTAGTCAGTTCTCCTTGAACAGTTTATTAAATCCATACACCAACCACTTCTCTTAGTGCACTGTCACACTTCCAACATCAAGACACCATCCCTAATTGTCCCTGAACTAGGTACCAGACAACTGAGGACAGCCTCTATGTCCCAGAATCTGAGAAATTATTCAAATTAGCCAAACTGCATAGAGTACTTGAAATCTAGCTGAACCCAGTTCCCTTGCCATACACAAGCTGCCCCTTCAATTTCAACTCCATGTTACCCTGTCTTTAACTTGTATGACCCCGTAGGACCTTTCTATCTTTTGGAGCTGTTAATTAACAGAGTCGTGCCTTTAATTTATTGTAATATCGGTGTGTTGTGCCCTACCATCTAAGGAATCTCCAAATCTCATAAAATAATAAATTGCCTAGCCTACCTTAACAGAGCACATTTCCTATACAGCATACAAACAGTGAACTGGCCAGCATTCACTTCAGTGGAAGAGGTGTTTCTTTTCCTATCCAAAACTAATCTTCTGTGCTCTTGAGCATGTCATCATTTCTCTCTGAAATGATTTGATCTACTGGTTAGTATATCCATTCCTGGGTCCTTACACTGTCACACTCTGATGTTCCTTTACAGTAAATAGCTTATGATACATTTCTATATCTAAAGAGAAAAGAAAAAAGGCCTCATTAATCATTATGTCCTCTGCCTAGTGACAACCTTCTCCACAAAGCCAAGACCCTCCAAAGAATATTCTTCATAAGTTTTTCATTGTTTCCTCTTTTTTTTTGTCTTCTCTTCAATTTCAACCCATTATACTGTGGCAACTTGCCCCATCACTGATCTTGCCTTGACAGGTATTACCATGGCCATCTGTGCTACTAAATAAGTGTTTTACTTTTATTTAGTAAAAGTAGAATATTATCAAATACTTTTTGTTTCTTTACCTTGAAAAATCTCCCTTGGATTGCATTTTTTCCTTGTTCTCTTCTGATTCTCCTTTTATCTGGCTTTTTAATTAATCAGCTTACCTCACAATGCTATCTTAACACCTCAAGCCATATTTCAAGACCCTTCTGAATGAATATCCTTGTGAGTTTTGTCACTGTTTTGACTGCTTTTCCATTACATCAATTTTTTTCTCTTGCACCAATATCCATCTGTTAAAGTTTTAAGTTTGTGAGGCCAAAAATATTTTGGATTTTAATAAAGGTTCCCAGATACAATTCTCCCAATTTAGAATGAGCTGCTCTGGGGATTAAAGATGGTGGCGTAAGAGGTGAGACAGAGGCTTCCTCCCAAAACTGCATACAATTCGAAAATATAGTCGGTGCAACTAATCCTGAGAGAGTAACAGGAAAGAAGACTGTGCCAGACTCCATACACCTGGAGAAAAGAGCAGACCTCACAAAACAAGGTAAAATTCCCGTTACTAAAGCTGTGTCCTGGTGGGAACCAAGCCCTTCCCCCACCTCAGATCACCAGTGGGAGGAAGAGAAACAGAGCAGGGGAGGAAGTGGAAGGCCTGGGACTGCTGAATACCTAGCTCTGGATATGTGCTCTGGGAGCACAAACCTACATTTCATGGTGCTTTCATGATACTCTTGTGATTATGGGGTTGGAAAGCTAACAGAGGGAGAATTCCTGGAGAGACTAAGACTCCAGCTGCTTGTGGAAAGCAGGGATACATATCCAGCTGATCTGGGACAAAAGCTTATACCTGTGTGCTCGGCCCACTGGTTCAGGCAACGGAGACAGGCATAGCAGTTGGGAAGCATGAAACAGCTCCTTCCTCCCCCCAGGCACCAATACCGCTCTCCTGTGATTCCCAACATTGCTTCAGGGGCTTAGCAGCTCCAGAGAGTAGAGCTTCTAGACACTAGAGGGTGTCATATACAAACATGAAACATCAAAGGCACCTGGTCCAGAGTAAAATTAATATAACTCCGGAGAAAGATGACATGGACCTAATGACTCTTCCTAAAAGGGAGTTCAAAATAAAAATCATTAATATGCTAATGGAGGTACGGAAAGATATTCAAGAACTCAGGAATGAAATCCGGTCAGCGATCCAATCATTGAAGAGCACATTAGAGGGAATTGAAAGCAGGTTGGATATGGTGGAGGAGATGATAAATGAAATAGAAAGTAAAGAAGAGGAATACAAAGAAGCTGAGGCACAGAGAGAAAAAAGGATCTCTAAGAATGAAAGAATATTGAGAGAACTGTGTGACCAATCCAAGTGGAACAATATTTGCATTATAAGGGTACCAGAAGAAGAAGAGAGAGAAAAAGGGATAGAAAGTGTCTTTGAGGAGCAAGTTGCTGAAAACTTCCTCAATCTGGGGAAGGAGATAGTCTCTCAGGCCATGGAGATCCACAGATCTCCTAACACAAGGGACCCAACAAAGACAACACCAAGACATATATTAATAAAATTAGCAAAGTCAAGGATAAGGACAGACTATTAAAAGCAGCTAGAAAAAGAAATAATATCACATACAAAGGAAAGCCAACCAGGCTAACATCAGACTTCTCAGCAGAAACCTTACAGGCCAGAAGGGACTGGCATGATGTATTTAGTACAATGAAGCAGAAGGGCCTGGAACCAAGACCACTTTATCTGGCAAGATTATCATTTAAATTTGAAGGGGGATTAAACAATTTCCAGATAAGCAAAAGCTGAGAGAATTTACCTCCCACGAACCATCTCTATAAGGGACTGCTATAGGTGGAAATGTTCCTAATGTTTAATAGCTGTCACTAGAGGTAATAAAACCACAATAAAGAAAGTAGAACAGCTAATTACTAAGCAAATGCAAAATTAAATGAACTATCCCCAAAGTCAATCAAAGGATAGACAAAGAATACAGAATATGACACCAAATATGTAAAGAATAGAGGAGGAAGAAAAAGGAGGAGAAAAAGAAAAGAACCTTTAGATTGTGTTTGTAACAGCATATTAAGTTAGTTAAGTTAGATTCTTAGATAGCAAGCAAGTTAACCTTGATCCTTTGGCAACCACAAATCTAAGGCCTGCAATGGCAATAAGTACATACCTATCAGTAATCATCCTAAATGTAAATGGACTTAATGCACCAATCAAAAGACATAGAGTCACTGAATGGATAAAAGAATAAGACCCACCTATATGCTGCTTATAAGAGCCTCACTTTAAACCCAAAGATGGACACAGACTAAAAGTGAAGGGATGGAAAAAGATATTTCATGCAACTAACAGAGAGAAAAAAGCAGGAGTTGCAGTACTTGTATCAGACAAAATAGACTTCAAAACAAAGAAAGTCACAAGAGACAAAGAAGGACATTACATAATGATAAAGGGGTCAATCCAACAGGAAGATATAACCACTTTAAATATCTATGCTTCCCAAACAGGAGCACCCACATATGTGAAACAAATACTAACAGAATTAAAAGGGAAAATAGAATGCAATGCATTAATTCTAGGAGACTTCAACACTCCACTCACTCTGAAGGACAGATCAACCAGACAGAAGATAAGTAAGGAGACAGAGGCACTGAACAACACAATACAACAGATGGAACTAATGGACATCTACAGAACTCTACACCTAAAAGTAACAGAATACACATTCTTCTCAAGTGCACATGGAACATTTTCAAGAATAGATCATATACTAGGCCACAAAAAGAGCCTCAATAAATTCAAAAAGATTAAAATTGTACCAACCAGTTTCTCAGATCACAAAGGTATGAAACTAGTAATAAATTACACAAAGAAAATGAAAAATCCCACAAACACATGGAGACTTCACAACATGCTCCTAAATAACCAATGGATCAATGACCAAATAAAAACAGATATCAAGCAATATATGGAGACAAATGACAACAATAATTCAACACTACAAAATACATGGGACACAACCAAGGCCATGCTAAGAGGAAAGTATATTGCAATACAGGCCTACTTCAGGAAAGAAGAACAATCCCATATAAGCAGTCTAAATTCACAAGTAATGAAAGTAGGGAAAAGAACACCAAATGAGGCCCAAAGTCAGAAGAAGGAGGGACATAATATAGATTAGAGCAGGAATAAATAAAATTGAGAAGAATAAAACAATAGGAAGAATCAATGAAACCAAGAGCTGGATCTTTGAGAAACTAAACAAAATAGACAAACCCTTTGCCAGATTAATCAAGGCAAAATGAGAGTCTACATACATAAACAGAATAGGAAATGACAGAGGAAAATAACATTACAGACACCACAGACATACAAAGAATTATTAGAGACTACTATGAAAAATTATATGCTAACAAACAATAACCTAGAAGAAATGGACAACTTTCTAGAAAAATACAATGTTCCAAGGCTGACCAAGCAAGAAACAGAAAATCTGAGCAGACCAATTACCATCAATGAAATTGAACTGTCAATCAAAACCTACCTAAGAACAAAACTCCTGGACCAGATGATTTCAGTGCTGAATTTTATCAAACATTTAGTGAAGACCTAATACCCATTCTCCATAAAGTTTTCCAAAAAATAGAAGAGAGAATACTATCAATCTCATTCTATGAGACCAGCATCACTCTAATACCAAAACCAGGCAATGATACTTCAAAAAATAAGAAAATTACAGACCAATATCCCTGATGAACATAGATACAAAAATACTCTACAAAATATTAGTAAAAATTAATTTAAAAATACATCAAAAAGATCACCCATCATGATCAAGTAGGATTTATGCCAGGGATGCAAGGATGGCACAACATTCAAATCAACATCATCCACCACCCCAACAAAAAGAAGGACAGAAACCACATAATCATCTCTATAGATGCTGAAAAAGCATTTGACAAAATTCAACATCCATTCATGATAAAAACTCACAACAAAATGGGTATAGAGGGCAAGTACCTCAACATAAAAAAGGCCATATATGACAAACCCACAGCAATATCATACTTAACAGAGAGAAGCTGTGAGCTTTATACCTAAGATCGGGAACAAGGCAAGGATGCCCAGTCTCCCCACTTCTATTCAACATAGTACTGGAGGTCCTAGCCATGGCAATCAGAATACAAATAAATAAAAGGCATCCAGATTGGCAAAGAAGTTAAACTGTCTCTGTAACAAGACATTGTACATAAAAACCCTTAAGAATCCACTCCAAAACTATTAGATCTAATATCTGAATTCAGCAAAGTTGGAAGATACAAAATTAATACACAGAAATCTGTGGCATTCCTTTGCACTAACAATGAACTAGCAGAGAGAGGAATAAGTAAAATAATTCCTTTCACAATTGTATCAAAAAGAATAAAATACCTAGGAATAAACCTAACCAAGGAAGTGAAGGACCTATACTCTGAAACTATAAGACACTCATGAGAGTAATTAAAGAAGATATAAATAAATAGAAACACATCCCGTGCTCATGGATAGGAAGAACTAATATTGTCAAAATGGCCACCCTGCCTAAAGCAATATACAGATTCAATGCAATTTCTATCAAAATACCAACAGCATTCTTCAGTGAACTAGAGAAAATCGTCCTAAAATTCATATGGAAACACAAACATCCTCAAATAGCCAAAACAATCCTGAGAAGGAAGAATAAAGCAGGGGGAATTATGCTCCACAACTTCAAGCTCTACTATAAAGCCATAGCAATCAAGACAATTTGGTGCTGGCAGAAGAAGAGACACATAGACCAATGGAACAGACTAGAAAGCCCCGATATAAACCCAACCATATATGGTCAATTATTACATGATAAAGGATTCATGGACATACAATGGGGAAATGACAGCCTCTTCAACAGCTGGTGTTGACAAAACTGGACAGCTACATGCAAGAGAATGAAACTGGGTTATTGTTTAACCCCATACACAAAAGTAAACTCTAAATGGATTAAAGACTTGAATATAAGTCTTGAAACTGTAAAACTCTTAGAAGACAACATAGGCAAACATCTCCTGAATATAAGCATGAGCAACTTCTTCCTGAATGCATCTCCTCAAGCAAGGGAAACAAAAGCAAAAATGAAATCATGGGACTACATCCAACTTGAAAGTTTCTTGACAGTAAAGATCACCATCAACAGAACAAAAAGGCATCCTACAGTATGAGAGAACATATTTGTAAATGACATATCTGACAATGGGTTAACATCCAAAATATATAAAGAACTTACACACCTCAACACCCAAAAAGCAAATAACCCAATTAACAAATGGGAAGAGGATAAGAAGAGACAGTTCTCCGAAGAAGAAATTCAAATGGCCAACAGACACATGAAAAGATTCCCCACATCACTAATCATCAGGGAAATGCAAATTAAAACCACAATGAGATATCACCTCACACCAGTAAGGATGGCCAGCATCGAAAAGACTAAGAACAACAAATGCTGGCAAGGATGCAGAGAAAGGGGAATCTGCCTACACGGCTTGTGGGAATGTAAGCTAGTTCAACCATTGTGGAAAGCAATATGGAGGTTCCTTAAAAAACTAAAAATAGAAGTACCATTTGACCCCGGAATCTCACTCCTTGGAATTTACCCAAAGAATACAACTTTTAAGATTCAAAAAGACATATGCACCCCTTTGTTTATCGCACCACTTTTTACAATAGCCAAGATATGGAAGCAACCCAAGTGTCCATCTGTAGATGAATGGATAAAGAAGAGGTGGTACATATACATAATGGAATACTATTCAGCCATAGAAAAAAATAAATTCTACCATTTGCAACAACATGGATGGAACTAGAGGATATCGTGCTCAGTGAAATAAGCCAGGTGGACAAAGACAAATGCCAAATGATTTCCCTCATTTGTGGAGTATAACAATGAGGCAAAACTGAAGGAACAAAATGGCAGCAGACTCAGAGACTCCAAGAATGAACTAGTGGTTACCAAAGGGGAGGGTTATGGGAGGGTGGGTGGGGAGGGAGGGAGGGAGAAAGGGTTTGAGGGATATTATGTTTAGTACACATGGTGTGGGGGATCACAGGGAGAACAGTGTAGCACAGAGAAGGCACATAGTGGATCTGTGGCATCTTACTGCACTGATGGACAGTGACTGTATTGGGGTATGTGTGGGGACTTGATAATATGGGTAAATGTAGTAACCACTTTATTTTTTCATGTGAAACCTTCATAAGAGTGTATATCAATCATACCTTAATAAAAAATTAAAAAGAATGTGCTGCTCCCTTCTTTGAATCTTTATTGCGTCTGGACAATGTATTTTCCCAATACCTATAGTAAATGACTAATTTGAAAAATAGCGAAAATATTTATAACTCATAACTGGAATGAACAATAAGTAATAAGAAAGCAAAACAAGATAAAATGCTCTAAAATTCCCAGCCTACTCCAATGAAGACATTATTGAAAGGTACAGGAAGTAATCAGAGAGATAAATAAAGAAGAATTAATAGGGTTGGGTCCTTATTGTTCACCATACACAAAAAATAACTCAAAATGAACTAATGATATGAATGTAAGATCTAAAATTATGAAACTCCCAGAAGAAAGCATAGTGGAAAACTCTTGACACTGAGCTCAGATATGACAAAACAGCACAGACAACAAAACAAAAATAGGTAAGTGGGGTCATCCAAGAAAAGCTCCTGCAAAGAAAAGGTTGCTAATGACAGTGAAGAGACCACCTATGGAATGGAAGGAAATATTTGCAAACCGTATATCCAATAATGGTTAATTTCCAAAATATATAAAGAACTTATAAAATTTAACAGCAAAAAAAATAACTGCATAACTTGAATAAAAAAACAGGCACAGAATTTGAATAGATGTTTCTCCAAAAAAAGACATACAAAAGGCCAACAGATATATGAAAAGGTATTCAACATTACTAATCATCAAGGAAATGAAAATCAAAACCACAGAGGATATCACCTCTCACATGGTTATTATAAGAAATGAAACAAAAACAAAAGATAAGTGTTGGTGACATTCTGGGGAAATTGGAATCCTTGTTCATTGTTGGTGGGAATGTCAAGTGGTGCTGTCACTCCTCAAAGCAGTACCTCCATAAAACTATCATATGCTCCAGCAATTCTACTTCTGGGCATATATCCACAGGAAATGCAAATCACTATCTCAAAGAGATATCTGCACTCCCATGATCATTGCAGTATTAGTTACAATAGTCAAATATGTAAACAACGAAAGTGTCCATTGATAAATGCATGGACAAAGTAAAAGTGATACACACAGACACACATACACACAATATAATATTACTCAGCTGTACAAAAGAAGTTAGTACTATCATTTACAATATGGATGGGCCTGGAAGACATTATGCTAAGTGAAATAAGTCAGCCACAGAACAAGTACTGCACCATTCCTCTTACATGTGGTGATGGTAACATGATTGTATATATATGTCTAAACTCACCAAATTATGTACATTAACTATGTGTAGTTTTTTTGTATGCCAATTTTACTTCAATAAAACTGAAGGGGACCAAAGAACTTTTCTTTTGTACAGCTGAGTAGTATTCTATTGTATGTGTGTGTCTGTGTGTATCACTTTTACTTTGTCCATTCATCTATCAATGGACACTTTGGTTGTTTTTTCTTAAAAATCTATACACTTGAATCAACATGAGAGAATAACAGACTTATCAGCAGCTATGGTTCATGTTTTAAAGAACATATCACTCCCACAGTTAATAATAGCCAAATACCTAGAGCTACAGGTATAGCTGGTGAAGACTATGATGAGCCTTTACAGAAATGAGTCTATGAAATTAGCAGAGGTAATATTAAAGAGATGTACCTTAATAAGTTGGATCTAAACTTAGACTTGCTATAAGAGCTCTGGTATTGAGGAAGGGTAAGTCATGTACAATAATGTTTGAATGGGATATTTTTTCTTGTTAAAGTGTATTGTTTTCTGACAAGTTTGATATTCTGTAAAAATTCTTCATTAAAATTTTATTTCAACTCACATATTAAAAGCTCAGAAAGCTTGCATTACTACATTGAAAGGCTTATAAGGTGAACCTTCTGTAAGGCACAGATCCTAGAATAAAGTACCAACTGTGGAACCTTGAGTTAGCTTACTAACCTCTCTGGGCACATCCATATTTCATTCAATAGTAGTACCTTTCTCAAAAGATGACTAGATAAATTAAATATTATAAAACCTTCAAAAAGAACCTGAAATATTGAGCATTCTATACATAATAATTTATTCAAACACACTGCTTTTCTTTTTTTTGTTTTTTTTTTGCCATGTATGTCTGATTTTTTTTAATGTAATGTACCATGCACTGTGGGTGGTATTAGAAGATTTATTTTACAGTCTTGATTCTGTATTAGGTTGGATCCTACTTCTTTTATATTATGTTAACAACTCACCTGAAATCTCAAATACCTCTGCTGTGTCATTACCACCCCTCCAAGTAAGCACACGATTTTTATCTTGCAAGCTCTAACTCACATGAACATATCACTATATATAATGTTATTTTGACAGAAGTTTTTTCAGTGAAAATTTCTCAGTCAGTAAAAGTAAGTAGACTAGTACTGAGTATCTCAAAAATCATATGGTAGAGCAATATAGATATGATATAATTAAATTAAACTAAGTAAACCAAACTAACCAAATATTTAAATCATAAGCATTAAAATTTGTTTTATAAAGTTTGGACAAGAAAATATTTTCTCACGTACCTTAAATATTTTCAAAAAATCTTCTTTTGATAAATCATTAGGATGGTAATATAAATCCATTGTCATATGTAAAACTGGACTATGGGAAGGAATTCTTTCTAACTTTAGACATACATTATGGCTGTAATGGGCAGAGTTAGACCTTTCAATAATTAAAGCATCATATATGTCATCCCAAATAAGCTGCCCATTGCTAAATTCTTAATTGGTAGTAAGAGTAAAAAACTTATATTTGATATTTAAAAGACTTTTTCTAAACTCCATTATTATTCTTCATTCAGAACTCTCATTTAAGCAATTATGGTTAAATTATCAACACTTGTTTTATAGATATTTTTTCTTCCTAAGTAAGATAGAGCCCCACTAACAAAGAAAATTGTCTGTGAAAGTGCATTTTGATGGGAAAAAGTCCATAACTAATCTCCAATAAACAACAAAATGCATAATTTTAAAGGAGTTATTAGAAACATTTCAGTTGTATTGACTCTTTTTAGCTCTATTTTCTAATACACCTAGAAGAACATTTTCTGTCAAAGGAGTTAAATTTCATAGCTTAATTTATTATTCTATTATATGAACTTTGGCGACTGTCACTCCATGTGTAATAGTATATACTTGGTTCTGTTTTACCATTGTAGCTAAATATCTTACCATATTTTAATACAAAAGTTTAAGTTATTTCCGGATGTCAGTTCCTCTTATCTTGATTACTATCCAGGGGCCTGGAAGGTTCAAAGATGATTAGATAACAGACATGCAACTTTAGGAAGTAAACTGAAAAAAATTTAAATACAGAGTAGAAAATCATGGATGCTATGAAGGTTCAGAGGAAGGATTAGTAATTCTACTGAATGATAACAAGTAAGGTGACATTATTAAAGAGGCATTTAACTAACTTTGAAAAGATGGGTCAATGTGGCAGCTAGAGATAGAAAGGAAGGCAATTTGAATAGAAAGACTAACTTGAACACCAGGAAGGAAGCAGGACATTATTGTGGAGTGTGTTAATTTAGATTGACTAATGTTTGGTTATGAGTGAGATGTGTATACAAGAAATAGGAAATGGGGTTAGAATGATAAATTGAGACCACATCAAAGAACACTGGAATAATAGGCCAATGATTTGGGTGTAATTTGTGAAGCAGTAGGATTCTATGTGTTACTTCGAGCAGGGAAATAAAATGATCAGAGAAATAAATAAAAAAAAAACAGCAGAGCACACAAATGTGGAATTAAATTCCAATTGTGTAAATGGAAGAAGCTCAACCTCAATTTCCTCATCCATAAACTGGATGGTAAATTATATTTCTGAGTTGTGAAAATAAAATTAAATAATGTGTGTGAAGCACCCAAGTGTAATGCTGGACAGATACTAGATTTCAATAGTAGTTAGCTGAATACCAAGTATGTGGGAAATAGATTAGTCTCTGCAGAGGCTTCACATTGCATAAAATGAATTCATAATTAGTATTAACTAGAATTAATAATTCTGATTAAGCCGAGACAATAGTTAAGTGGGATTGACAAGTGGGATATGATAGAAGGTATACCATTGACTATAGATGGAAGCTTTCCAGAAGAGGTGACTATGGGGATAACAGAGAAGAATGGGAGGTGACAGCAATGTTTTGAAATTTCTTGTCTGGGAAGAGTTCCAGTCACTCAATAAGGAATTCAAGAAGAGACACCGATGTTGGGGATACATGATTTAGTTTAGAACTTGCATATTTTGAGATTGATTTTATGGTGTTGGTGAGATGCCCAGGTAACAGTGATGGAATTTTATCTTAGAAGAGAGAGCAGAGCTCAAGATAAATTTAGAGCCACATCTCTGAGAATAAAAACTGGATGGGGATTTAGAAGTCATAAGTTAAAATTAAAACTCAGTTGTATGACTTTTTTAACCTTTTAAAAAGTCCCATAAGACTCAATTTTGTTTTCTAAATATATTTTTAAGATTTTTATTGTAGAAATAAATGATAAGGGGTATGCTGAATGGAATAGGCACATAGGCTGAGATTAAAAGTCTCAGCTAAGGCAGAGCCAAGATGGAGGCATGAGTAGGACAGTGGGAATCTCCTCCCAAAAACATAAATATTTTTGAAAATACAAAAGATAAAACTATCCCTAAAAGAGAGACCAGAAGACACAGGAAAACAGCCAGACTACATCCACACCTGGGAGAACACAATGCCTGGTGAAAGGGGTAAGATACAAGCTGAAGCCTTGCAGGACCCGAGGCCCTTCACCCCAGCTCCCAGCAGGAGGAGAGGAGTCAGAGCGGGGAGGGAGAGGGAGCCCAGAACTGCTAAACACCCAGCCCCAGCCATCCACAAAGGGGCACAGACACAGTGCATGCATGGGGTGTTGGAAACTAGGGAAGTAGGACAGTAAGACCTCTGAATGGGTCCTGCAGCTGGTGCCCTGGGACAAGGAAAAGCGAGTGCTTTTTGAAAGTCTTAAAGGGACAGGGAAGTCACAACTGGATGGAAGCATCCTGGGTCACAGTCCAGCAGCTGGAAATTAAAGGGAAATCCAGGTGCACTAACATCCTGGGCAACAGCACTGAGACCCCTCATGGACGTAAACAGCCAAACAGCCCCCCCCCGTCCATTACCCCACCCCGCCATAGCAGAGCAGAAGCCTGAGGCTGGCCACGCCCACAGCAAGGGAGCTTCCCCCATACCGCTGGGAAAGATACGGAGACCCAGTCTACATGCAATATCCCAAAACAAGCCACTAGGGGTCGCAGTTATCCCAGTAAAGAAAGGCCAGGAGCAAGTGGAAAGAGTCTTAACTCTCCCAGCTGACAGACGAGTCAATAGCATACCACTGCACCTATCAAAATGAAAAGGCAAAAAAATTTGACCTGACAAGACTAACCAGACATCTTCGAGATCTTCTACATCTTCCCCTGAGAAGGAACCTGGGGAGATAGATTTAACCAATCTTCCTGAAAAAAAATTCAAACAAAAGTCATAACCATGCTGATGGACTTGCAGAGAAATATGCAAGAACTAAGGAGGGAGAATACAGAAATTAAACAATCTCTGGAAGGACTTCAAAGCAGAATGGATGAGATGCAAGAAACCATTAATGGACTAGAAAACAGAGAACAGGAACGCAGAGAAGCTGATGCAGAAAGAGATAAAAGGACCTCCAGGAATGAAAGAATTTTAAGAGAACTGTGTGACCAATTGAAATGGAACAATATCCGCATTATAGGGTTACCAGAAGAAGAAGAGAGAGAAAAAGGGATAGAAAGTGTATTTGAAGAAATAATTGCTGAAAACTTCCCCAAACTAGGGGAGGAAATGGCCTCTCAGACCACAGAGGTACACAGAACTCCCATGACAAGGGATCCAAGGAGGGCAACACCAAGACACATAATAATTAAAATGACAAAGATCAAAGACAAAGACAAAGTATTAAAGGAAGCCAGAGAGAAAAAAAAGGTTATCTACAAAGGAAAACCCATCAGGCTATCATCAGAATTCTCAACAGAAACCCTACAGGCCAGAAGGAAATGGCATGATATACTTAATGCAATGAAACAGAAGGGCCTCGAACCAAGAACACTGTATCCAGCATGATTAACATTTAAATATGAAGGAGGGATTAAATAATTCCCAGACAAGCAAAATTTGAGGGAATTTACCTCCCACAAACCACCTCTACAGGGCATCTTACAGAGACTGCTTTGATGGGAGCACTCCTAAAAAGAGCACAGAAAAAAACACCCAGCATATGAAGAATGGTGGAGGAGTAATAGGGGAGAGAAATAAAGAATCATCAGACCATCTTTATAATAACTTAATAAGTGTGTTAAGTTAGACAGTAAGATAGTAAAGAAGTAATAATCACCCTAAATGTAAATGACTGAATGCACCAATCAAAAGACACAGAGTAACAAAAAAACAAGATCCATCCATATGCTGCTTACAAGAGACTCACCTCAAACCCAAAGACATGCACAGACGTAAAGTCAAGGGATGTAAAAAGATATTTCATGCAAACAACAGAGAGAAAAAAGCAGGTGTTGAAATACTAGTATCAGACAAAATAGACTTCAAAATAAAGAAAGCAACAAGAGATAAAGAAAGACATTACATAATGATAAAGGGCTCAGTCCAACAAGAGGATATAACCATTATAAATATATATGCACCCAATACAGGAGCACCAACATATGTGAAACAAATACTAACAGAATTAAAGGAGGAAATAGAATGCAATGCATTCATTTTGGGAGACTTCAACACACCACTCACTCCAAAGGACAGATCCACCAGACAGAAAATAAGTAAGGACACAGAGGCACTGAACAACACACTAGAACAGATGGACCTAATAGACATCTATAGAACTCTACATCCAAAAGCAACAGGATACACATTCTTCTCAAGTGCACATGGAGCATTCTCCAGAATACACCACAGAATAGGCCACAAAAACAGCCTCAGTAAATTCCAAATGATTGAAATCCTACCAACCAACTTTTCAGACCACAAAGGCATAAAACTAGAAATAAATTGTACAAAGAAAGCAAAAAGGCTCACAAACACATGGAGGATAAAACAACATGCTCCCAAATAATCAATGGATCAATGACCAAACAAAAATGGAGATCCAGCAATATATGGAAACAACTGACAACAACAACAAAATACCCCAACTACTGTGGGATACAGCAAAAGCAGTCTTAAGAGGAAAGTATATAGCAATCCAGGCATATTTAAAGAAGGAAGAACAATCCGAAATAAATGGTCTAATGTCACAATTATCAAAATTGGTAAAAGAAGAACAAATGAGGCCTAAGGTCAGCAGAAGGAGGGACATAATAAAGATCAGAGAAGAAATAAATAAAATTGAGAAGAATAAAACAATAGCAAAAATCAATGAAACCAAGAGCTGGTTCTTCCAGAAAATAAACAAAATAGATAAGCCTCTAACCAGACTTATTAAGAGGGAAAGAGAGTCAACACATATCAACAGAATCAGAAATGAGAAAGGAAAAAATCACGACAGACCCCAAAGAAATACAAAGAATTATTAGAGAGTGATATGAAAACCTATATCCTAACAAGCTGGGGAAACTAGGAGAAATGGACAACTTCCTAGAAAAATACAACCTTCCAAGACTGACCGAGAAAGAAACAGCAAATCTAAACAGAACAATTACCAGCAACGAAATTGAAGTGGTAATCAAAAAACAACCAAAGAACAAAACCTCCGGGCCAGATGGATTTACCTTGGATTTTTATCAGACATAAAGAGAAGACATAATACACATTCTCCTTAAAGTTTTCCAAAAAATAGAAGAGGAGGGAATACTCCCAAACTCTTTCTATGAAGCCAACATCACCCTAATACCAAAACCAGGCAAAGACCCCACCAAAAAAGAAAACTACAGATCAATATCCCTGATGAACATAGATGCAAAAATACTCAACAAAATATTAGCAAACAGAATTCAAAAATACATCAAAAGGATCATACACCATGACCAAGTGGGATTTATCCCAGGGATGCAAGGATGTTACAACATTCGAAAATCCATCAGCATCATCCACCACATCAACAAAATGAAGGCAAAAACCACATGACCATCTCCATAGATGGTGAAAAAGCATTCGACAAAATTCAACATCCATTCATGATAAAGACTCTCAGCAAAATGGGAATAGAGGCCAAGTACCTTAACATAATAAAGGCCATATATGATAAACCCACAGCGAACATCATACTGAACAGTGAGAAGCGGAAAGCTTTTCCTCTGTGATCTGGAACAAGACAGGGATGCCCACTCTTCCCACTGTTATTCAACATTGTACTGGTGGTCTTAGCCACGGCAATTAGACAAAACAAAGAAATACAAGGAATCCAGATTAGTAAAGAAGAAGTTAAACTGTCACTATTTGCAGATGACATGATATTGTACATAAAAAACCCCTAAAAACTCCACTCGGAAACTACTAGAGCTAATATCGGAATTCAGCAAAGTTGCAGGATACAAAATTAACACACAGAAATCTGTGGCTTTACTATACACTAACAATAAACTAATGTAAAGAGAAATCAGGAAGACAATTCCATTCACAATAGCATCAAAAAGAATGAAATACCTAGGAATAAACCTAACCAAGGAGGTGAAAGACCTATATCCTGAAAACTATAAGACACTCTTAAGAGAAATTAAAGAGGTCACTAACAAATGGAAACTCATCCCATGCTCCTGGCTAGGAAAAATTAATATCGTCAAAATGGCCATCCTGCCCAAAGCAATATACAGATTCGATGCAATCCCTATCAAACTACCAACAGCATCATTCAATAAACAGGAACAAATAGTTCAAAAATTCATATGGAAACACCAAAGACCCCGAATAGCTAAAGCAATCCTGAGAAGAAAGAATAAAGTGGGGGGGGGGGAATCTCACTCTCCAACTTCAAGCTCTACTACAAAGCCACAGTAATCAAGACAATTTGGTACTGGGGCAAGAACAGAGCCACAGACCAATGGAACAGAATAGAGACTCCAAACATTAACCAAAACATATATGGTCAACTAATATTCGATAAAGGGGCCATGGACATACAATGGGGAAATGACAGTCTCTTCAACAGATGGTGCTGGCAAAACTGGACAGCTACATCTAAGAGAATGAAACTGGATCATTGTCTAACCCCATACACAAAAGTAAATTCGATATGGATCAAAGACTTGAATGTAAGTCATGAAACCATGAAACTCTTATAGACATAAACATGAGTGACCTCTTCTTGAACATATCTCCCTGGGCAAGGGAAACAAAAGAAAAATGAACAAATGGGACTATATCAAGCTGTAAAGCTTCTGTACAGCAAAGGACACCATCAATAGAACAAAAAGATATCCTATAATATGGGAGAATATATTCATAAATGACAGATCCGATAAAGGGTTTACATCCAAAATACATAAAGAGCTCACACACCTCAACAAACAAAAAGCAAATAATCCAATTAAAAAATGGACAGAGGAGCTGAATAGATAGTTCTCTAAAGAAGAAATTCAGATGGTCAACAGACACATGAAAAGATGCTCCACATCGCTTGTCATCAGAGAAATGCAAATTAAAACCACAATGAGATATCATCTCACACCAGTAAGGATGGCTACCATCCAAAAGACAAACAACAACAAATGTTGGTGAGGTTGTGGAGAAAGGGGAACCCTCCTACACTGCTGATGGGAATGTAAATTAGTTCAACCATTGTGGAAAGCAGTATGGAGGTTCCTCAAAATGCTCAAAATAGAAATACCATTGACCCAGGAATTCCACTTCTAATAATTTATCCTAAGAATGCAGCACTCCAGTTTGAAAAAGACAGATGCACCCCTATGGTTATCGCTGCACTATTTACAATAGCCAAGATATGGAAGCAACCTAAATGTCCATCAGTAGATGAATAAAGAAGATGTGGTACATATACACAATGGAATATTACTTAGCTATAAGAAAAAAACAGATCCTACCATTTGCAACAACATGGATGGAGCTAGAGAGTATTATGATCAGTGAAATAAGCCAGGTGGAGAAAGACAAGTACCAAATGATTTCATTCATATGTGGAGCATAAGAACAAAAGAAAACTGAGGGAACAAAACAGCAGCAGAAGCACAGAACCCAAGAATGGACTAACAGTTACCAAAAGGAAAGGGACTGGGAAGGACGGGTGGGAAGGGAGGGATAGGGGCGGGGTAAAAGAAAAGGGGCCCTACGATTAGCATGTATAATGTGTGGGGGCAGCATAGAGAGGGATGTGCAACACAGAGAAGACACGTAGTGATTTTACAGCATCTTACTATGTTGATGGACAGTGACTGTGAACGGGCATGTGGGGAGGGACTTGGTGAAGGAGGGAACCTAGTAAACATAATTTCCTTCATGTAATTGTAAATTAATTGTACCAAAGAAAAAAAAAAGTCTCAGCTAATTCTCCGTTGCTCATACATTCCCCAATGCTTTGTACTTCAAAATAATTAGGAGGTCCATGGAGACATCTGAGAATGTCATGAGATACTTAAAATATAAACTGTCCAAAGAGGGAGTTGGAGGTTAGAAAGCCATATGAATTATTTCTCTCTAAGCTTGGATATTAATAGAAGAGGATAAGAGGATTGAAAGAGCTTTATATTTTAAGAAATGTAACACCCAGAAAGATGCACTATATATGTATAGCTCAGTGAATTATCAGAATAAATACTGCCAGGTCATGAAAAATAATATTGTCAGACCATAGAAGTCCCTTCATGTCCTCTCTCAATTACTGTCCCAATCATTCCTCTCCAAAGATAACACCTATCTTTACTTAAAAGTTGTTTAGTTAAATCTGTTTTTGATGTTTTGTGTCAATGAAATTTTGTTTTCTTCTGTGTCCAGCTAATATAGCTTAATATTATTTAGCGAAGTTTGTGTGGCTGTAGTTTAAAAATGATCATTGTTTTATAGCATTCCATTGTATGAATGCACACCATAACATATTTATCCATTCTCATTCACATGTAGGTGCATTTCTGTTGTATATATCTAGAAATTGAATTTTAGGTCTTTGGGTGTGAATAGGTTCAACAGTAGAAGGAATTTCTATTTTCCAGAATAGTTGCACCAATTAAGTATTGACTAACAAATTTTAATGATGTCCCATCTTATCAGTCCCTCCTTGTGAATTCCATTAACATGTACATTTATATATACTTTTCTTCTGAGACTTAAAAGGATGTTTGCAGACATCAGCACACTCACCCCTAAACCTTCAACATGTATCTTCAAAGAATATGGACTATCCTCCTAACATCATAACACCAAAATATCCTTGTCACACATATAAAAATATTAACAATAATTAAATATCAGTTCACATTTGAGTCTCTCCAAATTTCCTTTAAATGGAAATTTTAGGGTTTTTTGAATAAGAATGCAATCAAAATTCATGTATTCATTCTTTTGCCTTTGTATTGAAGGATTCTTTCACTGAGTATGGAGTAACAGGTTCAAAGTTCCTTTTTTCTTTAAGTAGTTTAGAGATGATATATCACTGATTTCTGGTCTCCATAGTTTCTGGTAAGAATGAGCAGTGATTTGTATTGTTGGTCCCTACATATTATATGTCATTCTCTGCTTTCATTTGATCTTTGTTTCTCAGCAATTGAGCTGTAATATGGATAGGTATGTTGCAGTTATATTTTACCTATTTTGGAATTCACTTAGCTTTTTGAAAAGTAAATTAATATCCTTCACAAAATTTGGGTAACTATGGGGCAGTATGTCTTCCAATGCTATTTTGTACAATCTTTCTTCTCCAAGAACTCCAAATTATATAAATCTTAGATTTTTAATATTGTCTCTCCTATCCCTACATATTTGTTTAGTTTTTTTTTTACATGTACATTTTTTTTTTGAGAGAGCATCTCTCATATTTATTGATCAAATGGTTGTTAACAACAATAAAATTCTGTATAGGGGACTCAATGCACAATCATTAATCAACCCCAAGCCTAACTCTCAACAGTCTCCAGTCTTCTGAAGCATAATGAACAAGTTCTTACATAGAATTTGTTTAGTTTTTAAAAATCTTTTTTGCTCCTTTTCTTTATATCAGATAATTTCCATAAATCTGTCTTCAAGTTCCCCGGCTCTTCTGTTATCTCCATTCTACTTAAAAGCTCATCCTGTAAGTTTCATTTCCATTGCTGTACATTTAGTATTAACTTTTCCATTTGGTTCTTTTTTATTGGCTTCTATCTTTCTAATTCACTTTCCTATCTTTTCATTCATTCTGAGTATATTTTTCTTAACCTTATACTGTGCTCATTACTTGAAGTCTGTTTTAGCCAATTCTAACATTTGAGTCATCTCAGAGTTGATTTGCTTTTCTCAGGAAAATTTGTAATATTTTCCTTATTTTTCAAATGTCACGTAATTTTAGGTTGTTTCCTGGAAGTGTTGAATACCTTAGTCACAACTCTGGATTCTGATACTCTTGTCTCAAAGTGTTAATATTGTGTTTTAGCATCAAACACTGATCAAATCTTAATCTTAGGTTGTTTTCTTTATATTTACTGAGCTGCTTGGAATTTGACATGAGCATACATGTTTCATAGGTTAGCCAAATATCATATTTTATATACAAAAATTCCCTTCCCTGCCAATATGAATTTTATATATATTTAGATTCATTGTTTCTTCTCTAGTTTAATTTCTTAATTTTTTTTATTTGACCTTATTTTAAAACAAACACATTTATATATTTCAAAGTTAATAAATATATCAAAGTTTGTTTTCATAGAAGACATTTTCTATTTCTATTCTCTCCAGAGTTTGGGCACTGCTTTTTAAACATGAGTCTAATAATTCATTCAGGGAGTTAAATTTTATTTCGTATGTGGAAATCTTCCCTATATTTTTCTGGATAGTATCCTTTGTGTGGATGTGCTATAATTTACTCAACCAATGTACTGAGGTATATTTGGCCTGTCTTTAATCTTTTGCTAATACAAATGATATTTTAATAAATAACCTCATCTATTAATCATTTTAATAGAGGTGAATTTTCACTCGATATTTATGTAAATGAGATTACAGGTTTACAGAGTAAATGCTCTGTTGTTAGATGTCACTGACTCTCCGCATGGGCTTTGGAATTCCTGTCAGCTATGTACAAGAGTCTGTTTCTCCACAGGTCTTCAACATACTGTTTTGTCAGATTTGGATTTTTGCCAGTTTGACAGGTGAGAAATAGTTTCTCAATGTAGCTGCATTTTTCCTGTTATATTTGCATTTAAGTATATTTGATATGTACTGGTTACCTTTATATATATATATATATGTAAAATATGTAATCTGTCTTAATTACTTTTGCCTATTTTTAGTAAATCTTTGAATTTTTGCAAGCTTTTTCATATTTGTACTTTTAAGTCTTTGCAGTATGCATCTTTCATAATTTAATGTATTCTTTTTTTCCCATTTTGTTTACGTTTGTTTCCATGCGAAACTTTTTTTCCAAAAGTATACATTTAAGTCAAAAACACTGTTAAAGTTGTGTTCATTTTATAGAAAAGCCTCAACTACTTTTAACAAATCTGAATTATGATTGCTAGAACACCCACATAGTATATGAAGTATCATAACACTGTTTTAATCTTGACAGATTTACTATGTTGCTTTTAACAGTTTGTTTTTTTCTCTTTAAACTATGATATTAAAAACAGACTAATCCATTTTTAAAGATTAATTTATTTCATAAGAAGGAATTTAAATTAGAACTGAGTTTCTCAAAAAAAATGTCCAGCATCTTCAAAATTATATATTATTTTTTGAAGTAATTAATAAAACAACTCTAAAATCGTTGAGATATTTTACACATAGAAAGGAATTCAGATCAGTTGTTCTTATAGTCATGCCAGATGGCAAAACCTGCTTGATGTTCTTTTTTCTGCCCTTTATTTAGCCTTAGTAACACAATCATGATTTTATTTGAAGCAGAAATGACTTGAATAGAAAGTTTGTATTTTTTGCAGGCTCTCTTGCAGTCAACTTAGTGTCTTATACCTAAGCTTTTACCTGGTACACGGAGGTGATGCTTGGAGCTTGGGTAGCCATCTTTAATTATTAATGTACTTTAGATGGAAGCCATGAACCTGGATAGTGCAACAGAAAATAAAATCTACAAGGACTATAATAAGTAAATGGACCATGTAACCATCATACCAGCTTCTACTGCCCCTATCTCTAAACTTCTAGGTGGAAGAAAAATATATTTCTAATTTATTAATCAACTATTTTTTTAAAGTTTTTATTTCTATGAAGCAAATATATTCTACTAGTTGATATACATAGTTCATATTAAGCACTTCATATACTATAAGAAAATCTTTAAAATTTTTAAAAGTCTGAAATAGAATCAAAATAAATGAGTTAATAATCTGTTTTTAAGAATGATCATCTCCAAAATGTATATAAACATGAAATAGACTTTAACAACTGTTGAGTTATATAATCAAAAGAAGTAGGAAAGATTGCTTCTATTTCACTATTCATAATGAATACATGTTGACTTTTTGTTCAGTTCATCCCCTTTTCATTTTCACAAAAGTTTACTCTGAAGTCTTTTGTTGTGGTGGTTGCCTCCTATAAGATCTTGAGAACCTTGGATACATGATCTCCTGAATTCATGGGTTTAGGGCTGGTATTTCTATTAGTACAAATTAAAACTATTTCTACTCTTGTAATCTGAACTGTAAAACCCAGTATTTCTCCAATTGTATAAGTCTTTCTAAATATCTACTTTCCCTTTTAGAAAAATTATAACTCTATTCTCTGCATTCTTTGTGCTCAATCTATGGCACACATTGTTTCTTATAATAAATTTATTAAAAAGTGATATATATATATATGTATTAGAAATATCTAATCTTATCATCATAATTCCATGTAGTATTCTTAAATACTTAATGTTAACCAGAAATATAAAATCATGTAATTTTGGTTGATTAATGCATGGCATTTATTATTTACAATGAAGAACTCATCTGTATGTTAAAATACTGTGCAGCACAATTGATAATAATTTTCCTTTTTAATCATCAACATTGATTGATGGGTGTTTTCATATCCTTATATTATTTTATTTGACTCTCATTATTAT
The DNA here is from genome assembly GCF_030020395.1 of Manis pentadactyla. Lineage (NCBI taxonomy): Eukaryota > Metazoa > Chordata > Mammalia > Pholidota > Manidae > Manis > Manis pentadactyla. The sequence continues at coordinate 65,512,705 of NC_080028.1, read as the reverse complement.
TATTCTTTTTTGAAGACCAAATGGTCACAATCTGCACAGTCAGTTGCCTTTTTCTCTTTTTATTACTACTTCCTCTAACCCCAGTTATATATGTATAATTATATTTTGCATCTGACAGTTCCAAGAGAGTTTAGTTTTTAATGAATTTTTCCAGCCTAAGACATGGAATCAGATACTCTTATAGGAGATCCCTTTTAAGTCAAGAAGTTTGCCAGTTGCAAATATATATATATACATACATATATATATATATGTGTGTGTGTGTGTGTGTGTGTGTGTATGTGTGTGTGTGTGTGTAAGTGTGTGTATAAAGATAGATAATTTCAAGTACCTTATTCTATTATATAGTCATATCTACCACCTTTTGAATTTTGGTTTAGAATTACAAATTTGATCATTAAATACTCCACTAGTGAAAATTTTCATTTGAAATTATTTTCATGTACAAAAATCAATTTTATTCATAATGTGAGCAATCTGGGTCCTTTTTTCAGCTCCCATTATGGGCTCAATCCAAAATCCTGATATGATACCAAGGAAACACTCTTTTCACTATTACACCTCAGAGAATACCTTTCTCAGAACTTTTTTTTTTGGTTAAGTTCCATATTATGCACCCTTCCTTATTTCATTTCAGCAAGCAAGATTCCAGCCACATTTTCTGAAAATAAGTTTGAACCTGAAAAACAAAGAAAAACATGATTTAAAGGCACCCAATTTATAACATTGTAATTTAATTATTTGGGGACAATAGTGATCACTGTTTGAGAAATACAAATTATCCTGCATACAACAAAACAGTGTGTTTTCACTCTGCATAGTTTGAGCTTAAAATATATCGCCTGGGTAAAATTTAGAATGATATTTCTTCTGAACACAATGATTAATTCAATTACCACCCACCCATTTGCAAAAATCCCAGCATCCCAAAGATGAGCTTACTTGCTAGCAAGTATATTGAACACATAAACTTTAAAGAATTACTAATAGCTAAAAACAAAAAAAAATTATTTTATAACCAGAAAAATCAATATTAAATTATATCAACTTCTAAGTTATTTTTTTCATGTAACCTCCCTCTTGTTAAATTTCCCCACTGATATGTCAATGCAATTCTCTAAATTTTACCCTCCACCACCCCACTACCTAACATACACTTCTAAAACTTTTATCTTTCATCAAATTTTATTTGTTGTGAAGTCTATCTTTAAAATTCATAGAGATTTCTTCTGTGTTCCTTTCAGAACAGTCTCTCTTGTAGAACAGTCTCCCATGCCTCATTGTGTCTCCCTTTACTTCAACTTTCATTGTTAGAAGAATAAGCACAGCCAAAGCTCATGACCTTTGAGCTCATAAATCACCATTCTAGTGTGATTGAAGGCACTACCTTTCCAGACATACCTGGTTCATCACCATGACATACTTAGAGACAATGGGATCTGCTTCTTAGATGCCATGGTTTTTACATCATGCATTGTCATCCCATATCCCTCAAATTTACTCAATAATTTTTGTTCCCTTTGTTCCCCTTAGGGTAGCACATCCTTACAGACTTAACATGTCTGAGACTGGTATTTTGATATATAAGCCTAGTCTTTGATATATTACATATTGACAAATCAATTCATTTCAGTTTTACCTGCTCAGCCACTCTTTGCTCTAGTTAAGGTTCCCCTTTATTGAAGATTTGTCCAGCTGTGTTACAAGGGACCCACTCAGTTTTGCTACTCTGCCAAGATGTGGTCTTACATATCCCTTGCCTCTAAGTTTTTCTTCTGTGTAGTAACAATCGAATAGGAAATGATGAAGCAAATAGATGCAAAAAATGTTTAGGGTAATTATATTAGTTAAAAACATCAGTATGAGGCACAGAGATCTGCAGCATAGAGGAAATTTCTGAAGAAATTTTTTTTGCACAGCAGAAGATCTTACATGTAGTTGCTTTTTTCTTTGTTGTTGCAAAATGCTCAAACTCCTCAGATTTTATCCCAAATCCAGGCAGCCTTCTATGTTCCCCACATTTGGTTCCTTCTCTGACTAATTTATATTCAACTCCCTTTATTTTTATGCAAATCTTTTTGAATAATATTATCAACAACACAAGAAGATTGCGTGACTGAGGGTTGTAAATGAGCACTTCAGTGGTTGCAGAGATCTCTGTTCTGTATAGTTAAATCCCAGCTTGGCTCCTGGTTATCTCACACTTGTGTTGGCAAGAAAGGCAACTCATTATAGTCTTATCCTTTATTTTCTTTTTGGTTATCTATACGTATGTGCCTGAGATTACTTTTTAAAGACATTCTATTTATATTAGCTACCAGTGTTATGTCTCTAATATATTACTATTTTAATAAAAATTACCACAGGTCATTCTTTCTACAATAGTTTCACTTTTTACATATGCTAAATTCCTGTAAGTATAAAAGCTGCTATACACTAAAATTAGTATAGATATCAACACATATATACACAATTTTTCAATATTTTATACCATTCTAATGATCTTTTGGTTTAGTCCTAAATAATATCATATTTTTAACCATCACATTTTATGATTTCTGATACAAAAAACTTCACTCCACAAGCACACACACACTCCTATCTTTCATAAATTGCTGCAGTTTCAATCTGCATAGCGACAGTTCAAGTCAGGCCTGTTGATCCAGGCAGCAGAATCAGACTCACCTGCTGAGACTTCACAGATCCTGGCCCAGGTTGATGTTATCCAAGTAATATGTCCTAGCCTTCTTCACCAAATTACATAAATGAAAGTCCTTGTACTTCCTATTTTTATATGTGTACCCTGTTATAATTTGGATTGTTGTTACATTGAAATTATTATTTTGAAAAATGGCCACCTTGGCAAGCAATAACAAGTCTTCTCCTTTAAAAAATAAATATATTTTCCATTTATTGGGTCTTTTTGTATGTCTTTAGTAGAGTTTTATATTTCCAATTGCTGCTGTTGTCCTTTTCATTAAAATTTTTATGAAATTAAATAATAATAAATATTAAGTTTACATTTAACTATATATTATATAATTGGTCTTTGTAAATATGTTCTTTTTTTTACTCCAGTCATTAATAAATTTTGCTACTATACAGAAACACATAGGAAATTCATTTATTTTTCTATCATCTTTCTGTAGTTCCCTTGCTACATGTTCCCACCAATTCTAGAATTATGTTTATTGCTTGTTTGGAGTTTCCAGGTGGAGATTTGTTATTTATTAAAATGATATTTTTATTTCTTAATTCCCAATATTTGTATATATTTAATTTATGTCTGTTGCATTGACAATGACTAGAGTACAAGGCTGAATAATAACAGCAATAGTGTGCTCTAAATTTCTAGTAGGTAGTGTTTATACAGTTAAGGAAGATCTATTCTTCATTTACTAAGAGACTTATTATGAAGAAAGGGTGTTTAATTTTCTCAGATTTTTACTATATATATATAAATATATAATTTATATAATATATAATGTTACATATGATATAAACATATGCTTATATTTAAATAAATATGCAATATAAATATATATTAATATATGATATATTTATATGCTAAATATATAAATATACATTTATATGTATATGCATAACAATTTCAGAGGATAAGTAGAAAAAGGCTGCAAAATGCAAGGTCAATATGCAAAAGCAATTGTGTTTCCACACATGAGCAGTGAAAAGGAAATTAAGAATGAAATTCTATTTCCAACTGCATCAAAAAGAATATAATACTTAGAAAACATTTAACAAAAAATGGGCAAGAAAATTACAAAACTTTGATGAGAAAAATTAAAGAGGCTGTAAATAAATGGAGAGACATTTCATGATCATGGTTTGGAAATCTCAATGTACTAAAGATGTTAATTTCCTTCCAACTGATCTATATAGATGCTGAACAATCCCTATCAAAAATCCAGTAGGGGGGATCAACAGAGGTGAGGCTTAGAACCTCACACCCCCTGTTTTGAGAGAAATCTTCTGCATCCGTGGATGTTTTATTGCCCTTGTCTAGCTTGGATTAACACATAGTCTACAGGCACACACCTAATCATCTACATTTGCTCTCTTACAACAGTAAACTATGTTTTCTACCTTTATCTTGCATCTACCTACCACTTCAGCATTTTATTAAAAATAATAATAATAATAATAAAGGGAGAAATGTGGGATCCACATATAAATCAAGTATAAAAATCAAATATTCATATTTGACCTGATTGTTTATAGTTCATAATGCGTGATCAAAACCGAAAGTTTTTGTGATGACTGCCCTTGTACTGTTCACCATGTAACTTATTCACTATGTAAGAATTTGTTCATCATGTAAGAACTTGTTCGTTATGCTTCAGAAGATTGGAGACTGACGAGAATTAGGCTTGGGGTGGATTAATGATTGTGCATTGAGCATTGACTCCCCTATACAGAATTTTATTGTTGTTAACAACCATTTGATCAATAAATATGAGAGATGCCCTCTCAAAAAAAAAAAATCCAGTAGGAGTTTTGAAAAAATTGGCAAACAGGTCCTATATTTTATATGGAAATGCAAAACACCAAATAGTCAAAGCATTTTTTTCTGTTTCCACATGTAAGAAGCTTGGGAATCGCCACTTAGTCTTAACAACAAGTAAAAAGGTGAACAGACTGAAAAATCAGTATGTTTTTCTTGGATTCATAGGAGAAGGAGAACACAGGGCAAACTGCTGGCCCCAAGATTGGGGAGACAGATGGGAATACAGGTGTCATGGCTTATTAGCTGGAGATTTACTAATCTTACTGACTTTTACAAAGAACCAGATTTTGGTTTTACTGATTTTCTCTACTGATTTCCTATTTTCAATTTCTGTGATTTGCTCTAATATTTCTTTTCTTCTGCTTGATTTGCATTTAACTTTTAATTTCTTCTTTTGGTTTTCTAGTATAGAAAGTGATGTATTTTAGAATTTTCTTATTTTCTAATGTATACATTCAATGCTATAATGCTCTAAGCACTGCTTTCTGTATCCCACAGATTTTGAAAATCTGTGTTTTCATTTTCATTTAGTTCAAAATATTTTAAAATTTATCTTGAGTATTCTCCTTTGACCCACATGTTATTTAGAAATACATCATTTAATCTCCACATATTTTGGGATCCTCCAATTGTCTTTCTGTTATTGATTTCTAATTTAATTCCACTGCATTCTCGGCATATATTGTTATGATTTCAGTCTTCCTAATTTCTTTAAGTTATATTTTATGGCCCAGAATGCTGTCTATCTTGGTAAATGTTCCCTATGAACTTGAGAAGAATATGTTTTCTGCTGTTTTTGGATGAAGCAGTCTATAGATGTCAATTATATTCAGTTGATTGATGGTGGTATTGAGATCAACTGTATCTTTACCAATTTCCTGCTTGTTGGATATGTGTATTTGGGATAGAGGGCTGTTGAATTCTCAAACTATGATCATGGATTTATCTTTCCAAATCAGATTTTGCTCAGATAGTTTGACCTTCTGTTAAGCAAATGCACATTAAGGATTATTATGTCTTTTTTGGAAAATTCACCCCTTTATCATTATATGATGCCCTTCTTTATCCTTGAACACTTTCCTTGCTTAGCATTCTGCTCTGTTTGAAATTTATATAGCTACTCCTGCTTTCTTTTCATTAGTGTTAGCATGGTATATTTTCCTCCACCCATTACTTTCAATCTAGATATGTCATTAGATTTAAAATGTATTTCTTATAGATAACATGTCTTAAGTGTTGTTTTTTGATCCACTCAGTCTCTGTCTTTTAATTGGTTCATTTATACCATTAGCATTCAAAGTGATTGCTGATATAGTTGGATTAATATCTACCATATTTGTTACTGAACCTGTTTAGCAATGACAAGGTGGCTGTGAAAGAGCTGATTACTATCCAGAGAACAGGTCATACTGTTCATTTGATTATAAAAATCCTCCTCTGCTGAAGTCACCCTTTAGTGTTCATTGAAATGGGTCACAAAAATCTTCACATTTTTTGCCCCTTCAGAGTGTCTGCATATACCTTTTCCCCAGACTTCCTTGTCACTGATTTTCTAATCACATTCCTTCTAAGTCCCTGACCATCCAGCCACACCATTGACCACAGTCCACTGTGAGACTAACCTGAGCTAAAACTCCACTGATCACTTGATTTCCATAAGGCCCTACTCTGACTGGTGGACCACAGTGACATTTTGAGTCCAAAATTAGTGTCAATTCAAAGCCCTTGTCTAGGAGTCCCTGAAAGGTCTGATTAATTGATTTTTCCCCAAGGCAATTTGCCTTGTAAAAGGCTACAGATCCCTTTGTGGAAAGTTTTTAGAATGAGTAACAATATAAAGTTTTGACAGTGTAACAGGATCCTTCCTCAAGGGGACTCAGCTTCCTTTCATTCAAGGGCATCTGGGTCTGTAAACTGACTGAAGTATAGGAATTGATTAAGGAACTGTGACTTCGTTTTTACGATTCAGGTAAAACCTGTATTTCAATTGACCTAGAACATTTCTGTTTATACTTACCAAATATGAATTTAGTAGCTGCCCTATATAGTTCACTTCTAGGAACACCATGATCACTGGCCAATGCCACAGGTTTGTGTGTCAGATTATTCTGATATTCTGATCACTGCTTTGACTGATTTCCATTTTGATAAGCACACCCACCCTGCCTTTGATAGTTGAGTATCAAAGTACCAAGCTGCTTGGCCCTGCCACCTTGGGACTCAATTACTCCCATTGCATTTAGGTTTCTCAGTTCAGTAGCTGTAGTTCCCACAAACTCTGGCCTTGTAGTACAGAAAAGACCAATCATAGAGCTCTTTAATGATGCTAAGACTCCCCTCACAAATTTATTTCTCATAGTCATTGTGAAATGTATGTCTCCTGGATCATCCAGTGTAGTTGAGTAGGCTTTAAATGACAAATCCACTCCAGCTATCCAAGTTCCATAAGCCTTTGAATCCCTTCCTCTACATTAAATCAAGGGAGTGATTGGGCATTTCCATTTCACTCATTGTGAGCAGCCTTTTGATCCATGGTTCAGCCAACCAAAGAAACTGTTAACACCCTTTCTAAAGCCCTAAATTACAACCTTAAATACAGAATCTCTGCTTAATGGACCTTCATCAATAAACTCAGCCAGAACCATCTATATGTACCTCATACCATTATCCCACATCCTTAATATCAATTCCCAACATATTCCCTGGATTTCTGTCTATATAAATTTGAAAATTTAAGTAATTCATTTGGGGTATAGCACACTTCCTCATGGATCACATTTTTTTCTTCATCCTATGGCCTGTTTTGATTTGAGTCTAATTATAGGTCTAAAAGCAAAGAGAGGTTTCTTTCTTTCTTCCTTCTTTGTCACCACCACCACTCTTAGGACTATGAAACATGAATAAATGGGCCACAATAAAAACAGTAATCATTGTGACAATGAAAAAGTAAATAAAAGCAAAGAGAGGTAGTGGGGGTGGGTCCAGAGAAGAATCAGCACCGTCTTGCAAGGCAACTGCCCCAGGGAGGCCATAGTAGTTTCCTCAGGCAATGCAGACTAACTCTTCTCAGATGGGAGTGGAGGGGCTACTTCTACTGGGGATGGAGAGGCTGTTTCTATTGTCAAAAAGATCATCAGAATTTAGGGGCTTAATGTACCCAGCTTCAACAGGGTCTTCCCACACATCCCCATTCCAGCTTTCAGGATACACTTTTTTCTCAATCGTTGCTCTCACTTTGAAAGTAGATGCACTGTGAAACTATGAATTCAATTTGCATTGTAATTGTGTCACTGGAAGGATGAAAAGTATATATATATATATATACATATATATACACATATAGAGAGAGAGAGATTGATTTATTATAAGGAATTGGATCACAAAATTATGAAGGCTGGTGAGTCCAAAATTTGCAGTATAGGCAGCCAGGCTGGAGAATCAGGAGAGCTGATGGCACAGCTCCAAGTCTGAAGGTGAGTAGGCAGAGAACCAGGAAAGCAAAAATTGCAGTTCTAGTTCAAAGGCAATCTGCTGGAGAATTTCCTCTTACCGAGGCGATACGAAACTTTTAATTCTATTCAGGCCTTCAACAGAGTAGAAGAGTCCCTGTAACCCTCTTGAGGGCAATCTGCTTATTCAGAGTTTACTGATTTAAATGTTAATCTCATCCCAGACCATCCTCAAAGGTGACACATAAAATTAACCATCACAGATGTAAGAGCAGCTTTTCTATATCTTACACTCACCAACCCTCCCTTCCTAGTTTGTTCTCTTTTTTGTTGCCTTGAGTATGCAGTATCTTTGGAACCACTCACATTTTGCACCGATCTTCTCCCAAATGTGTTTTTATTCAGATTTCTTCCCTGGATCTAATTCTATGTTCAATCCTTGAAGAATTTCTTAATCTTGCTGATCATCTATAGACACTTATATTTCATTTTCCAGTAATATTGTTTATTTATTTTTTAAAGATCTGTTGATATTCCAAGAGAAAAGACATATGTAACCTCAATAATTACCTCAGTGAATCACTCATTTATTTCTTAAAACACTCTGTGCTCTTAGAATGATATGATATTTTACTCTACAGTGTTTCCTTGTACACCTTTGGCGTGCTGTTCTCCAACTAATCATGACTTTCTTCTCAGAGCTCAATACTTGACCCATTACTCTTTTTATTTAACCACTTTTCTTAAGAGGAGTCTGAGTGAAGTATTTCTATCTTTAAATAAGAAACTGAAAAGCTATCTGGAAGCTACTTGTCATCTGTTTTAGATCATGGACCATTTTTCTAGTTTTTTTTTCTTTTAATCTGTAAAGTAACTCAATAGCTAGAATGTCAGCTTAGTCTGGGAATTCATATTATCAACAGTACCCACTATACTCTCTGTGTGATACATATAGGACTTCTATGCCAGGTGATACTGGGAAAGGGAAATATATTCACAATTTAGGTTATTTGCAAGTGTAGCATACAGTAAAGGATAATTTGTGTGTGTGTGTTTATGTTGCTAAGTATATTGTAAATGTTATACCTGCCCTCAATGGGGAGAGAGCAAGCATGTTCTGCTCAAATAAGGCCATGATTATTAACTCCCTCATAGGAATATTTCTGCTCAGCACTGGCAAGTTCATTGCCAAATAATCTCATCATAATTTACAGTTAGAAAGCTAAACTTGGAAGTTGCATCATTGCAAGTCAGGCTTTGTAAGACCTCTGGTCCTCACTTGAATGTTGTATTTTCACTTGACCATTTATATATTTTTGGCACCAGGCTAAGAATGGCAGATGGTTTTTATATTGAATGCCATTTCTTATTGTTTTACAAACACTGGCTGAAGTGATACATTGAAAATGATTTTAAAGACAAATATGTACTTTTTGGGAAAGAATGCTATAATCAATTAACAATATTAACCATGGGTAACAGGAGGAACAAATGGAGAATTGCTACATCCAATACAAACTTTCACCAAATCCCCTGAAACCTAGAACTGTATTGTCACATATTTATTCAGCACCATTTATCTTAATTCCTTCCTCTAACTGTAACTCTAAAACCACCCAAAAATATTAACTGAAATAGTCTCTTAATGTTCCATGCATTTAATTTCTAAAATGTATAGCATTAAAACCAGCATGTTCTCCAGAACACAAAACTTATACAATTTCTCTCTTTTTACGTTCTACATTTGAGATTTCTAGATAAGTAAGATCCTGATTTCTAAAATGATTATTTTACTGCAGTGACTCAAACTTGCAAGAATTTTCGACTCATATATTTAAGATATTTACTAAAATTTGTACCAGACAATTTAGATTAAGACATTGCTATTAAAATAGAAGACAAAGATAGGGATGTGTCTCCGTAGTACTATATCTGAATCTGAAAGTGATTGACATAGATGACTCCCTATGAAAATGATAACCTGTGTTTAATTTGAGTCATTAGGTACATTCCAACAGCATTAAATATAACATAATTTGCATGTGAACCATTGCAGATTCACAGGTATATTTAAAAACTTAAATTTTGGTACCATTCCCACTATAATTTTCTGGTAAAAATCAAGATTTCTTCAACATTAGAGCAAAAAAGGCAGTTATGTGACATTTTCCATCAAATTTTATAGATGATTTATTTAATTCAATTTGGTTGAAGGGTTGATTTCTAGAAAAGGATATATTCATGGGGATAAAAATATAGACAATTATAAATGAAGACATGCTTTTTCTTGTAATAATATACACTAATTCTCAATTATATTCCATTGGAGGGCAGAAATAATACAGATAATATAAGCCAGATCATTCTATGTATAATTTACTTGGTTTTCAAATATATTCAGTATAATAATACATACTCTTAACATATCCATCCTGATTTTCACCTTGACCTTACTGATATTACACCAATACCAATCAAGTGAAAGGAAAAGTCTGTAGTCAGTATGAATCATAAAAATATATATTATTTATCCTAGAAAGGAGAGCTTTCTATAAAAATCATAGTATTTTGACAATTAAAGTGTCCATATACATTGGTGTACCAATGCTCAGAGAAAAATGAAAAATGTGGGTCCCTTTACTTCATCATAATACCAGATTCTAGAAACATTAGATAAATGACTTTAATTTTAGAAGGCTTCCCTAGTTTTGTTCTACAACTCTCTAAGCCAAATGTTTTTCCTTTGAATACTACTACATTTATAAAATGTGTCAATCTAAATATTATACATGCATTTGCCTCAATACCTATTGTGTCATATAATTTAGCCTTATTTCCGTGGTCGGATTCAGAATTTCTCAGGGGTGTGTTCATTACCCAAGTAGGAAACACTGTTACTTTTTATCTGGATGGACACTTTGTTTGTTTCTATATCTTGGCTTTTGTAAATAATGCAGCAGTAAACAAAGAAGTGCATGTGTCTTTTGAATCAGCAATTTTTTTTTCTTTGGGTAAATTCCTTGGAGTGGAATTACCTAGTCAAGTGGTATTTCTATTTTTAGTTTTTTAAGGCACCTCCATATTGCTTTCCATTGTGGCTGCACCACTGTACATTCACACCAACAGTGTAAGAAGGTTCCCTCTTTTCTCTATTCTTGCCAACACTTGTTATTTCTTTTTCTGGATAGTAGCCATTCTGACTGGTGTGAGATGCTATCTCACTGTGGTTTTGATTTGCATTTTCCTGATGATCAGTGTCGTGATGCATTTTTCATGTGCCTGTCAGCCATCCACAAATCTTTGGAAAATGTCTATTGAGGTCTGTTGTCCAGTTGTTAATTGGGTTATTTGCCTTTATGTTGTTGAGTTAATTGAGTTCTTTATATATTTTGGATATTAGTGCCTTATCCAATATATTATTTGAGAATATGTTCTTCCATAAGGTAGGCTGCCTTTTCATTTTGTTGATGGTGTCCTTTGCTATACAGAAACTTTTAGATGTAGTCCTATTTGTTTATTTTTGCTTTTGTTTCCTTTGCCCAGAGAGACATATCTAGAAAAATACTACTCCCATTTATGTTCAAGAGACTCCTGCCTATGTTTTCTTTAAGAGATTTACAGTTTCCTGTCTTATATTTAGGTCTTTAGTCCATTTTGAATTTACTTTTGTGTATGCTGTTACACAGTAATCTAGTTTCATTGCATGTAGCTATCCATTTTTCCCAACACTATTGAAGAGATTGTCTTTTCCCCATTCTATATTTATGGCTCCTTTATCATATGTTAATTGACTATAAATGTGTGGGTGTATTTCTGCACTCTCCATTCTGTTCCATTGATCTATGGGTCTATTTTTATGCCAGTACCATACTGTTTTAATCTTTGTAGCTTTGTAGTCTAGCTTGAAGGCAGGGAGCACAAAAATATGGTACATATACACTATGGAATGTTATTCAGCAATAAAAAATAAATAAATCTTGCATTGCAACAATGCAGATGGACCTAGAAGGTATTATATTGAGTGAAATAAGCCAGACAGAGAAAGAAAAATGCTATATGATTTCATTCATATATAGAATCTAAAATTGAACAAAACAGACAAATGAAACAAATAGATTATAGACCTTGAGAAGTTACTGGTGGTTACCATGAGGATAGGTAGGGGGTGGGTAAAATAAGTGAAAGGTATAGAATCACAAAATCTCAATCATAATATAAATTAGTCATGTGAATAAAAGTATAGCATAGAGAATAGAGTAAATAGTTATGTAACATCATTGTTGACAGTAACTACACTAGTTGGGGTCAGCATTTAATAATATAGATAACTGTTAAATCATTATATTGTACAATTGAAACCAATATAATACTGTATATCAACTATATTTCAACAACAACAAAAAATTTACCTGGACATTTCAGATGAGATTAGCACAATTAGTGCTGATTCAAATTTCTTTACATTTCTCAGTCAACCACCATTAACCAAAGATAGCACATCATAAACTGAAAATAAAATATACTTCTTCTTAAGACTACAATGCTTAAGTTAAAATTCCAGGGCTCTCCCCTCTTTAATTAATGTATGTGTTAAATAAAATGGAGGGATATTTGACATACATGGGTTTATAGGAAAATATTATATTTTGTTTCATGTGGAGCCACTGTTTATTGTAAAGATAAATCAGATGTAAAGACAAGAATATTTATTGATACAGGTCCATGTATACTCTTACCATTATTCGCTTGAAAAGTGACAATATCAGTGTGTAAAATCCAAGTCCTCCAACATTGTTGTGTGAGAATCTCCAATCAGCATCTCCTTTATTTGTTTTGTGATGGTTTCTCAGCATGTTGCAATTTTCAATTTGCAGATTACTTTTATTGAGGGGAAAAGGTCAACAAACTGTACCTAATTTCTCTCATTTTCTTGGGCTCCACATTCATATATTTCTAGAAATATATGCATTATGGTTTGTTATTTACTAGGGAAATTTGAACAATAAGATTTAGTTTATATCAATAAAATTTAGACAACATTAAAAATGTTTCAAAGTTATCAGATGGAATCATCTTATAAAGAAAATTTATATATTTTTGATATCATATAGATATTGTTACAGAGTAAATTTTATTTATTAGTGATTGTATTCTTAATTTCTTTTTTCAAATATGCCACAATGGTTACAGGTATTTTGGGGGGCTTGTAGACCATGATCTAATGTCCTGGAGATAACAAAGAATCAAATAGCAAATTTGGAGTTAGGATATGAAAATAAATTATATAAATTCTCATAGTACTAGTTCTGTACTAGTCAAAACTTAGTAATTTCCAAGAAACTTCTTCCAATTAGCTGAAGTGATTTTTGTTAATATCTATGTACACATAATAAATGCATATGTCCATTTCTTTCTCTTTCCCTTTCTCATCTATTTTCTGCCACATTTTCCTTTGTGCCATATTTTTCTCCTTTTGGCAAATCTAGTTATTTCAAACTAACACAACATACACTCAGAAAAAAGCTGTCATCCCAAAGGATGGCGGCATGAGAGGTGAGACAGAGGCTTCCTCCTAAAACTGCATGTAATATGAAAATATAATTAATACTATAAATCCTCAGAGAGCAATAGGAAAGAAGACTGCGCCAGACTGCATACACCTGGAGAAAAGAGCAGACCTCACAAAACAGGGTAGCGTACCAAAGCTGTGTCCCAGTGAGACCCAAGCCCTTCCCCCACCCCAGCTCATTGGCGGGAGGAAGAGAAACTGATCAGGGAAGAAGTAGAGGCCTGGGACTGCTGAATACCTAACTCCAGAGATCTGTTCTGGGAGCACAAACATACATTGCATCATGCTTTCATGATACTCTCGTGATTACAGGGTTGGACAGCTAACAGAGGCAGGATTCCTAGAGAGACTGAGATTCCAGTCACCTGTGGAAAGCAGGAATCCATATCCAACTGCTCTGGAACAAATGCTTATACCTGTGTGCTTGGTCCACTGGGAGGAAACAGGCACAGCAGCTCGGAAGCAGGAAAAAGCTTTTTCCTCCCCCCACCCCCCGGCGGCACCAATCACACTCCCCTCTGATGCCCGACATTGCCTCAGGGGCTGAGCAGCTCCAGAGAGTAGAGCTTCTGGACACTAGAGGGCACCACACAAAAATATAAAATGCCAAAGGAACATGGCACAGAGAAAAATTTATATAACTCCTGAGAAAGATGATATGGACCTCATGAATCTTCCTGAAAGGGAGTTCAAAATAAAAATCATTAACATGTTAATGGAGGTATGGAAAGATATTCAATAACTCAGGAATGAATTCCAGTTGAAGATCCAACCATTGAAGAGCAAAATGAAGGGAATTAAAAGCAGATTGGATACGGTGGAGGAGACAATAAATGAAACAGAAATTAGAGAAGAGGAATACAAAGAAGCTGAGGCACAGAGAGAAAAAAAAATCTCTAAGAATGAAAGAATATTGAGTGAACTGTGTGACCAATCCAAATGGAACAATATTCACATTACAGGGATACCAGAAGAAGAAGAAGAGAGAGAAAGAGATAGAAAGTGTCTTTGAGGAGGTAATTGCTGAGAACTTCCCCAATCTGGGAAAGGAGATAGTCTCTCAGGCCATAGAGAACCACAGATCTCCTAACACAAGGGGTCCAAGGAAGACAACACCAAGACATATAGTAATTAAAGGGCAAAGACCAAGGACAAGAACAGACTATTAAAATCAGCCAGAATGAGAAATAAGACCACATACAAAGGAAAGCCCATCAGTCTATCATCAGACTTCTCAGCAGAAACCTTACAGGCCAGAAGGGATGGCATGATGTATTTAATGCAATAAAGCAGAAGGGCCTCAAACAAGAATACTTTATCGTCAAGATTATCATTTAAACTTGAAGGAGGGATTAAACAATTTCCAGATAAGCAAAAGCTGAGAGAATTTACCTCCCACAAACCATCTCTACAGTATGTTCTGGAGGGACTGCTATAGATGGAAGTGTTCCTAAGGTTGAATAGCTGTCACCAGAGGAAATAAAACCACAGTAAAGAAAGTAGAACAGCTAATAACTAAGTAAATGCAAAATTAAATTAACTATTCCCAAAGTCAATCAAGGGATAGACAAAGAATACAGAATATGATACCTAATATATAAAGAATGGAGAAGGAAGAAAAAGGAGGAAAAAAGAACCTTTAGATTGTGTTTGTAATAGCATATTAAGTGAGTTAAGTTAGACTCTTAGTAAGGAAGTTATCCTTGAACTGAATCCACCAATCAAAACACATAGAGTCACTGAATGGATAAAAAAACAAGACCCATCTATATGCTGCCTACAAGAGACTCTCTTTAAACCCAAAGACATAAACAGTCTAAAAGTGAAGGAATGGAAAAGATATTTCATGAAATTAATAGAGAGTAAAAGGCAGGTGTTATAGTACTTGTATCAGACAAAATAGACTTCATAACAAAGAAAGTCACAATAGACAAAGAAGGACATTACATAATGATAAAGGGGTCAATCCAACAAGAAGATATAACCATCATAAATATCTATGCTCCCAAAACAGGAGCACCCACTCCTAACTGAAACAAATACTAACTGAATTAAAAGTGGGAATAGAATGCAATGCATTCATTCTAGGAGACTTCAACACTCTACTCACTCTTAAGGACAGATCAACCAGACAGAAAATAAGTAAGGACACAGAGACACTGAACAACACACTAGAACAGATGGACCTAACAGACATCTAAAGAACTCTACACCTAAAAGCAGTAGAATACACATTCTTCTCAAGTACACATGGAACATAGTCAAGAATAGATCATATACTTGGCCACTAAAAGAGCCTCAGTATATTCAAAAAGATAGAAATTATACCAACCAGTTTCTCAGACCACAAAGGTATGAAACTAGAAATAAACTAAGCAAAGAAATTGAAATATCCCACAAAAACATGGAGGCTTCACAACATGCTCCTAAGTAACCAATGGATCAATGACCAAATAAAAATAGAGATCAAACAATATATGGAGACAAATGACAATAATAATTCAACACCACAAAATCTGTGGGATGCAGCCAAGGCCATGATAAGAGGAAAGTATATTGCAATAGAGGCCTACCTCAGGAAAGAAGAGCAATCTCATATAAGCAGTCTAAACTCACAATTAATGAAACTAGATAAAGAAAAACAAATGAGGTCCAAAGTAAGTAGAAGGAGGGATACAATAAAGATTAGAGCAGAAATAAATAAAATTGAGAAGAATAAAACAGTAGAAAGAATCAATGAAAGCAAAAGCTGGTTCTTTGAGAAAATAAACAAAATAGATAAACCCCTAGCTGGACTTTATCATGAAAAAAAGAGATCTACTCAGATAAACAGAATCAGAAATAAGAAAGGAAAAATCACTACAGATACCACATAAATACAAAGAATTATTGAGAATACTATGAAAAATTATATGCTAACAAACTGGATAACCTAGATGACATGGACAACTTTCTAGAAAAATACAACATTCCAAGGCTGACCAAGGAAGAAACAGAAAATCTGAACAGACCAATTACCAGCAACAAAATTGAACTGGTTATCAAAAACCTCCGTAATAAAAAAACTCCTGTTCCAGATGGCTTCACCGCTGAATTTTATCAAACATTTAGTGAAGATCTAGTACCCATCCTCCTTAAAGTTTTCCAAAGACTAGAAGAAGAGGGAATACTCCCAAACTAATTCTATGAGGTCAGCATCACTCTAATACCAAAACCAGACAAACACAACACAAAAAAAGAAAATTACAGACCAATACACCTGATGAACATGGATGCAAAAATACTCAATAAAATATTAGCAAACCAAATTCAAAAATACATCAAAAGCAACATCCATCATGATCAAGTAGGATTTATTCCAGGGATGCAAGGATGGTACAACATTTGAAACTCAATCAACATCATCCACCACATCAACAAAAAGGAGAAAAAAACATATGATCATCTCCATAGATGCTGAAGAAGCATTTGACAACATTCAAAATCCATTCATGATAAAAGCTCTCAACAAAATGGGTATAGAGGGCAAGTACCTCAACATAATAAAGGACATATATGACAAACCCACAGTCAACATCATACTTAACAGCAAGAAGCTGAAAGCTTTTGACCTAAAGATCGGGAACAAGGCAAGGATGTCCACTTTCCCCACTTCTGTTCGACATAGTACAGGAGGTCCTAGTCACAGCAATCAGACAACACAAAGAAATAAAAGCCATTTATATTGGCATGGAGGAAGTTAAACTGTCACTGTTTGCAGATGACATGATATTGTATACAAAAAACCCTTAAGAATCCACTCCAAAAGTACTAGATCTAATATCTGAATTCAGCAAAGTTGCAGGATACAAAATTAATACACAGAAATCTTTAGCATTCCTATACCCTAATGATGAACTAGCAGAAAGAGAAATCAGGAAAACAATTCCATTCACAACTGCATCAAAAAGAATAAAATACCTAGGAATAAACCTAACAAAGAAAGTGAAATATCTATACTCTAAAAACTACAAGACAGTCATCAGAGAAATTAAAGAAGATACTGATAAATGGAAACACATCCCATGCTCATGGATAGGAAGAATTAAAATTGTCAAAATGGCCATCCTGCCTAAAGCAATCTATAGATTCAATGCAATTCCTATCAAAATACCAACAACATTCTTCAATGAACTAGAGAAAATCGTTCTAAAATTCATACGGAACCACAAATGACCTGGAATAGCCAAAGCAATTCTGAGAATGAAGAATAAAGTTGGGGGCATTATGTTCCCTAACTTCAAGCTCTACTACAAAGCCATAGTAATCAAGACAATTTGGTACTGTCACAAGAACAGACCCATAGACCAATGGAACAGAGTAGAGAGCCCTGATATAAACCCAACCATATGTGGTCAATTAATATATGATAAAGGAACCATGGATATAAAATGGGGAAATGACAGCCTCTTCAACAGCTGGTGTTGGCAAAACTGTACAGCTACACACAAGAGAATGAAAATGGATTATTGTTCAACCCCATACACAAAAGTAAAGTCGAAATGGATTAAAGACTTGAATGTAAGTCATGAAACCATGAAAGTCTTAGAAGATAACATACACAAACATCTCTTGAATATAAGCATGAGCAACTTCTTCCTGAATGCATCTCCTCGAGCAAGGGAAACCAAAGCAAAAATGAACTCATGTGATTACATCAAACTAAAAAGTTTCTGTACAGCAAAGGACACCATCAACAGAACAGAAAGGCATCCTACAGTATGGGACAATATATTTCTAAATGACATATCCAACAAGGGGTTAACATCCAAAATGTATAAAGAACTTACACTCCTCAACACCCAAAAAGCAAATAACCTGATTAACAAGTGGGCAGAGGATATGAAGGGACAGTTCTCCAAAGAAGAAATTCAGATGGCCAACAGACACATGGAAAGATGCTCCATATCACTAATCATCAGAGAAATGCAAATTAAAACCACAGTGAGATATCACCTCACACCAGTAAGGATGGCCACCATTGTAAAGACTAAGAACAACAAATGCTGGCGAGGATACGGAGATAGGGGAACCCTCCTACACTGCTAGTGGGATGTAAGCTAGTTCAACCATTGTGGAAAGCAATATGGAGGTTCCTCAAAAAACTAAAAATAGAAATACCATTTTACCCGGGAATCCCACTCCTAGGAATTTACCCAAAGAATACAACTTCTGAGATTCAAAAGGACATATGCACCCCTATGTTTATTGCAGCACTTTTTACAATAGCCAATATATGGAAGCAATCTAAGTGTTCATCAGTAGATGAATGAATAAAGAAGAGGTGGTACATATACACAATGGAATACTATTCAACCATAAGAAAGAAACAAATCCTACTATTTGCAAAAACATGTGGATGGAGCTGGAAGACATTATGCTCAGTGAAATACACCAGGCGGAGAAAGATAAATTCCAAATGATTTCCCTCATTTGTGGAGTATAACAATGAAGCAAAACTGAAGGAACAAAATGGCAGCAGACTGACTCAGAGACTCTAAGAATGAACTAGTGGTTACCAAAGGGGAGGGGTGTGGGAGGGCGGGTGGGGAGGGAAGGAGAAGGGGACCGAGGGGTATTATGTTTAATACACATGGTGTGGGGGGATCATGGGGAGAACAGTGTAGCACAGAGAAGGCACATAGTGAATCTGTGGCATCTTAGTACACTGATGGACAGTGACTGCATTGGGGTATGGGTGGAGTAGTAACCACATTATTTTTTAATGCAAAACCTTCATAATAGTGTATATCAATCATACCTTAATTTAAAAAAAGTTAAAAAAAGAAACAAAAACTGTCACCCATTAGAAGAACAATGATATAATTCAATTTTAGAACAAAGAAATCAGTAAAATTTTTTGTAAAAGTATGGCAAAAATGAGACTAATTCAAAGTGGACTTTACTTAGTTTAATGTTGCTACCTGGAAAATCACTTAGTGTTGATAATGACCTTGCCAAAATGCATAAGACAACTTAGCAAAGTATTATTTGAGTATAAAGAAAAGGAGAACAACTGCTTTCAGTTTCCCTGTATAAGTGTATCAAAAATAAATGACTTCTTAAAATTCTTTAGGAACATAATTTGAAAGCATACACATTAATTAAAGCAAAAAGTATTTAATTAGACCACGGTAATCACTGAAATTGTGGGAGGCAAAGACATTACAATGTACAGAAAAATGGAAGTGTTTTATTTTATCTGGTATAATGTATTTTCAATTATATTACCCTTCTTATCTGAGCCTATCAGTAATCTTTTAAAGTTCCCATAGAAATTTTCAAATATACATAAAAGTACAAAGATATTTTAATGAACCTTCAAATACCTATCATCTAGATGCAAGAATTATCTGTATTTTTTATTTCTCTATTTTTTTAAATCTCTTTCTTTCACTTCCCTTTTTAAATCAGTATACTATTTTAACATATACATAAGATATAAGTTAACTTAAATTGTACCTAACTGGAAAGCTCAGTTATATGTAACTCATTATAGAGCACTTATATCAAAGTTCTCTATATGTTGAGATATGTTCTAACTACATAATTGTGGTTAAATAAAATAAACTTGTAACTCTTCAATAATTCAAATGAATTATTAGACCCATATTTAGTTTAAACAAATATTCCCCTATCATTTAGTTTAATGCCTAGGCAGTCATGATACAACAGTGATCCACAATATCCTTAAACTAATTCAATTTAAAGACAATTTAGCTGCCAGTATGTTGCACTTAAATTTGTTTTAAAAAATTGACTTGAAATAAATGGACCCTTCTCTTGAAAGGATGTGTTCCTTTTGTTTAGGCTGATAAGCTTTGTGTGTTTGTAGAAATAAGCTGATTGAAGAAAAAGTCATCAATTAATATGGCATTTTGTCATATGAGAAACGAAAAATTCATGAGAAAAGAATGCCCATTTTCCATGCCCTTTCTTGTATCACACAGATGAATCTCTTTTACCCTGGAGTCAGAAGTCTCTTCTTTGAAGTGTTCCTACACTCTGCAAAGCCGTTTTGCTTCATTTTCAAAGTACAAACATTCTTTATTCTGCCGTGATCTTTAGCCATTTTGAAATAAACATAATAACTTGAATTCTATCAGACACAAACCCCATGGCATGCCATAGATGTTAATTAATAGAATCGCAAGCCATATGGTGATACATACTATCTAATTCAAAAGCAAAACTATCTTTAAATACTAGAGACTCCTAGAAAATCCAGGTCCTTATCTGTGTTATTTTGAGTTTGCTAGGTTTCAACTGGCAAACAGAATAACCTAACATAGAACAAAACAGAATCTGTGGTTTTCCTTCCAAAACTTACATTAATGGTATCAAGAGCTTGGGCTCCCACATAGGGTGCTCATTGTCTTATGGATGTTTTTCCTTTTTCAATACTATTGCTAGATTTGAATCATTCCCTTTATATTGATTTAACTTTCTTAATATAAAGAAATGGCATCTCCAAGTTTAAAAAAATCTTCCGTATTATTCTATACCATAAAAATAATATAAAACATATTTTGCTAATATAAGTTACCTTGTTTAATTTTATAATGTTACAAATAAATGGTAACTTCCCTTTCCTTAATCATTCATGTATGTCAGCACACACTAGCAAACCTTTATTCTGCATTTTCTAATAGATTTGAGTAAGAGATGATTTTAGATTATAGCTGTGCAGATGGAGGAGTCCTAATTTACTCCACTTGTAAAATAACTTTCTTGATTTGAATTTTCTAGAAGTATATACAAAAGAAACTAAACTATATGTACTTTTTTCTGAATTATTTCATTCAGCATGGTTATTCTGAGATTCATTCGTGTTGTTTTATATACCTCTAGCTCATTCTTTTTAAATGATGGATTGCATGGCATTATATAGATATATTTCACTTACCTATTCCCTGTTTGATGAATATTTGAATTGTTTCCCCTTTTGGCCTAGTGACTTTGCATAGCTGAAACCTAAATTGGAAAGTCAGCTTTAAATCAGGTTGTTAGGTTTTGAACAGATGTTTTTCACTTTGTCACTTTTAATGTTTTTATTTTTTTGTTACTTTCATATTGTACTAAATATGTATTATACAATATTGTTCAGATTAGAAATCCATAGAATTTCAGTGTAGTGGAAAGAGATCAAGCTTGTCCTCTATAGGAAATTGACAGATGTATAAAAACCTCAAATTATTTTCCCCTTTTTAGCTTCTCTACCATTAATAGCAATGTTACTCTTTTTTAAAATACCATAATAAAGATATGGTCAATCCTCAAGTATTGTGATAATCTAAATATAAAACAATCATTAGGTCAGAATTATTACACTTAGAGCAAGGTATATGTTCTGTTTTTCAAACATTGAATTCAACATTGCTCCACACATACTAGGCACACAACATATTGTTCAAAAAATACATTTACAAATAAAATATCACTGTGTATGTGAGACTGAAAACGTGTACTTGCCTTACATATGGAGAGTATACAACTACATTATTAGCACTATGCAGAGAGTTTGTATTCTCTGGGTAAATTCCTAAGAGTGGGATTCCCGGGTCAAATGGTATTTCTACTTTTAGTTTTTTGAGGAACCTCCATATTGCTTTCCACAATGATTGTACTAGCTTACTTTCCCACCAGCAGGGTAGGAGGGTTCCCTTTGCTGTGCATCCTCACCAGCATTTGTTGTTCTTAGTCTTTTTGATGCTGGCCACCTTAAATGGTGTGAGGTGATATCTTATTGTGGTTTTTATTTGCATTTATCTGATAATTAGTGATGTGGAGCATCTTTTCATGTGCTTCTTGGCCATCTGAATTTCTTCTTTGGAGACAAGTTCTCAGATTCAAAAAGACATATGCACCCCTATGTTTATTGTAGCACTATTTACACACAATATCCAAGATATGGAAGCAAACTAAGTGTCCTTCACTTAGATGAATGGATAACGAAGATGTAGTACGTATACACAATGGAATACTATCCCGCCATAAGAAACAAATCCTACCATTTGCAACAACATGGATGGAGCTGGAGGACATTATGCTCAATGAAATAAGCCAGGTGGAGAAAGACATGTACCGAATGATATCCCTCATCTGTGGAGTATAACTATGAAGCAAAAGTGAAGGAACAAAATAGCAGCACACTCACAGACTCCAAGAAAGGACTAGAGGTTATCAAAGGAGAGGTGTGGGGAAGGCAGGTGGGGAGGGAGGGAAAACGGGATTGAGGGGTATCATGATTGGCACACATGGTGTGGGGAGGGGGTTCATGAGGAAGACAGTGTAGCACAGAGAAGGCAAATAGTGTCTTTGTGGCATCTTACTACACGATGGACAGTCACCGCAATGAGGTATGAAGGGCACTCAATAACATGGGTGAATGTAGTAACCACATTGTTTTTTCATGTCAAACCGTCATAAGTGTGTATACCAATAAAACCTTAATAAAAAAAATGTCAATTTGCAGATCCACCCCAAAAAAATGCAGAGAGTTGTTCATGTTTTTCCTGTAATATAAACAGAGTCCTCACATTTGTTGGTTTGAATATGTATTTGATGATATGGGCATTTGGAAGGATCTTGTGTTGTCTAGTGTTTGTTTAAATTGAAATAATTCTATCTTCTTTTATTAAGAATTAAATTAATATTATATATGCCTTTAGATTTTATAGAACAAAATTGAGAATTAAAGAGTATGTTATAGCAAACAGTGAGAATGAGAGGCCTGGCGTTGCTTTCTTTTATGATTTCGTATCAACAAAGGTATTTTACTTTAATTAAAGATAAATATAGGTGATAATCTCAGATAAACTCATGGTAATATAGTTCAAGTTCTGGGATCTTCGGTGACCTCCTCTCTCAATGCATAATAGAATTCCTTATCTTTGCAAAGCCACGTCAGACTGTAGTTATATGGGAGTGATTATTTAATCATTAACTATCTTTAATTTTATCTGTTTCATCCATTTCATAATATCTAACAATCTTTTGGAATTTAAAAATTAATCATTAGTAGCTGAATTGTAGAGACAAGATGAAGAATCATGTCTGATTGATTCTTGCATTCAACATTTCTAATGGAAATGAACTCAATATTCTAAATGATACAAAAGTGGGGCTGGGATGAGGACACATGGAATCCCTGTGTTAGTCCTATAATACTTACTTCCTGGTTTTAGAGGGTCTCAGTGTTTTTACCACCAGCCAATGGATTGTTTGTCCCCAGTATGTTAAGCATCATGCAAGTGTTGGCTAGGCTGATTCTGGCTAGAATATCAAAGGGTTAATGGGTTGCAAGTCGGAAAGCTGTAATTTTATACTTTTTTTCCTTCATACAACAGTTCAATTTTAGATAGTATTTCCAAAACGTATTAAAATTATATTACTACACCCTTATAAGTGAAATTAGATTGTTGAAGTATAGTTTTACTTGGAATTTAGTGATAGAAATATGCATTTTCCATTAAAGACTGGCTTTAGTTATATTAAGTATTCCAGAACTTAAAAGCTAAATTTATAGTGGCATGGAATAAAAATGTGTATGCCATTTTCAACTTCTATTAAGAATAGCTGTTTATTTAGAATTATGTTGTTTTATGCCCTCTTAAAACTAAATATTAACTTCTGAAATTGTTTCTTCATGTTTTTTTCCTTAACTTTTTTTAAGAATGCCTGTCTTATGTTTGTTTTTCTGAAAATAAAATGTTTGTTTATTCTCAATAATCATAGTTTAATGTTTTACTCTAAATGAAACTTAATATTCTGACACCTTATTAATTTCCCACTAGGGCTTTTATAAACTTTTATATTACACATTTTGATAAAATGTCTAAGAAGTTGTAGTTGTTATCCATCTGATACTAATCATTATCAAAAAGTGTTCTATGGAGAAGAGTAAAATCTGATTAATTTATTTAATAGCAGGCAAAAATTTTCCACATTAAGACTTTCTTCTTCATAGAAATGCAATATTTTTAAAGAAAGGAAGCAGCAAAGAAGGTTCCTTTCTTTAAGGAATAAAAAATAATTTTGTTTAATGATCTTAGAGAAAATGTGTTCTCAAATTTATAGTTATTTTCAAACTCAGAGTTAAAATCCTTTTGACTGATACTCAGTTAACAAAGCTTTTTTTATCTCTACCATGTATCAACTGTGTTAGTATTAAGTAGACAAGGAAAACAATAAATGGTAGACGATATTTTCGTATGAATACATTTTTTCTTAAATGTAATAAATAAAAATTAATTTATTTGTGCAGTTATTTTATAATGAGGTAATTTATTTGAAAACACGCTTCAAAATTTTTTCACCTTAGTGGCCTGCTCCTTCCTCATCTCTGCCACAGTCTAGGTTATATTTCTATAAAGTCAGTAGCTACTTTTCATGTTGGAGTTTCCTGAAGGAGAACTTCATAGATTCAGATGAATGCTGCATTAGCTAGCAAGGTGTAAAACAGGATCTATCAGAGCCAAATAAAACAAAACATAAATAATGGGTGCAATGGATACATCTTTAATTATTTATTAAGATTAGCAAATCCAGCATTTCCATCCTGAAAGTGACCACAATGGTTCTTCTCCAGTGGGCTCCGTTTCAATCTTCTAGAATGTTTCTCTCATTATGAAAGGCATGAAATGGTATTGATTAAACAGTGAAGTATCCTCATTAATGGTTTTATTGAACATGAATTAACTATAATAATCATCTCTTCTCAGGTTTTAAAAACAAATATTCAATTCCTAAGCAATAGTCATTTACCAATCAGTAAGTCACTTAGCCAATTTACTATGATACAGTTTTGTTTTAAAGAGTTGTCAATTTTCCTTGCCAAAAATTATGGTTTTAGGTTCATATGAACTAATTGAAATGTCTTAGGTGATGATTTGGTATTTCCATGTTTTGGAATGCTATTAAACTGGTAATACATTTCATTACATTGATTTACCCATTTCTGACAGTGTTAAAAAACAAAAAAGCTTCTTAATCTTTTATCTCCTTCTATGGGAGTTCAAGGTTCTGAAGAAAGAAAACCAATAGGCTGTTTATTAGATAGGTCAGTCTCCACATCGAACAGAAGGATTCACTTACCCAAAACAAACCTAGAGGAGGTAATACCCATGGGCTCCCATCACAAGGTCTTGAATGGAGAATCTCATGGAATTAATAAGGAATAACTTCTGAGGAAAGGAGTGAAGATATTTAATAAAAAGCAGGTACCATTTTGTGGATTGAATTATGTGAGTGGACTCTGTTATGGCTTGAATTAGGATCCCTGAAAGATGTGCTGTTTTAACCACCAATACCTCTGGATATGACCTTATTTGTAAGTAGGGTCATTGAAGATATTGTTAAGATGAGGTCACATTTAAGTAGGGTGGCCCCTTAATGCAATCAGACTGTTATGTGAAGAGGAAAGATAATGTGAAGGCAGATGCACTTGGAAGAACCAATGTGAACACAGGGGCAGAAATTCAGAGTGATGCATCCATAAGCCAACGAACACCTGCAGCAACCAGAAGCTGGAGGAGCAAAAGGAAGAATCTTTCTTTATTAGCTCTGCAGGGAGTATAGCCCTGCCAACACCTTAATTTTGGAGTTCTGGCTTCTGGAACTGTGAGATAATAAATTTCTCTTGTTTTAAACCTCCTAGTTAGGGGAACTTTTTACAACAGCCCTAAGATATTAATACAAACTGAGTAGATTCTGCTTGAGAGAGAGACTCTTTGACCCCTGCTGGTGTTGGAGTGTTTACTACCTTTAATTTTTACCATGAAATGGTTGCCACAGACATTTTGTCCACTTCTCCAGTAGAAGACTTCCTTTAGTGAACCAGTGGGGTGCAATAAATGACTCACTGCCCTTAACTTCCAGTTCCCAGATTTTAATAGTCCTTATACATGGACTGTTTTCACCACCAACTGTGTCTTATCCTGATCCTTATTTCTTCTCTTACATTGCTTGGGCATTCCAGTCATGTAACCTCATCCCACAAATCTTAGCCATGGACTCAGAAGTTCAACAGGGTGTTTGTCTTCATGGGTTAAAAAAATGGATTCTATTATATACACAATTTATCAGAAAATAAATTCAATCAAAACTGATGATTAGTAGACTTTTTACTCATTCCTGACATCTTAAGTTGTACATAACCTTAGCATGCAAGAAACTCAGTTCAAAATGTGCATTTATCTAGATGACCTGCTGTATAGTCATCTAGAAAATAGAATGAAACCATTTTGGCTTTGGTAATGCCCACTGCAAGATCTCATAGATAACCTCTTCTGGATCCTATTAGATTCATATCCACATATGTAATTGAATGGCATTCTATGATATGGCCTTTAAATTAACTGAATATATTTATCACCTACAACTTGTTAACTTCCATTATAAGCAAAACATGACTGACTTCCTCCTTCAAGAAAAAGAGTCACATGGATAAGTTCCAATAAAGACATAATTAAGTACAAAACAGATGCAGTGAGAAATTCAGAAATAAGTAAAACGTAAAGCAACAGACTTACTGGAAATGGAGGGAGAAGATATAGACTGAGGACTGATCCTGCCCTTGAAAGAAAGATCAGATTTTGACAAGAAGAGATAGGTACACAGAATTTTATTTCCAGAGCAGAGCATAAGAAAAGTCACAGGAATATAGAATAGAAATAATAATGTAAATTGCTAAATTTATTTCATCCTTCCTAAAACAGGGTGCTATGTGAAACTTGTGATTATCTAATTTAATCTTCCTTGCAGTCTTATAGATAAGTCTGTTATTTTCCCTGTAAACATGAGACAGCTAAAGCCAAACAACTTCTTGAAGTTTAAGAAAGACAAATACCATATGATTTCACTTATTTGTGGAATATAAAAACAAAACCAAACAAAATGAACAAGATAGCAGTAGACTATAGACACTGATAAATGACTGGTGGTTACAATGGGGCAGGCGTTGGGGTAGCTAGGTGGGGAGAGTGAGAGGGATAAAGGGGTACAAAAATTCTCAATCATAGTATAAGTTAGTCATGGGGATAGCACAGCATGGAGAATATAGCCAATAATTCTGTAACATCTTTCTATTTTGTCAGGACTGCACTAGTTGGGGTGAGGATTTAATAATATGGGTAACTACTGAACTACTTTATTGTATACTTAAAACTAATATAAGATGGAATATCAATGATACTTCAATAAAAAAAGTGATCTATATATATATGTATACACACATATATATGATGTATATGTATGTGTATTATATAATATATGTATATATAAAAAGTGATATCTGTTATGTAAGTGATGCATATTATATGTGTATATATAATATGTATACAGTCATATATATATTCTTCGGTTTTGGAAAAGAAAGATCTCTGCCATGTGCAGCCCATTATGTTGGGGTGTTTAAACTTGGTGGTGAAATTCATGTTTTGCAACAATCTATAATATGTGGCTAATCATATAAAATTAATTTGCTAAATATTTTGCACTTCAGATTTGATTCTGTTTAGTATTTAAATTTCCATATTAATGAGCAAAAGCTAGGCTGCATATACTGTTACTAATGTTACAATTAATTTTGGTTTATTCCTAAAGAATTTTTTCAACTCCTAGATATTTTCTGAATTCAGTAGCAACCAAATACAACACATCCATATTCTTTCTCTCTCTGTCATACACATGTATACTCACACACAAACACACATCCTCATTAATTCTGACATTCAGAATCTATGTAGGCAAAGATAAGTAAGCAGTTGCACCCATTGTCAGTGTCATATTCAGCAGAATGAGAATCTATGTCAAATAGCATATGTGTTTATTAAAAGGTATCTAGTACCGTGCTCATCATTACAGAGAACAAAGTTAATAGAGGACATGTTTTCTGCTCTCAGATTATTTAAAACATAGTTAAACAAAGAAAGTACATGCTGTGCATTATTATCATTACACCTGGTGGAAAATGATGAAGTCAGCTGTTGATATAGCATGGCCATTGGTTTGAATTCTCTCTATCCTTTGAGGGCCATGGGGAAAAATGTGGGGTTGTTAGGTGTTGTTGTAGTCATAATGAGTGTGGTACACAAAGGGGAGGAACAAAGGTTCAATATCTCTATCAGAGTGTGGCACAGTTTTGGAGAGCCAAATATGGACTGATCTGAAATGCCAATATTGTCCTAGAGAGAAATAATGTAGACTAGGCTATGTTTTAAACAATTTTATGGCATTTTTTGCCATCTAGAAAATATATTAAAATTATACATAAAATACATATATTTTATACAAATATATTTTACTTTACCATAAAATTAGGGGAAATAGCCTGAGAAATTTTATGAAGCGGAAAGAAATTTTACAGGAGGGATCTTTGTATGTTTCAAAGAGAAAAGAGACAACAAGGGCTACTGGATATTACTGTTCTATTAAAGAGAAATGAGCCAGACTAGGAAAATACCATCTCTATCAAACTTTAAAATATATTTTTCAATGACTTCCATTCATCCTCTAGGTATATACTTAGTGAGTTCTCTCATCACCTTCCCCTACCTCTAGGGTTTACATATTAGTGTCATTTTTTTCCAGACAGAAAATAAGGTTACCTTCTTATAAGATTGATCCTGTGTTTCCAGAGGGGACTGCTGCACTAGAGTACAGACTGTGTGTTGTAGGGTTTGGTCACTGTTTTTTATGGGGAGAACCCTAAGGTAAATCATGTCATTCTATGTCTTGCTGCTACAAATGAACTTACAGATAATACATTCAGAGAGATGGTCAGCTATGCAGAAAAACTTTGCCATTTGCCTAATTAATAAACCTAAGTCTTCATTCATAAATGCAACTGACCAAAAAAGAATTACCGGGTGTTTAGAAAAATCAGAATAGAAAATTTACTTAGGAAGAATAAGCAGATGATGGGAGAAAAGCAAATAATTCAGAGTGAGATATATAACTTTTTAAAAATATTATAATAAGAAAACAAAACATTCTAATTAGTAAATTTAGATATATATGAGAAGATATTTCTGCTAGATAAGAGCAAAACATTTATGAGAAAAGAGCAATTTGAGTTCAAAAGGAACTCATGAACAATCAAGTCAGATATGATTAATCATTTGATTTTTATATCACTATGTAAGAACTTGTTCACCATGTAAGAACGTGTTCGTTATGCTTCAGAAGATTGGAGACTGTTGAGAATTAGGCTTGAGGTTGATTAAGGATTGTGCATTGAGTCCCCTATACAGAATTTTATTGTTGTTAACAACCATTTGATCAATAAATATGAGAGAGGCCCTCTCAAAAAAAAAAAAAAGGAACTCATGAAAATTAGAATATAATTCTCCCATGAGTAAGAAATACTGGGACTAGTATAAGAGGCATATCTGATTATGTATGAAGACCAACAAAAGACTAATAGGCAGTCTAGAACAAGAAAACAAATAGTGAAAGCGGGAAGATATAATCAAAGAAATAGTAGAAGACACAATCAAAGTTTAAGCATGCCATGAGTTTGTTTTTAACTCTGGGTTTTGAAAGGAGAAAATATAATGTTCAGGTGGACTAAAGTAAAATGAAAAAAATAATATAAGATAATATAAAAAAGAGAATATTTGAAGGATTCCACAGGATCTAAGAAAATACCAGTCTGACATTTTACTACAATGAAAATAAATTCTAGGCCTACAGGTAAGAACAAATGAGGAAATTCAATAAACTGAATTATCAAAAACTTAAAGTTCTTAGTGATTTGACAACTTTTTACCTGCTAAAGTGAAAATGAAATCTAATTTGATAACCCAACAAAAAAAAATCTTTGAAAAGTAATATGTAATTTGAATATGAAATATATTAAGACATGGAATAATTTTTTACATTTTTAAATAAGCCCCAAAAGAAGTGTGGCTTGTAGATTTTATTCTCTGATGGATATCCATTATATGTTAAACACTTGATAAATATTTTTTAGAGCACTTAATTAATTAAATTTAAAAGGGGAAACTTATTTGACATTGGTGCAAGTAATGTATAGTTCCAAATATACATGGTATGGCACACATTTTATTGATGAGGGTTTCTACTATTCTAGGGATGGAATTGCTAGTTTCACAGTGAATCATATCTGTATTTATTCAGAACATTAAAAATAATGTATATTCTTGGGTTTTTAGTTTTTATACAATGACCTACAGACAAGGCATATAACATTTTGTAACTATAGAACTGATTGTAAATGTTTAAATGTATTGATATTATAACTGTTAAGGCATGGAGAGTAAAAATACTATTAATAAAACCAAAATTGCTCCTTACCTTAATATTGTAAATCTATAGTGTACCAGACTGATGCTCAGCGGTGGAGAGAGAGAACTAGATGAAGAAGAATACAAAAAGGCACTGGTTTCCTCTTCTCATATCCTGGAGTGTCAACAGTATAGTATATAATTGATAGGTAATGTTTATAGGTATACACACATTATAAAATGTATATATATGTTTTTTATTGTTGTAAGAAATTACCAAAAACTTAGTGTCTTAAGTAACACAAATTTATTAATTTGCAGTTCTGTAAGTGAGAAGTTAGTATATGTCCCATGGGGCTAAAATCAAGTTTGGCAGAATAGCATTCCTTTCTGCAAACTCAAGGAAAAGCATTGATTTTATTGTTCATTCATTCTACAGGTAGACCTGAAATCCTTACTGCCATTTGAGCTCTGTCACTGTCTTTTTGATGCCAGGAGGCAGTTCATAACTAACAGGCTGCTGCTTGCCTTGGCTTGTGGTTTCCTTCCTCCATTGTCAAACCTAACAGATGGGTTGAATTCCTCTCACACTTCAAATATCGTCTGTCTCTCTTTTAGTCTCATCTCTCATCTGACTGAAGTGTTCTGTCTTCTTCCACTTTTAAAAGCCATGTGATTACATTTAATCCATAAGATTATCCAGGATAATCTGTAAACTTAATTCTATCTGCAAAGTCCTCTTTGTCATGTACCCCAACATACACAGATATAACAGGAATTAATGTGAAGATAACTTTGAGGGTCTCACATGAGATTTCAGTTCAGAAAAGAGCAGCATAATTAATCAGATGCCATGAACAATTGATTTTTTTCATTAGGAAGTGAAAAGTATCTGCCTCCTTAGAGG
Source organism: Manis pentadactyla (assembly GCF_030020395.1). Lineage (NCBI taxonomy): Eukaryota > Metazoa > Chordata > Mammalia > Pholidota > Manidae > Manis > Manis pentadactyla. Next base: position 65,480,967 of record NC_080028.1, on the reverse strand, counting down.
AAGCATTAACCGTGATTTTAGCATCTAATTCCTGGTCCTTTGTGCAAATGCCCAACCACAGTACCAAGGTGCATTTGACTAGAACATTATATGATTTTAGAATAGTTTCTTCTTAGCCTCTGAATTAAGTCGTCCTTTGAGTCGTCCATTCCTATAATGATGCTTTATAATGACACCTCCCAAACTCTCATTTATTGCTCTCTCATGGGTTTTAAGATCTGCCAGGGGACGGCTACTTTAGGCTAGGCCGTCAATCTTAAGTCTCCTCCACGTATTTCTCATGTTAAAATTCAGGGTCAGGGAACAGTTAACTGGACATGCTCTTCTTGCAATGACTGACAGAAGTACCAACAGACTGGCAGAAAATGTGAGTGTGTGGGGCTTGTTTTGGCTTTTGTTTGTTTTCATTTCAGTTTCTCTTCAAAAGTCTTGAATGATACAAAGATACTGCATTCTGTGGCTAAAAGAACTTTCACTGAGTGATTTTGCAACAAGCTATAGATGCTGCTTTCTGGTTATAACACTTGAAAAAAAGTAATCCATGTAAGATACTGCTGAGTCAGACACTATTTGAAAAATAGGCAGCCCAAAGATAAGATTTTTAAAAGTATGATCTCTGGATCAGCTTTCTTACAATATCATATAGTAGTTATTTAAAAAACAACAAACTCCTTTTCCCTGGTAAAGATTTACTTACTAAAAATATATGGTTGCTGTGCCTGGGACTCTGATTTTAAATTAATTTCCCAATGCCAATTCTCCTGCATGTTTTAAGCCACCTTAGTATTCCTCAACTAATATGCATTCAATTAAATTACAATCATTACTTTCTCTTAATGAAAGTAATTAGTTTCTAATCTTTTAATAAAAACTTTTTAAAACCTTACCAGCCTTCATTCTTCATAGTAGATTGTTCTGTTTTACACCATTGTAAAGCTTCCAACATGTTTTCATATATTTGATCTCATATATTTGATTTCATATATTTGATTCTGCATTAGGCAGAAGAAAGAATAGTGAATCTATATCTTCCTACTCTTAAATATCCCACCTTGGTATCAAGTGATAATGCCTGGGCACTTTAAAAAAGATCATACATTCCTAAGATGCCCTTCAAAACACAGTTGGTGAATGCTTAATTTAAAAATTATATAGCAATGCTTGTTTTGAAAATTGTCTTCATTATAAACTTTATGTAATATTTGATCTGTTTTATGTTGTGGAATGTGATATATAATGAAAAAACGATTACCTCTTTTTAAATAAGTATCTTCAAAATTTTTGAGGTAGTAGATGCAAGATAAACACTGACTTAAATGTCAGCTACTTCACTTTCCTAGATATGTGATTAAGGGGATTGGTTTACTTAATTCTTCAATGTTATCCTTCTTCATCAAAGGAGGTTAAAATAACTATAGTATTATAACAATACTTGAGAGCAGTCATATAAGCTTTTCAGAATATATCCCAAACACTGAGCTACTATTTCTGTAGCTCTGGCTTTTTATTTATTTTTTTGTCCTTTTAATGGCATAGCTCAGGCATTTAGCCAGGCATGAATTTTTAAATAAAATATAATAGTTAAAATCTGAGTATGTGAGTTCAGTTCCACACTTGAGTCTTCATTTTAAACGTGGTGTAGCATATAGTGATTAATACTGTGGATCCTGAAGTCAGAGATTCTTGTTCAATTCTTTTACTTTTTCACTTACAAAATGATGAGAGAACTTACTTTCATCTCTCTATGACTCAGTTTTTGCAACTGTAAAACATGTTAACAGAAATTAATTTCTAAGGCTGTGAGGCTTGTACATTAATCCATGCAAAATGCTTAGGAGCATGTCTGAATTAAATAGTCACTCATGTAAAGTTAGCTCTTATTATAGATATTTCTGTACAGAAGGGAGGTAATTTACTTTTGTGTGAAATCAACATTTGACATTAAATATAGTCTTAGCCTGCATGGACGGAAGATGTGAGGAAGAAAATTGGAAAGTGCTATAAAGAAATCCTTATTAAATTTTCATGGGACAAAAGTGGCTTTCTGTACCATTGACAAAAATATTTTGATTATACTGTTATTCTTGTGATTCACAAACCATGTGTGACCAATGGCTATATTATTGCTGTAATTTTACTTTGCATTTGCATAGCCTTTTAAAATTTAGAAAGTTTGTCCACATATAAAATTGTATTTAATACTCACAAAAGAACATGTAAAATAGATTTACTTAAACTAGTTTTCTGATAAGGAAACTAAAGCCCAGAAAGATTAAATAATTTTATGAGGATTAAGCAAGCAGTAGGTAAAAGAGCTTGAATATAAACCCACATCTTCTGACACCCAGAATAATGACCGTTTCCTTAAAGAAACTGTTTTATTTAGGGATAAATGTTACCTCATCTTTTATAAGACTAAAACTTCAGAACAGTGACTTTAAACCAAAATGCCCCCCAAAAGAAAACAAAAAGCCCTACAACTACCAAATAAAGATGTTCTAAAACAAGGTCACACAATGTCTCCAGAAAAATTAAGCCATTTTCTCTGGGGCTTTTTTGATTTTCCTTAGTATAAGAAATATATACATTTATAACTAAAAAAAATCTACTTGCACTATAAGAACACAGGCTACGTGGCCCATTTGGCTCTACCAAAAAACCTCAGATTCATATAAGTCACTGTACAAAGCAAGCTTTATTTCCTTGTGTCATGGTTAAGAAATCTAGTCTGTCAGTTTTAAGGGAAATATGCATGAGATATGGAGATGTTGATGAATCCTCCATGTTCAGATAAGAGATGCATCACAATATTTAAGATAATCTCAAAAACAAAGCTGCTAGGCACATTTATTGTTGGCTAGAAGTGTTGCTAGTCATCTTGTATTTATTGTTGGCCCATTTAAAATGAAACTTTTCCCTGAAGTAATTGTGTGTGTGTGTGTGTGTGTGTGTGTGTGTGTGTGTGCAGGAAAAAAATACACATACATATTTTTTCTTCGGAGGAGGTCAAACTATAGCTAACATATTGTGAAGCATCTCATTTATTGTGTCTAATTGAATTTTAATAGAGCTGATAATCTAGTTTGACAACTTCCTAAATTATTGTCAGATATATTAAACAATCTCTTCTCATTACGTATGATAGATAATTAAGTGCTGTAAATTATGGGCCACTGTAAGGGTTGAATGTACTATGAAAGCAAAGTGACAAACATTTCAGGAGAGGAAGGAACTCTAAGTGACCTCTATATAGTAATTCACAAAGGGAATTCACAGGCAATTCTACATTGCCTCTTTTAATCTAGTCTAAACAATAGCTACTTACTTAAAGAAGAAATAGGTAGATGATAAAAATATATAGATAGCTTAGATGTTATCTTTTTTCCTAAAATTATTTATTGAATTTTATCCAAACTTAAAGAACCAATTTGAATCTAGTTTATTCCAGCCCAAAATTCATTAATACAATAAATATTCTTTGATAAATGGCCTGGTAAATTGTGGTATTTAATAAATGTGAGTTAGTGATGTATTTTGATTTTTATTATTAAAGGAAGAATCAGTTCATTAAGCACTACCTTAAAGTAGTTTACATGCTCAAATATTTTATTGGTGATATATAATGATTAAATTATATAATTATTTATGATTATATAATTATAATTATTTATGTTTATTACACTTTACATATATTAACTGTTTACCAAATGGATTTATATATAATTTCATGTAAATATAAAATTATAAACGGTACTTATATATAATGATTATAATTTATAATGTATGACAATAAACTAACAACTTCTTATTAAAGAACAATTAGGGCAAAAAATGATGTAACATTATCTCTAGCATTATCACTATCTAGAAATAACTGCTATTTTTGTAATTTTAATCATTCCATAAAAACTCTTACATGGATGCGATCATGCTTAGTACACTTTCATGTACCATTTTATCTCTCTTGACTTTGTATTTTACAATGTCATTAAAAACTTGCTCATTAAAAGTATTTTAAGATTAAGTAATATTGATCTCTAGTTTCATATCTGGCATGTAAAGAACTTAGAAGTTGTCATTCTCATCTTTAAAACAAAAATAAGAAGGCCAAACTGAAACTCAGTGATTTTTCTTTGATCTAACAGAAAACTAAGTTTCAGGGCAAATTGCTATCCTGCAATCTGATAGGAGCACTTACATGGAAATATTGAGTAATTGGTGGAGACTCAAGGTGCACTAGAATGTGAGTGAGAAGCTGTTGGTGACTTCAGTCTTTTTGTGCTTAATATCAAGTAGCTTTGGCTGGTTCTCATGATGAAGATCCCCAAAATGTCCTCTTCTGATCGGGGCAGGGGAAGGGGAGGAGTGGTTGTTATGAAACAGGCCCAGAGACTTCTCCAGTATACAGGCCTGTGTTCAGGGAAAAAGGCTTTCTGGAATGCTACCCCAGTTGAGGGAAGAGCATTCTTCCAGCTCCATCCCCCACTCACCTTCCTGTCTCACCTAAATGGGGGTGGGAACAACCCGTATTTAACTTTGGTCAGAATTTCAAGGAAACAGACTGAGAATGCTACAGCAGAGAAAAGTAGGGAGTGGGGTCGGGGAAAGTTATAGCACCACATGAAAACTAATGAATGTCAAAGCCCCAAGACATACAACCAATAAGAAAAAAAAGAGAAAAAATATGAAAAGCTACATATGAAATATTTGTGGTTATAATGAGAGAGAATTTTTCAAAATTAATGAAAGACACCAAACTACCTTAGAGCCATCAAGCTCAGAGAACATAAAAAAGACAGACATTAACAAAACAGCATACAATATCAAACTACAGGAAATCAAAGACAAAGAAAAAAGTCTTAAAAGAAACCGGAGGAAAAAGCATTTTATCTATAGTCAAATAGAGATAAGAATATCAATGGGCTTCCTGTCAGAAATCATGAAAGTAGAGAGTAGAGTGAAATATTTAAAGTTTTGAAAATAAAAAAGAAGCCCATAAACTTAGAATTGTATAAACAACACATCATCTTCCAAAAGTAAATGAGAAATAAAGATTTTGCCAACACCTCGTCAAAGAAATGTCATTTTGGACTTCCAGCCTCCAGAACTTGCGAGAAAATTAATTTCTTTGGTTAAGCCATCAAATTTGGGGTATTTTGTTTTGGCAACCCTAGAAAACTATTATAACCTCTATTAAGTGTTGCTCTTAAAGCTTTAAATATTTAACGCCCATTATTTTAACCTAAATTAGTTTTTTAATGTTAATAATTAAGTGGTATCAGTCTGCTTTCCCATGGAAGGATGATGGCCTCCACAGCTTTTACTTAGGCTTTTTTTCTTCCCCTAGTTTAAGAGTTACAACTTTAGAGTTGTAAATCCAAATTACTATGCCTTATCTTTTTATAAAGTCTTCTATTTTCAGAATGTTTTCTTGTTATTTGCATTCAATTTCACATCTGCATTACCAATTATTGTTGAGATTCCAATGTATTTACAACTTTATTCCTAGCATATCTTTCATTTTCTGAGACTTCTAAATCCCATATATGTTTCCTTTGGTAAAGTACTTCCTCTATTCATTGCAACATTATTTTTCTAAGGAAAATATATGTGACTGATACTATTTTTTCAGTTTTTGTCATGAAACTTCTTTTATTTCTCATCTCACACATTAGAGTTTCCTGCCTAGGCCCAGAATTTTAAGTTACCAATCTTAATCCTTTACAATTATTGAAATTCAGATCATTCTAAATGTTAGAAAGTGAAAAAGCAGTGAAAATCTGATGTTAACTGATAATATTAAAGAAAACAGATTGTACTTTATAAGTACTGTTTCTATACTAAAGCTAGAAAATTTTCTTAGAGTTAAAAATATTTTAATATATGACCTTTTTTTTCACTGTTCTTTTTTGCAAACTGTTCCATTTGAGTGACATATATATTTACATGATGTATTTTCTTTTTTTGTCATATTATCAGTCTTTTATGTATCACAAAATCCTAAGTAAATTAACAAGAATGAAGTGAATGTCATCAAATGAAATCTGACAACACTGATAACATGCTGCTTGTTTAAATTATGGTTGATAGTGTAAGTATGCTGATTACATGATAATTAATTACAAAGTCTATGACACTAAATACTAAATTAAATTTAATTAATTTAAATGACTAATAAAATTAATGGAATCCTAGTAGTCACTTAAAGGAGGCCCTTTTACATTTAAATAACTATGAGCTAAAAATTCCTCTTAGATTCAGAAATATAGATAAAATTATTCATTTGCATAAGATTATATAAATACCTGTTTATGCAAGTATGCTTTTCTTTTATTATTGAATTACTTTTTTTCTTTGAAAATTCCAAATCTGTGTAGGTTATGGACAAAAATGAGGTATTTCTTTCCTTGGAACAAATTATCTAGTGTTTTAAACAAACATAAGACTTTAACATCTCTGCCTATCACCACTATCATCACACACATACACACATTCTTTAAACACTCAGAGAGTCCAAGGGACTATCTCGCTAAAATTGTAAGTCTTACTTAAACCAATGATGGAAAATGAGGCTATACTGAGGCAAAAGTAATCATAGAGATGTGTATAAACTTCCATAACTCTTATTGGCAGAGAATCCCACCTGGATTACTGGACCACTGATATTCTTAATGAGGCACAGCTAAGCCATCAAATGTGCAGGTTGAGATTATTTTATCTGAATGCACATACCAAGAAATGAGGATCTTTATAAATGTGTTCTCAACCATGAAACCAGAAACGTCAAATTATGTTTTCTTTAGGAGAGTGCTTACACTCTGGAGTTAGGACTTAATAAACCCTATACACTTCATTGTATTTAACTGTACTATTACCGTAACACTGATCACATATACTCAGAATGAGATGCTAAATTAAATTTGTTCTTTGCCCTTTCACAATAAGGACTTAAATGACAAAAGGTAATTGTCAGAAAGTGTAGAAGAATCAATCAAGAAATTTATAGTGAGGCTTTATGTGCTCAGGTATTCAATTTGAACTGTGGAAATGCTTACAATTCCTGATAGTATAAGTGGGTGCCTATTTTTAGTTTCATTTTCATTGGAAAAAAAAAAGAGGAAGAATTTTATAACTTAGTGTCTGTCTCACCTGAGGGTTTCAGCCCCAGATAAGTTCACTCTGAATTTGCTTAGCCTGAAAAATGACAAGGAACGTTTGGGGTAAATGTGTTTATACCCAGCTTTATTCTCATGGTGGCATGTCAAGCACTAGAATCACCTCTGCCTTGGGGCACATCTGCATGCAGCAAGTCCACCACTGCTGCTTGGCCTCTCCTCTGCCTCCAGCCCAGCCTCTGCTCCAGGCTTGCCTCGAGCACTGGGCGGAGCTCTTTAAATAGCATCACAGAATCATGGCTCATTGCCACCAGATGTGTGAGCATGTACCTGGAGCATTGCACGTGCATAATGGGCAAGTAAATTAGGATCAGATGAGGATCCTGGCCATGGTAACTTGCATTTCCCCTTCACTTAGGAAATAAGATAAAAAGATTAACACTAATGAATTTTCTCTAAAGTATTATATTAGTACAAGTGAATAGAATTTATCTATCACTCTCTTTTTCAGAAACTTTAAATATAAGTAATTGTTCTTCAATTTTTAGTATTCTGAACTCTGGCAACAGATCTCTAGTGAAAAGAGGCAAGTGGACAAGAGTACCACTGAAAATCTTAAGGAAAGAATGATCCAAATATTGAAACATCATAAGATATTCTTTAAATTCAAACCTAATAACATATGGATATAAATAATAACTTGAAAAAAACCCTAGTAACTGTATGGTTTCCTAGTCAATTATAGTGATCCCACATCTACACTACAGAGAGAAATTGTTTAGCTAACTGGTTTGTAAAATCTATTGCCAGTTTCAAAGGCACCATGTATTGATTAGAGCCTCAAAAAAATACTGAAACCCTGTTAAATGTCTGACATGAGGTATTTTCAAGCCTGTCTAGAATTGTATGGTATGATCAAGATAATACTCATGTCAAACGCAATTAGGTTTTGGACATATAAATAAAATGTGTTGTGTGTTTATATGTGTCTAAGTAGAAAAATGAGACAAATTTATTGCATTTTGAATAAAGCTTTACATTTGAAATATGTATTCCTATGTGTTGAAAAAGTGAAGATTCCTATGGCCAGGATTTTTACCTGGCCCTGGTTGGCTAGCTCACTACACACATGTGGGCAATATGTTGCTATTGACTCTATATAAAGAACTCTGGCCAGTGCTCTGCACAACATGGTGGCACGGCTGCAAGGCTGCAGGTGGCAGTGCCGAGGACAGAGATTGAGATGGCTGCAGGGGTAGAGAGGCCTAGAGACAGAGAGCGGCTTACTGCATGCAGACGCACTCTGAGTGGACGGGATTCTAGTGACTGACCTGCCACCGTGGAAATAAAGTTGAGTATAACCCTTTCACCCCAAGAATGTTCTACTGTCATTTCTTTGGTCACATTGAATCCACAGTGAACTTTCCTGGGGCTGAAACCCATTGACAAGACACTATATAATTAATTATACTGTACAATAAAAATAATACAAATAAAATGGGACAAATTATTGTTAGGTATACAAAATCTATATCACCATAATTTGCTATATATCCTTCTAAACTACACATACACAGACACACACATGTTTATTGGTGCAGTGTAGCACAGTTAAAGGCACAGACTGGCACACATTGGTTTGTGTTCAAATCCTATTTCAGCCAAGTACTTCTTGTGTAATCTCAGTTTCCTGAGAGATAACAGTATGCTCGTAGTTATGTTGTGAAAAAGTTATGTTTCTTAAGAATAGTGAGTATTTTGTAAATTAAGAGTCATACAATTATTTTCTGCATGCTTTTTCCACTTAATGGGTCTTGCCAATGGGTTTCAGCCCTGGTCAAGTTCACTATGGATTCAATGAGAGAGAAAAAATGACAGTGGAACATTTTCTTGGGGTGAAAGGGTTTTTATCCAACTTTATTCCCAGGGTGGTAGGTCAATAACTAGAAACCTATCCACTCAGAGTGAGTCTGCATGCAGCAAGTGTCTGCCCCTACAGCCATCTCAGTCTCTGTCCTTGGCGCTGCCACCACTCCAGTCACTGCTGTTCTGCAGCCTTGCAGCCTTACAGCCATGCAGCATCCCAGAACACTGGGTGGAGCTTTTATACAGAATCAATAAAAACATATTGCCCACATGTGTGTAGTAAGCAAGCCAACCAGGGTCAGGTGGGAATCCTTGCCATAGGAACTTCCACTTTTTCCACACTCCAGCCCTCCAGGATTCTCACCTCTCCATCTATGCACCCTCAATCTTCTGCAATGATCCCTGTGCAGGAAAGCTGGAACATTGTAACCAAATTCCACAAAAACAACAGAGGCTACAACAATATACAAATAACAAAATTTATGACAAATTATAATAACCTTCAAGCCTGAGGAGATCCATTGCCAAGTGGTCATTCTGGCTGTATTCAAAACAGTTCTACATGAATATCTGAGTTAACCAAAAGGACCATGGGCGGGCCTTACAATACTCACCTTCTCCAGCCTCTCCAGCAGAAAGTCTTGCAGACACACAGGCCTGTCTTGTCACTTTGTCTCTGGCTTCTGCTTCATCCCCAGTGGCCAGAACTTCTGCTGTGGTTTCAACAGCTCCAGTAAGATTCTATTTGACTTTCCATCCAGTTTCTCTCTGTCTGCTCCTGCCTTTATCAAATCAGCTCACATCTGGGTCCTCATGACCTTCATGGGGCCCTTTAAATTCTTCTTTTGGGTAGCAGACTATATTTCCTCCTGTGCTTTCATTGCTTAAGCCTGAGTACAGGAGCAAGGGCATAGAGTGCTCCACAACCTGGGAGGAGGCTGCATCTCTCCTGGAGGAACCCATGGTTGCCAAGCCTTTATTTTCTATTGGGCTTTCCATCAGTTTTCAACCTGGTGGGATTTCAACCGAGGAGCAGCTGATGCCTCGGCACTGGTAGGGCCTCCACCCCGACCGCTTCATCAAAACTTGGCTCCTTCTTTGTTTCTGGGGCTGATGGCACCACTACATCCTACAGGTACCTGCCCCACAGCACCTCACAGCCTGCACTCTCAGGCTGCTGCTTCCTCTTCGGCTACCATGACTTCCTTTACAGTTTCCACAGCACCTTATAGTGAAGCTATTTCAGTCACCAACAAATTTTTACTTCCTCACTAGCACCTCACAGCTCATGTTCTCGTGCTTCCTGCAGAAGGAAGTCTTTCTCCCTTATGGCCTTTCTCAATATTGTGAGAAGAAAACTCCCCTTCATTCCCACAGCCTCACAGGCACTGTTTCTCTAAGGAATTCCCTATTTTACTGAGGGCCAACTTTACTGCCTCAGGGGTTGCCTCCACCCCTTCCCAGTCTTGGGGTGGGGCCCAGTCCTCTAGGAGGCAAATTGCCTCAGACCACATGTCCACTGGGGACACTCGAATGTCTGCCCATCTGTAGGTGCAGCCCGCTAAAACACTTCTGCCATGAGGGCAGCCTTTTCCATTCTTTGGTCTGTAGTGAATCATGCAGTCATTGCTAATTGTCTTGCCAGTGGGTTTCAGCCCTGGACAAGTTCACTATGAATTCAATGAGACCAAAAAAATGACAGTGGAACGTTGAGGGGTGTAGGGAAGGCCCTCCTCCCCCCATCCCCACTTTCCCTACTGTTCTGTGAGGACAGCTGTCTGCTGCTTCACCCCAGATATGTCTGGCCTTGTCCATGAAACCTTGAAAACACAGCATGTTGTACCTATAACTAAGGAGCTAGATAAGGGCCTCAAAGGCCAGACACCTGGCCATGAAGGCCACACACATGCACATCTTCAATACTTATGCAACCATGAATCAGCACCATAGCAGTAAAAAAGTACAGCTTTATGCAGAATAAAGTGGCTTCTTTTGAGCACCCTCCATGACAACTCCCACCACCTTCTTTGCTCTTTGCATTGCCCCAAGACATCAAAGGCAACCCCCGGACCCCAACGGGGTAAAAGGGTTTATACCCAACTTTATCCCCATGGTGGCAGGTCATTCTCTAGAATCCCATCTACTTAGAGCGAGTCTGCATGCAGCAAGCTGGTTTTTGCCTCGGGGCCTCTCTGCCCCTGCAGCCACCTCAGTCTCTGTCCGCGGTGCTGTCTGCACTGCAGTCTATGCTCTCCTGCAGCCTTGCAGCCCAGAGCACTGGGTGGGCAGAGCTGTTTGTATATAGTCAGTAACTGTGTATTGTCTGCATCATGTGTGTAATGAGTAAGCCGACCAACCAGGGTCAGGTGAGAATCCTGACCATAGAAACCTTCACTTTCTCTGCAATATGCCACAAATTAACTTCCATATCAATAAACATGTACCTATGACATTTTGTTTATTTTTCTTTTTTCTGGTTTTGAGATAAAATTCGTATATAATATTTTGTTAATTTTAGGTACAATGTGATGATTTGATATTGCAAAATGATTACCACAATAAATTAGTTAACACCTATAAACTCACATACTTAACAAAATTTTTTTTTGAGGAGAAATTTCAGGTTCTACTTTCTTAGCAACTTGCACATATATGATACAGTAGGTAACTTAGTCATCATGCTGTTTATTATATCCCCAGAAATGATTTATCTTATTACTGGAAGCTTGTACCTTTTAACCTATGTCATTTCAATAACCTTCTATTATATGAAAATATAATGCATTAGTTTCCAAATGTACTTTTGTGTTTTTTTGTTATTGATCAATAATTCATGACATATAAATAAGGCTTGGTTAGATTCTTTGATATTTGATGAAACTGTACTCTAATAATTAACCATTTTAATCACTGTTGTATATGCAGTGGAAAGATAAGTATATTTGATAGTTGGGAAATTTTATTTTTCCAGATTTATTAAGATATAATTGATATATATATAAATTGTTTACATTTAAGATGTACATGATTTAATACATGTATTATATATTTTGAAATGATTACTACAATAAGACTAGCTCACCTTTCCATCACCTCACATAATTTTCTTTTTGTGTGTGTGGTGAGAATATGTAAAATCTACTCCCTTAGCATTCAAGCATGTAATGCAGCATTGTTACTTATAGTTACCATGCTGTATATTATTCAGTACTTATTTATCCTATAACTGGAAGTTTACCCCCTTTGATCAATATGTTCTCATTTTCCCCACCCCAAGTCCACCTGCAAACACCATTCCATTCTCTGTTTCTGCAAATTCAGCTTGTTAGATTCCACATAATATGTGAGATGATACATATTTGTCTATCTCTATTGGACTTATTTCACCTAATGTGATGCCCTTAGGGTCCACCAGTGTTGTTGCAAATGACAGGATATCCTCCTTTTAACGGTTGAGTAATATTGCATTTTAATATATACCACATTTCCCTCCCCCAGTTTTATTGAGATATAATTGATAAATTAGGATATTCAAAATGTACAATGTGATGATTTGAGGCACATTGTGAAGGGATGCTTCCCCTTTGGTTAATTAACACATCTATCACCTCACATACTTACCTTTTTTTTCTTGTTTGGTAAGAATATATAAATTCCACTTACTTAGCAAGTTTCAATTATATAATACACTGTTATCACCTATAACCACTGTATTATTCTAAACTATTTGTCAGGTAGTTCACAGATCTACATTTTCTTAGGCTCACTTTTTGGAGCTTTGTATCGTCTGGTGGTATCATGTGCACCTGATTGTGATCCTTGTATCCTTGCACTGATGATCTGTGCATTTGAGTATGCAGTCTCCTTTTCTGGATTTTGCATGTTCATTTCAGCAGGGAAAACCTTCATCATTCAGCTTAACTTGGAGTTCTGGATGGGTCAGCTGGTAGCTCCCACAGACTAGGGAACTTCTGTCAGATTCTTTAGTTAGGTCAGAGCACTACTTGTGCTCTGAGGTCAGGGGCTGACACTGTGTCCACTGCACGGTTGGGTAGGCCTGCTGGATTCCACATTCAAGGGGGATTGCTGGAACGCCCTCTGCGGCCAGGTGTGGCATGAGCTGGACTCTGCATTCACTTCTGCTCGTGTAGGTTTCTAGGCTGTGTTCCCTGGAAGGGTGGGGCCACTATTTGAGCCCTGGCTGCTGGCCAGCTTGTGACTGGTTCCTCAGTCACTCCTGGTGAGGTGGGACCTCAGTCTGTGCTCCCCACCCATGTGCTGCTGGCTGGACTCTGTTTAGGCAGGGCTGCAGACAGGGCTTCACAGTCAGATGGGGGCTTTCAAGCTGTGCTTTGCTATCAGGCAGGACTGCAGTCTGTGTCCCGCGTTTAATGGGGTCGCTGGCTATGCTTGTGATTAGGCAAGCCACTCTACCAACTGTCCCATCTTGATGATGTCATTCCCCTATTCAAAGTTGTTTTGAGTTTCGAGTCTGATAATTCCAACATCCCTGCCATGTCTGTTTCTGATGCTCTGTCCCTTCAAATTATGTCCCTGTAATATGCCTTGTAAGCTTTTCTTGATAGCTGGACATGATGTACCAGATAAAAGGAACTGTAAATAGGTCTTTAGCAATATGGAAATCAGGTGTGTGGAAAGAGGAAAAACATTCTATAGTCCCATGATTAGTTCTTTTTTAGTAACCATATGCCTCTAGACTGTGAACTTTCTAGGTGTTCTCAATTTTTCTCTCCCTTTAGGTGGGATGGGATGACTGGAGTGGGATGGAGTTGAACATTTCCCTTCTCCCATGGGTGAGGATAGAGCTGACTGGGTTGGGTGTTTCCCTTCCCTCAGGTCAGTTAAACTCTGGTTAACTTCCCCTGAGGTCGGGCCTTGTTCAGAAGAACATACTGCACTGGTGTATTTCAAAATAGTTTATTTCCTTTCCTTCTCTTAGTAGAATGAGGGTAGTTTTCTCCAATATTTACTGTGAGAACCTTGTCAAGATCCTGGGATAAATCTCACAAAATTGTGGGGACCCTTTCTATATTTGGGGCCTCTGGAATTAAAGTCTCAAAGTTGTCTATGTTGAGCATCCAGCAATTTGTCAATTACAGTTCTATTCTTCCTAGTCTGGCCCTGGTTCCTGCAAAGGTTTCCGCTTGTGGGTCTGTCCCAGTAAGCTGAGCCTCCTTGTATTTGTCTGACTGTTTTTTCAAACTTGGAGGCAACAGTTTACCACGTGCCGTGTCCTCCCCTCTCTTATGGATTCAAGAAGACTTGATTATTTTTAATCTGTTTAGCTTTATACTTGTTTTCAGGATAGAGTAGCAACTTCCAAGCTCCTTACATGTAGAACTGGGAACTGGAAGGACCACGCAGTTACATTTGTTAATGTATCCTGATGTCTAACTGGCACATCCACCCCCATTCTGCAGAGACTCAGCTAATCCTTCTTTGAAGATGCTTGCCCATCTTCTTTCTCAAGTACCCCAATCACTGCCCTCATCTCCATCACCCTTTTAAAATTACAACTATTGTTACTGTCTCCACTTACCATGGCTCACTTCAACTATTCCTACTTGTTTTCCCCCCAGTGTTACCCTGCTGTTTTACGTATACACATACCTTTTGTGGAAAAAGATGATTTTTTGTAGATGGTGGAAATTAATCATAACATGGCAGGATAAAGTGGTGATTAAGGGCTCAGACTTTGGAATGAGTCAGAGATAGATCTAATACTTCCACCATTGAGATACTCAGCAACTCAATATCCTACTCTATAAATTAATTTATATAGCACTTAACTCATGGAGCTTTCAATGAGACTATACTTGTAAAGTTCTAAGCAGCTAGCTTCTGTGAAGTGTAAACAGTCAGCTCCTTGCTCCAGCACCCAATTGGATGCTTCTGATGCATTTCTAAGCACCTGTGGAGTGTTCACACCTTATGACTCTGTGGGACAATTCTTGCAGAAAGGGGATGAGAACTACTATGTAAGAGTATCTTTTTCCAGTTTCTCCAGTGGATAATTCTCTAAAAACTTCATAACACCTTCTCCTAAATTCAAAGTAGAATTGGCACCATCTACAGGGTTTACCTTGTTCCCATTTTACTACATTTTCTCAACACCCTTTCCTTCCCTGCCAAACATTCTTGATACATTGCATTAATACTATCTTCAGGTCTCTATTATTTTTTAAGCATGTATGCATATGTTTCCTGTTGTTCTTTTCTGTAGAGGTCAAATGTTTGGAAAAAGATATATTCAGTCTTTCAAAGGCCTGAGATTATAAACTAAATTTTGCTGTCCAACCAGTTGGTAATAAAAAGTTCCAAGTTTCGGTTCCTGCAGGTTTATAATTCAATAGGTTAATGACCTTAATTTATTTTTTTCCCTCTGAATTCCTCTATATAAAATATAATTTTGCTTCAAAAGATATACTGCCAGTATTCACGGTGCAGAAGTCTAATCATATTGTAACACAATTCCAGAACATGCTAGTAGCTGCTAAAATACAACTCTTCAGTATTTTGCAAACTTTTATTGGTGGCTTTGTATTTCACTGCTTAGTGACATGACCAGTGTTTTAGCTTTTCATACATTTCCTAAAGGTATATATTTGTCTGGAAAAGGCCAATATCTCAGGAATTAAGTAATGAGAACTATCTGCATATGTACATACAATTCATGATTAAGTAATAAATTCATTATCAAGAAGACAAATGTTTCTTTTGAAATCCATTTATATCCAGTAACATTAAATAGTAATATTATACAATTATCTTACATAGTATTTTCTATCATTTTATATATCATACAGTTATTTTATAAAATAATACAATTATGTTAAGCACTTAATTACTTAAATTTTCGATTGACATGATGAACAAAGGAGTCTTTAAAATTAGCATTATAATTTGAGAAGTGATAGTGACACATTATAATACACAGAAAAAACACATTACATGCCTGATTTTTTACAAAATGAATTGTTTTGTATTCTTCAACTTTAATTTTCAATTTAAAATAATTGCACAAAGCATTTCACCCTGAACAGCAAATTCCAATAGTCAAGAGACTCCCTAAATGTTGAAGAGAATTTTTTAAAACATCTTTTCCTTTAGTTTTATTAACTTAATGTTCTATGTTCTTCACTTTGAGAAACAAAACAAATATAGGTAATAAAAGAGACATTTAAACTGCAGTCATATATGAAAGCCACTGGTGCCCAGATGATTTAACTTATAATGAATAACAGTTACTATTCTGTCTGTAAAAACACTAGGTATACTGCACAGCAGGTTTTCCCCACTGAGGTATCAAGTTGTCCATTAATTTGCTTTTGAAATACATCTTGGGCAAGATGTGACCTGGCGATTGTCCAAATTAATCAGGCATCTTGAATGTACAGATGAAAAAGTATTTGTAGTATATTCAAAGATTCAAAGTGTATTATGTTAAAGACCTGAATAATCCTAGGTTCCTAACAAGCTCATGATGACTATTATACTGCCTATTGGCTAATACACTCTGAAAGTAAAATTCAACTTCTTAATCCCTCTGCCCTCACAACTAAGTAAATGCACCATCATCCATCCAGTTGCTCACACCTAAACCAGGTAGTGCTCTTTAACCTGATCCTTGATAGGACACAGCATTTACTTCATAGAGCCGTCAGTGAGTGTTCTTTGGTTACTCTTTTTTCTTCAACTCTGACCAAATCTTTGATCAAGGCCTGTCGATTCTGGCATTACAGTATATTCAGAACACAGCTTTTTCAACTCCACATCACACGATTTTAGTTTGTCACTATCAGCTCCCACCTGGATGACTACAGTAACCTCCTAACTTGTTTTCCACCTTCCATTCGAAATACCCAAGATAGCAACTAGAGTTGTCCAATTAAATTTTAGACCATACCTTGATCAGTCCTAAATTAGAGCTTAATATGCTTCCCTTACAATTAGAATATCTGCAAACTGGTTTTTTTTTTGTCTTAATTTTTACATAGTTTGGCTTATTTTATCTCAGGCTAGCCTATTTCTTACTCACTGCATTACAATAGACACTGGCCTTTTTTCTGTTCTTCGAACCTGACTAACGTAACCCACTTACTGATTATTCCCTTTGATCTTCAAGTGGATGGTTTCCTCTACTCATACATGTCCAGATAAGTAGCTCTTCAAATGATTCATTCTTGACCACCTTCACGAAGGAATGTCTCTCTTTGTTTTGCCTTCTTTGTAATATTTATCACTACCTGAAATAATATAATCTGTCTTGATCAAACTATAAAGAGCTACTGGCCCAGAGAAGGTTCTCAACAATTTGAGAATGAAAAACATAGTGTGTAATGCAATATTGCATTACAAACTCTTTTTTTTTTTTTTTATTGAAGGGTAGTTGACACACAGTATTACATTAGTTTCAGGTGTACAACACAGTGATTCAACACTTATATACATGATAATTCTAGGTATCAGCTATCACCATACCAAGTTGTTACAATATTTTGACTATATTCCTTATGCTGTACATTACATCCCGGTTACTTATTTATTTTACAATTGGAAGTGCGTATATATATATATATATATATATATATATATATATATATATATATATATTTTTTTGTGAGGGCATTTCTCATATTTATTGATCAAATGGCTGTTGACAACAATAAAATTCTGTATAGGGGGGTCAATACTCAATGCACAATCATTAATCCACCCCCAGCCTAATTTTCGTCAGTCTCCAATCTTTTGAAGCTTAACGAACAAGTTCTTACATGGAGTACAAATTCTTACATAGTGAATAAGTTACATGGTGAATATTACAGGGGCAGTCATCACAGAAGCTTTCGGTTTTGCTCATGCACTATGAACTATAAACAGTCAGTTCAGATATGAATATTCATTTGATTTTTATACTTGATTTATATGTGGATACCACATTTATATTTTTATTATTATTATTTTTAATAAAATGCTGAAGTGGTAGGTAGATACAAGATAAAGGTAGAAAACATAGTTTAGTGTTGTAAGAGAACAAATGTAGATGATCAGGTGTGTGCCTGTAGCCTATGTGTTAATCCACGCTAGACATGGGCAATAAAATATCCATGTATGCAGAAGATTTCTCTCAGAACCAGGGGGTTGAGATTCTAAGCCTGACCTCTGTTGATCAACAATTTCTCACCTGATGACCCCTCTGCGACTGTGCCTGTCTTAGGTTGTTCCTCCCTTGAGGAATCTTACCCTTCTCTGGCTAAACAGTCATCTTCCAGGGCCATACAGGGAAATGTAAAGTTGGTAAGTGAGAGAGAAGCCTTATTGTTTGAAATGGTTAGCTTTTTACTTCTTTGCATATTTATGCCCTGTAGCTACTATGCCCAGCATTTCTCTTGAGGTATCTTTACCACTTGGAAGAATAATGATACTCGGTAAATTTGATATGAGGCATGAATTCTATTTAAGGGTTGTAATTAGGAAGGAAGAAGAAAAGCTATAGAAGAAGCAGGCAGAAGAAAACAGGGGAAGATTGATTATTTCTTTGACATATCTTCTTGTAGAGTAACTTCAGCATGTATAGGTTTTAAGCTACTACTTAAATTGTGCACACACATTAACATAATAGGAGTATAGTTATATAACCAAAGCATACCTGTAATTACCAGCCATCTCCAGTGAAACCAAGAAAACCAGTTAGGCACCTTAGGCATTTGTGAAAACTTATCTATGATATGGTGGATATTGTCCAACTGAACTTGAACAGTCTGAGAGAAATCAGACAAATTAAAACAACCCATTCCTGGGGAATGTTCAATTCCCATATGTTCTTTTAACAGTAAATAGTCTGTAGTTGTAAGATTTTTGGAGCGCTACAATTTGCACTTCTCCTAATTCTTGATTGAGTTCCAACAGTATAGATCCAGTCAAGTTTGTTGTTTTACTGTATGCACAGGCCAGCTTAGATATCTCCTTCCTCATTCCCATGGCAAGTCCAGGAACTGGTGGGATGAGTGCATCTACACCTGTAGCAGTGCATGGATCTTTGTTGGGGTTTTTTTAATGATCATCTTCGGGAATGAGTCTTCCCAAGAGTGCTGATGTTGAAAGTTCTTTGTCACATCGTATCTTAGTTCAATTTCGGGGTAGCCAAATTAGGCTTCGATCCTCTGTATAAGCACAAACAGACCCTTTGCCTACACTTTTATATGCCCTTTATATCATTGTGTAGAACTCATTGGAGGTTACCATACAGGAACTGCATTTTTTTTTTAAACATTAATCCACACTTACATGAAGAATACTTCGTTTACTAGGCTCACCCCTGTACGAGGTGCCCCCTATATACCCCTTTACAGTCACTGTCCATCAGCGTAGCAAAATGTTGTAGAATCACTACTTGTCTTCTCTGTGTTGTACAGCCCTCCCCTGTCTACCACCCCCCTATTGATGCTAATCTTAATACCCCCTTTTTATCCCCCCCCTTATCCCTCCCTACCCACCCATCCTCCCCAGTCCCTTTCTGTTCGGTACCTGTTAGTCCATTCTTGAGTTCTGTGATTCTGCTGCTGTTTTGTTCCCTCAGTTTTCCCTTTGTTCTTATACTCCACAGATGAGTGAGATCATTTGGTATTTCTCTTTCTCCACTTGGCTTGTTTCACTGAGCATAATACCCTCCAGATTCATCCATGTTGCTGCAAGTGGTAGGATTTGCCCTTTCCTTATGGCTGAGTAGTATTCCATTGTGTATATGTGCCACATCTTCTTTATCCATTCATCTATCGATGGACATTTAGGTTGCTTCCAATTCTTGGCTATTGTAAATACTGCTGCGATAAACCTAGGTGTGCATTGGTCTTTCTCATACTATTCGGGGTCTTTGGTGGTTCCATATGAATTTTTGAATTATTTGTTCAAGTTCATTGAAGAATGTTGCTGGTAGTTTCATAGGGATTGCATCAAATCTGTATATTGCTTTGGGCAGGATGGCCATTTTGACGATATTAATTCTTCCTAGCCACGAGCATGGGATGTGTTTCCATCTGTTAGTGCCCCCTTTAATTTCTCTTAAGAGTGACTTGTAGTTTTCAGAGTATAAGTCTTTCACTTCTTTGGTTAAGTTTATTCCTAGGTATTTTATTTTTTTTGATGCAATTGTGAATGGAGTTGTTTTCCTGATTTCTCTTTCTGTTGGTTCATTGTTAGTGTATAGGAAAGCCACAGATTTCTGTGTGTTGATTTTGTATCCTTCAACTTTGCTGTATTCCAATATCAGTTCTAGTAGTTTTGGGGTGGAGTCTTTAGGGATTTTTATGTACAGTATCATGTCATCTGCAAATAGTGACAGTTTAACTTCTTCTTTACCAATCTGGATTCCTTTTATTTATTTTTTGTCTGATTGCCGTGGCTAGGAGCTCCAGTACTATGTTAAATAACAGTGGGGAGAGTGGGCATCCCTGTCTAGTTCCCGATCTCAGAGGAAAAGCTTTCAGCTTCTCGCTGTTCAATATGATGTTGGCTGTGGGTTTTTCATAGATGGCCTTTATTATGTTGAGGTACTTGCCCTCTATTCCCATTTTGCTGAGAGTTTTTATCATGAATGGATGTTGAACTTTGTCAAATGCTTTCTCAGCATCTATGGAGATGATCATGTGGTTTTTGTCTTTCTTTTTTGTTGATGTGGTGGATGATGTTGATGGACTTTCGAATGTTGTACCATCCTTGCATCCCTGGGATGAATCCCACTTGGTCATGGTGTATGATACTTTTGATGTATTTTTGAATTCGGTTTGCTAAAATTTTGTTGAGTATTTTTGCATCTACGTTCATCAGTTATATTGGTCTGTGGTTTTCTTTTTTGGTGGGGTCTTTGCCTGGTTTTGGTATTAGGGCGATGTTAGCTTCATAGAATGAGTTTGGGAGTATCCCCTCCTCTTCTATTTTTGGAAAACTTTAAGGAGAATGGGTATTATGTCTTCCCTGTATGTCTGATAAAATTCCGAGGTAAATCCATCTGGCCCGGGGCTTTTGTTCTTTGGTAGTTTTTTGATTACCACTTCAATTTTGTTGCCGGTAATTGGTCTGTTTAGATTTTCTGTTTCTTTCTGGGTCAGTCTTGGAAGGTTGTATTTTTCTAGGAAGTTGTCCATTTCTCCTAGGTTTCCCAGCTTGTTAGCATATAGGTTTTCATAGTACTCTCTAATAATTCTTTGTATTTCTGTGGGGTCCATCGCGATTTTTCCTTTCTCGTTTCTGATACTGTTGATTTGTGTTGACTCTCTTTTCCTCTTAATAAGTCTGGCTAGAGGCTTATCTATTTTGTTTATTTTCTCGAAGAACCAACTCTTGGTTTCATTGATTTTTGCTATTGTTTTATTCTTCTCAATTTTATTTATTTCTTCTCTGATCTTTATTATGTCCCTCTTTCTGCTGACCTTAGGCCTCATTTGTTCTTCTTTTTCCAATTTCGATAGTTGTGACATTAGACCATTCATTTGGGCTTGTTCTTCCTTTTTTAAATATGCTTGGATTGCTATATACGTTCCTCGTAATACTGGTTTTGCTATGTCCCACAGAAATTGGGGCTTAGTGTTGTTGTTGTCGTTTGTTTCCATATATTGCTGGATCTCCATTTTGATTTGGTCATTGATCCATTGATTATTTAGGAGCGTGTTGTTTAGCCTCCATGTGTTTGTGAGCCTTTTTGCTTTCTTTGTACAGTTTATTTCTAGTTTTATGCCTTTGTGGTCTGAAAAGTTGTTTGGTAGGATTTCAATCTTTTGGAATTTACTGAGGCTCTTTTTGTGGCCTAGTATGTGGTCTATTCTGGAGAATGTTCCATGTGCACTTGAGAAGAATATGTATCCTGTTGCTTTTGGATGTAGAGTACTATAGATGTTTATTAGGTCCATCTGTTCTAATGTGTTGTTCAGTGCCTTTGTGTCCTTACTTATATTCTGTCTGGTGGATCTTTCCTTTGGAGTGAGTGGTGTGTTGAAGTCTCCTGGAATGAATGCATTGCATTCTGTTTCCTCATTTAGTTCTATTAGTATTTGTTTCAGGTATGTTGGTGCTCCTGTATTGGGTGCATTTATATTTATAATGGTTATATCCTCTTGATGGACTGAGCCCTTTATCATTATGTAATGTCCTTCTTTACTTTTGTTACTTTCTTTATTTTGAAGTCTGTTTTGTCTGATACCAGAATTGCAACACCTGCTTTCTTCTCTTTGTTGTTTGCATGAAATATCTTTTTCCATCCGTTGACTTTAAGTCTGTCCATGTCTTTGGGTTTGAGGTGAGTCTCTTTTAAGCAGCATATGGATGGATCTTGCTTTTTTATCCATTCTATTACTCTGTGTCTTTTGATTGGTTCATTCAGTCCATTTACATTTACGGTGATTATTGAAAGGTATGAATTTATTGCCATTGCAGGCTTTAAGGTTGTGGTTACCAAAGGTTCAGGGTTAGCTTCTTTACTATCTTACTGTCTAACTTAACTCGCTTGTTGATCTATTATAAACGCGGTCTGATGATTCTTTATTTCTCTCCCTTCCTATTCCTCCTCCTCCCTTCTTCATATGTTTGGTGTTTTGTTCTGTGCTCTTTTAAGGAGTGCTTCCATCTAGAGCATTCCCTGTAGGATGCCCTGAAGAGTTGGTTTGTGGGAGGCAAATTCCCTCAACTTTTGATTGTCTGGAAACTGTTTAATCCCTCCTTCATATTTAAATGATATTCGTGCTGGATACAGTAGTCTTGGTTCAAGGCCCTTCTGTTTCATTGCATTAAGTATATCATGCTATTCTCTTCTGGCCTGTAGTGTTTCTGTTGAGAAGTCTGATGATAGCCTGATGGGTTTTCCTTTGTAGGTAACCTTTTTTTCTCTCTGGCTGCCTTTAATATTTTGTCCTTGTCTTTGATCTTTGCCATTTTAATTATTACGTGTTTTGGTGTTGCCCTCCTTGGATCCCTTGTCATGGGAGTTCTGTGTACCTCTGTGGTCTGAGAGGCCATGTCCTCCCCTAGTTTGGGGAAGTTTTCGGCAATTATTTATTCAAAGACACTTTCTATCCCTTTTTCTTTCTCTTCTCCTTCTGGTGTTCCGATGATGCATAAATTATTCCTTTTTGATTGGTCACTCAGCTCTCTTAAAATTCTTCCATTCCTGGAGATCCTTTTATCTCTCTCTGCATCACCTTCTCTGCATTCCTGTTCTCTGTTTTCTAGTCCATTAATGGTCTCTTGCATCTCATCCATTCTGTTTTGAAGTCCTTCCAGAGCTTGTTTTATTTCTGTATTCTCCTTCCTTAGTTCTTGCACATTTCTCTGCAAGTCCATCAGCATGGTTATGACTTTTGTTTTGAATTCTTTTTCAGGAAGACTGGTTAAATCTATCTCACCAGGTTCCTTCTCAGGGGAAGATGATGTAGCAGATGCCGAAGCTGTCTGGGTTAGTCTTGTCTGGATCATATTTTTTTGCCTTTTCATGTTGACAGGTGCTATTGACTGTCGGCTGGGAGGGCCAAACTTTTCACTTGCTACTGGCCTTTCTTTACTGGGACAACTGCGACCTCTAGTGGCTTTTGTTGGGTAATCGCGAGTAGGCTGGGTCTCTGTTTCTTGCCCGCCGATATGGATGGATCTCCTTTTCTGTGGGCGGGGTTTGCCTTAGGCTGTTTCTCTGCTTTCGCAGCGCCTGGAGAGGTAATGGACGAGGGGAGGGGGGGCAGGCTCTTTGGCTGTTTACCTCCGTGAGGGGTCTCAGAGCTGTTGCCCAGGGGGTTAGTGCGCCCGGTTTTCCCTGTAATTTCCTGCCACTGGGCTGTGACCTATGCTGTTTCCATCCAGCTTTAAATCCCTGTCCCTTTACGACTTTCAAAAAGCTTCCGCTTTTCTTTGTCACAGGGGCATCAGCTTCGGCACCCGCTCAGAGGTCTTGCTGCCCTATTTCATTAGTTACCAGCCCTCCACGCATGCACTGTGTCTGCACTCTGGTGCGGGTGGCTGGGGCTGGGTGTTTAGCAGTCCTGGGCTCCCTCTCCCTCCTGCTGGGAGCTGGGGAGAGATGTTATCAGGTCCCGCCGGGCCGGGGCTTTTGTCTTACTCCTTTCACCAGGCGCTGGGTTCTCGCTGGTGTATTTGTATTCTGGCTGTTGTCCTGTGTCTTCTGGTCTCTCTTTTAGGATTAGTTATATTTGTTGTATTTTCAAAAATATATATGTTTTTGGGAGGAAATTCCCACTGTCCTACTCACGCTGCCATGTTGGCTCCACCCCGTGCGTGGGCTGAATTACAAACTCTTATACAGCACAAGAAAGGAAAATATCTAACAAGTGTAAATGCCAGCAGCAACTATAAAACCAATTCCAAAGAGTCTTATAAATCACAAGTTAATTATTTTTTCTTTATCTCCTGCTGAAATAAAATGTGTACAAAGAACATAGCCTCTTAGCAGTAATATAGTTAATTAACATAATTGATAAATATAAATAAAAGTAACAAATATAATAAATGTAATAAAAGTTGACTATAAGAAAGACACTGTGCTTGTCTCGGGATAAAATAGCTTTCTTTTAATAAATGGCAAATGAGTGAAATAATTTTTTTTTCCTCTTTGCATCAGTTTTAATTCTTCATGATGATTGTTTTGGCCCATAGCAGATGACTTTAATAGTTCAGCATTTGTCTATCTCTCCTTCAAATTCATTAAAATAAAAAGGTGAAAATACCTGGTGAATGATATACTATGTTTAGACAGAATTTCTTGGAATAAAAAGTTTATCAGTATTTCCATCCACATAAATCTATTAAACAATTTTATTATATTGAGTTTTTGTTTCCTCTCAAGTATTATTATCATGAAATAGGATTATCCTGTTAGCTTATTAGTTAAAATTAAGAAATGTTTTTAAGAAAAATTAATACTAATGAATAACAAAAGCCATTATTAAATAAAATGAATATTATAGTCACTCATGAAATCAAAAATGAAAAGGGCTTCCCTCCATCTTTAAGAAAACCCAATAGCTCCACATTTACCTAAACTTACCTCCTTAAACCTCAGAAATATAGCATAAACTTGCATAACTTGGGAGAAAATATCAATATAATTTAATGTAAAAAATAAATAAATTTATAATAAATAATAATAAATAAATTTGTAATAAATAAATAATAAATATATTACCACCATTGAAGTGTAAAATATGAATGAATGAATTCATTTATTAATTTTCTCAACAAATGTGTGTGAACCACATACTGCATTTCAGACATTAGAGTGTGTACATGGAGTGATTTCCAAAAGAGAGAAAACATGAGAGAATATGAGGAATTTTTTTAAGCAACAGAATGTGATATTTCAAATATCACAAGTATTTCATTCTACTTACGTGATCTCACTTTATGCACTTCACTACTCTTGCAATGCTGTATAGATTTGTGGCAGAAACAGCTAACACATTTCTTGTCTTTTAGTAAATCCAAGATTGTAGCTCCTTATGTGATCTGCCAATTAATTGCACTACTTAAAAAGCATCTCCACAAAAAGAGTTCCATTTGAGGTATTTTTAGAATCTCTAATAAAAAGTTATTACCCTCAAAGGACTACATATTTAAATTGAGGTGAAAAAACATTTGGATTTTTTGCCCTCATTCCAATTGGATTGCCTATATAATCATCTGAAATCGTTTGAGTTCTTAAGACTAATCCTGGCTTTTTTGGTGTTACTTTATACATTTTTCACATCACTATTATTAATATTTTTAGACACTTTTTCTTGTACAAACAGCAATGAGTGACTTTGTTGTTCCATTCTAATGCCTTCTGGTTGAGGAGAATGGGTGGTCCTAGGTTGGTAATATGCCCTCAGCTGCAAAAAGTTCTCTTTAGAACCCTTTGGTTTCTAATGAGAGTTTTCAATAATAATAGCATTTTTTTTGCTTTATTGACAACCATAACTGTATTGTCCACACACATTTATCATAGATTAAAAGCCTTTCATGCCCAATATAAGTACCTTTAGAATTTGCAAATAGGAGTTCACCACTAACAATTGAAAGAGGACACATTGCTTTCTTAAGATGATGATTCTAAATTATTTTTGTAATAAAATATAGGTATAGTTTTGTAATAAAGTTTACTTTTAATGTGATATTATTTCTTTTTCATTGCTTTTTACTTCAAAAGTTGAAAACTTTTATTGAATATATGAAATGTCTTACATAATGTGGTATCTGAGATCTCAAAAAATAGTATATTCTCTCTGGATTATGCTTTCCCCTTGAAAATAATAAACTGTCTACAGATTTTAACAGATTTTTTTGCTTGTAGAAAGTTACTAGAGACAGATGCTTCAATCCTAACAATGATAACAAGCTAGAGAAGCTACAGCATCAGATATTTTTTCAATACATGAGATAATTAAAGAAGCAAACCTTAAATTGACTAAATTTTCAGGAAGTAACAAGTCTTCAGATAGAATATTCTCACACTTTCATTCATCTCTGGCAGAGAGATAGGTATTAAAGGAATGTGCCACATATAGGTACAAGAAACCTGCTAAACTTTAAATAAACTTGTAATGTTAGCATTATGATAGTGTACTGTGAATGTGCAAAGATTTGATAATGTAATATGAAAGATATGAGCCCTGCACACCACAGACATGCGGCTCATCTATGATAAGCCACCAACATTTTCCCATGAGGTTTAGGTAGTTTTTACATGTAATGTACAGAAGTTGGGGCCCAGCAGAACTGAAGCATGAGGGTCTTGCCCCAGTGCAAGGCAGCAGTCTTCCAAAGGTTGAGGGCATCTACAAAAATTCCACTGCTAACAATGTATGCATTTCTTCTAAGATCAAAACCAACTGCAATAATTCCAGTCTCACATCTTCTGTTCAACATTTTTTGTGGAAGCTCTGGCTGGTGCAAGAAGAATGGTAAAATACATAAAACATCTAAAGGCTGAAAAGGAAGTAGTAAAGCTTCATATCTTTTTCAGATGTTTCATGTAGAAATGCACTGATTTCTGTATGTTGATTCTGCATCCTGCAATTTTACTGAATTTGTTGATTAGTTCTAACAGTGTTTTGGTAGAACCTTGAGGATTTTCTATGTGTAAGGGCATATCATCTACAAGCAGACAAAATGTTTGCCTCCATTCCAGTTTGGATGCATTTATACCTATGTATTGCCTGATCATTCTGGCTAGGACTTCTAGTACTATGTTGAATAGAAGTGGTGAGAGTGGGCATCTTTGTTTTGTTCCTGATCTTAGAGGAAAAGCTTTTAGCCTTTTGCCATTGAGTATTATGTAAGCTGTGGGCTTGTCATCTATAGACAATTATGTTGAGGTATGTTCATTCTATACCCAATTTGTTTAAAGGTTTTACCATGAAAGGAAGTTGTATTTTGTCAAATGCTTCTTCTGCATCTACTGAGATGATCCTATGATTTTTATTTTTCATTCAATTAATGTGATTTCTCACACATTAATTTCTATATGTTAAACTATTTGATCATGATGCATGATCCTTTTTATGTGTTGTTGAATCCAGTTTGACAATTTTTGTGGAGAAGTTTTGCATCTATATTAATAAGGGACATTTGGCTGTAGTTTTCTTTTCATGTAATTCCCTCCTCTTCAATTTTTTTGTAAAAGTTTAAGAAGGGTTGGCATACATTCTTTAATATTGGTAGAATTCATCAGTGAAGCCTTCTAGTTTTGGGAGGTTTTTGATTATTGTTTCACTCTTCATTTTTATTATGTCTTTTCATAGTTTATATTATTTCATGATTCATTCTTGGTAAGTTGTATTTTCCTGGAACTTACCCATTCTTCTAGGTTATCTATTTTGTTGGCCTATAAATGTTCCGAATAATCTCTTATGATTCTATGTATTTCTATGGTGTCAGTTTTAACAGCTATTCCATTTCTGATTTTAAGTATTATCACTTTTCTTAGTTTAGCTAAATGTTTGTCATTTTAACTTTTATATAAAACTGTTATTAGTGTCATTGATCTCTTCTACTGTTTTCCTAGTCTCTTCTTCATGATCTGTTAGCTTCATGGACTTGGATGTCCAAGTCTCTCCCCAGGTTTGAGAAATTCTCAACCATTATGTCTTTAAACAAGCTTTCTTCCCTGTCCTCCCCTTCTCTAATTCTGGGTGTTCAATAGGGAACTATGTTGGTCCTTTTGATGGTCCTTTACATCATGCAGACTTTCTTTACTTTTTTCATTTTATGTTCTCCTCTAACGGGGTTATTTCAAAGTTCCTGTGTTCTAAGTCTCATATTCATTCTTCTGTTTTGGTCCATTTGTAGTTGCTGCTCCCTACTGCATTATTTTATTTCATT
Source organism: Manis pentadactyla (assembly GCF_030020395.1). Classification (NCBI taxonomy): domain Eukaryota; kingdom Metazoa; phylum Chordata; class Mammalia; order Pholidota; family Manidae; genus Manis; species Manis pentadactyla. The sequence goes on along the minus strand of NC_080028.1, from coordinate 65,452,609 downwards.
CATTGGGTTCTTCATCTCCACAGTATCTATGTGGTTCTTTTTTATGGTATCTATCTCTTTGTTAAGTTTCTCATTTGTTAACTTAGTGTTTTCCTGATTTTGTTGAATTATCCTTTTATGTTTTCTTATAGTTCATCAGATTTCCTTACAGAAGCTATTTTGAGTTCTTTACTTGGTAATTGTATACCCATGTCTTTGGGCTCTGTTACTGGAAGATTATTATGATCCTTTGGCGACATCAAGTGTGCCTGATTTTTCACGTTCCTTGGAATTTTACGTTTCTGTCTTCACATCTGAAGTAGAATTTACCTGCTACAATCTTTATTAGATGTCTTTAGAGGAGATATGCCTTCATTCAATCCTGCTAAAGATTCTGAGGCTTTCTTTAGACCTTATATGAATACACCTGCTCCATGATTCTCGTTCCCTTCTGTGGAAGAATTCTTAAACTATTATGTTTTCTCTGATCTCCAATGCACGAGGCAAGCTGCTCATAACCTCTCTTTTGTTTTCCTGAAGGTGGCATTACAGCTCAAGTTTGTGGTTTCTCTCTGGCCCACAGACCCTGGCCTATTCTCTGCCTGTGCTTCCTGGTTATCTACCAAAGCTTGCTCTTGCTGTTGCCTTTAGGAGTGACCATGGAGTTGGGGTATATGAGTGTGAAGCACATGGGTGGGCACTGGGGATGCCCACAGCCACATGGAGGTTTCCCTGTCTCTTTCTACAGCTCTTTCCCAGCAGCCTATGGGCAGGCCTCCTGATGAAGTCCATAATGCAATCAGCAGAGACTGTGTCCCTTTAATTCTTTCCAATAATTTTTTTCTTGATCTCCTGATCTTTCACCATAGTCGTGGAACTTCCAGCTAAGCACTCTTCATCTGGATATCACAAGAGAGAAATGAGTCTCTTTGGCACCAATCTGCACAGCTGGAGAAGTTGGACACTCACCTGCTTTTCCTTTCCCCCCACAGTGGAAGTCATGGGCTGAAAAGGAGTCACTTAAAAAAACTGTCCCAACTTGGGGGAGGGGCAATGTAGGCAAAGTCAAGCTGTTCCTTTTACCCAGTAAATCAACTTTAGCACTCCAGTGCTTCAAAACTTATCTTTTTTTAAATTTTCCTCCAATGGAGTGCTAGAACTTCTGCTGTGGAAACCTGGACATCCACAGAGGCTCTCTATTTCATGAACAGAGAGAATAGTCAGTGTTCTTCAGGTGCTCCAAGGAACCAGTTCACAGGCTACAGCAGAATTTGTAGCAATACTGAGGTCTGTCTATCACTCAGTGCACAAGTGGGCGAGACTCCTTCTGGTTCTCTTGGTTTATTGTGCTCAATCCTTCAACCCCCACAGAAGCACTTTTCTCTATGATGGGTGCCCAGATATTGTTGTAGGGGGGAGCAAATTAAAGGACATCTTATGCTGGCATGATGCGGACATCACTTTCTTTCAACTGACTTTCCTTGTTTTTGATGATCTTCACAGTTTTGAGAAGTATTACTGGTCAGATATTTTGGAGAATGTCCCTCTATTAGAATTTGATGTCTTTTGATTAGATAGGGATTATGGGTTTTCAAGAAGCAGTCCACTGTGGTAAAGTACCATTTTTTTCATGAGTTAAGCATACATTACTACCACATGACTTATCACTGTTGACAAGACAAAAATTTGTTCCTTGACCACACTTTAACCAGGCTCCTCTGAGACCTCTCTGGACTAGGCCTCAACCTTAGTTGTAAAAACTACATGCTCTTAACGTAAACAATTTTAACCGCTCACTTCTCCCCACATTGAAAGACTTAAACAAGCACCAATGGTTTCTAACAGTTTAAAGTCACATCCCTAGTCTCATGCTAGACCCCCTTAAGTGACTGCCTAAGAAAGCTAAAGGCTGCCAAAATAATTTACTGTTTGTTCTAGACAGTATGTGCCAATAGGCCCCATGACTACCCTTAGAGCATTATCTAAGAAAGGCTTTGAGTTGTGAATCCTTCTGTTCCTTTGAGATCTTTCTCCTACTACTCAGGACTACTTTGTCAAAGACCTGAAAGAAAAATTTTTTAATATAATAGAATCCTAACTTTGACAATTGCCAGCTAGCAGCCATAACCAGGCTAATCAGCATTTATACTGATGCTCTGTAACTTTTCATTTCCCTGATTCTATTGAACTCCTGGTTATCTCTCACCCTAGTTCCTCATTCTCCCTTTGAAATGCCTTGTCACCTCTGTACAAATCAAAGTTGAGCTCAGTTTATCCTGGACCCTCTGCCTTATTGCAGTTTAAAATTTTTTCTTATCACTTAAAGTAGTGTTTGGCTTTCTTCATCTTTCACCAATATCATCCTGAGCACCTACTGAAGTGTGGTTTGTTTAATTTTTCCACCTGACAATTACTTTCTTTTTTCTTCCTTACCTTTACTGTACTCTTTAGAAGGAAATCACTCTGTGCAGCCCACATATAAGGAAAAGGGAGTTATGCCTGACTTCCTTGAGAGTGAAATATCCACATGAATTGTTTGGAATTCTTCTCCTTGGGAAATTTGTTTCTTCTCCCCCAAATTTGTTCATTTAATTATTAGATCAGTTGTTACATTATTTCTTCAATTATTATATGAGTGTGCATTCTTTGTTACATTATTTAGTCGATTATTATATGAATGTGCATTCATTCATGCTCATTTTGGACTTTGGATTATAATCCATTACTACTTATTTACTTGTTGTTTTGCTCAAATTATTCTGGCTCCTGTATCTCTCTGACATAGTCTCATGATTTTTGTTTTTGTTCTTGTTTTGTTTTGTTTTGAAGCACTTACTTTTTGGGAATATAAGAAACTCCAGGCTCATCTTGTATATTTCCTGCCCCAGCCGTTTCTTTTAAGAGCTCTGATTTTTTTTTTCTTTTTAATTACAGACTGGTATTTGAAACCAAGATTTGGAAGCTAAGTGTGTATACCATTGAATTTTGTATATTAAACATCTATCCCTTGAACTGGTTAATTTCAAATATTAGTTCTAGTATCTCTTACTTTGACTTCTCATATAGATTTCTGTGCAAATAACCATATTTGTAAATAAGAATATGCTAATGTTGATTAAGGGCAATCTATGAAAAACCTACATCAAGCATTACACTTTATTGAAAATGTTATTTTCCTTTAAAATAAGGATTAAGATAGTGAGCACCACTTGTCTTCAACATTGTACTTGAGGTCCCAATCAGTAGGTCAAGAGAAGAAGAAAACAAAGTATTAACACTGGAAAGAAAGAAATAATTTTGTCATTATTAGATTTATAAAAAAATTTTTTTAAGCCCACATAAATTATTAGACTTACTATGTAGTTTAGCAAGTTTGCTAAAAAAAGTCAGTGTAGAGAAATCCTTTCTAATACATTCTCAACAACAACAGAAAAACCTAAAAAAAATCCTTACAATAACATTTTAAAAAGCTTAAAAAAGTTGCGGAACCTCTCTACAGAAAATGATAAAATATTATTTATAGACATTATTATTATTTTAAAAGACATCCATTAATTTTTTTATTGCTGCTGTAACAAATTAAAGTTCTGAAGGTTAGAAGTTCCACTGGGATAAAATCAGTGTGTCTGCAGGTGTGCGTTCATCTGGAGACTCCAGGCAGGGATCTGTTCCCTTGCTTTGAAGACATTCTAAAGGCCGCAAGTATCTCCCGGTTCATGGTGCCTCCCTGCATCTCTAAAACCAGTAATAACACTCAATTCTTTCCACATTGCACCGCTCTGATATTGACTCTCCTGCCTCCATCTTTGGGGGTTCCCTCTACTATGTTCCCCACTTCCTTCTGCATACTCAGTGTCAGATTGTTTGATGACTGTATTTCTACTAACAGTTCAAAACAACCTAGACTTTTTAAATCATGCACCTCAAAATTTTTCCATTTTTTTCCATTTTCTAATTCCAAACCCACTTCCATTTTTAGGTATATGATACAGTAATATCCAATTTATTGGCATCAGTGTCAGTATCAGTGTCTTATTGCAGCTTTTATAAACTATTGTAAGCTTTATGTCTTAAAAACTACAAATTTATTTCTTACAGTTCTAGAAGTCATAAGTCATAAATTCAAGGTATTGGCATGCTGTATTCTTCATAGGGAGAATCTATATCCTTGCCTTTCTAGCTTCTAGAAGCTGCCTGCATTCCTTGACTTGTGGCCTAATCTTCTATCTTCAAAGCCAACAGCATGGCATCTTTTTGACTCTCAGCTTCCTGCCTCCATTTTTAAGGATGCTTCAGATTACACTGGGCTCATCTTCAGTATCCACTAGGATAATTTCTCCATCTCAATATCCTTAACTTAATTACATCTGCAAAGTCCTTTTTACCATGGAACTTAACACATTTTCCTGTTATGGGATTAGGGCAGTATATCTTTGGTCATGATTCTGCATACCACAGGACCTAAAATTATTCATAAATGAACATAGTACCATGTCATTGAATGAAAGGCTTGTAAAAATGTCAATTTATACCAAATTGATTAATATCATTGCTGCACTCCTTAAACATACCCAAGAAAGTTTTTAATGGAAATTGGCTAGTTAAATCTAAGTTTTATATAAAAATGCAAAATTTAAAACTAGCAAAAAAAAAATCCCTTCAATATAAAATACAAAACAAAAACATAGGAAATGCTACCCAAGTTAAAAGTTTTAGTATGAAGCTGTAGTAAATGGGTACTTGAAAAAAAACTATTTAAGCACATATAATAACAAAAAAGATTGAAAAATTGAACTACATTATAATTAAATATTCTGTTCACCAAAAAAGTTGGCAACTAAGAAAAGTTAAGCCAAATATTGCATAATATTTTTATTGTGCCCAAGAAATGTAAGAACTTCTATCAAAGACAGACATACTAGTAGAAAATTCAGGCAAGAAACTTGAAAAGGCACTGAACAAAAGTGAATTAAAAAGAGCCTAAAATCATATGAACATGACATCAATTAGAAACTGGAGAAATGCAAATCGATGCCATGATGCAGTGCAATTACACTCCCACCAGGATGGTTAACATTAAGAAGACTGACAATATCAAGTGAAGGATGTGAAGAAATAAGATTTCTCTTCCTCAGCTGGCAGGAATATAAGTTGGCATGGCTGTTCTGGATAACTCTTTGGAAATGTCTACTAAAATCAAATATATGCATCTTCTATGACTGAGCAATTTCACTTTAAAATATATAGTCAATAAAAATATATCCACATGATGTTGGTGATGGTAGCACATTATGAATGTATTTAATATCATTGAATTATACTCTTAAAAATGCTTAATATGTCAAATTATATGTTATGTGTATTTTATCATAATACAATATTATTTTTAAAAAGGTACATAAGGAAAATATGTCCACAAAATGTAATGCTATATCTTTTTTGGAAACTGACAAGAGCAAACCAACTATAAAAGGCCATTTTTGAGACAATTTGGGAAATTGAAATTTGAATAACCATTAAATGATATTAAATAACTGTATTTTTAAAAAATTATTCATATGAACACCAAGAAATAAGTATAAGAACATTGATTTCAGCATTTAATTATGATTGCCCAACCTTGATACTACTCAAATGACCATCAACATTACACTGAAGACTATACTGTGGTATATTCAGACAAATACAATATCTATAGTAATGAAAGTGAACAATGGATAAAGCTTACACACAATCCAGAATAAAATTAATCACACAGAAAAGTATGCATAATATATTGGTTTAATTTACATAAAGATTTTTTTAAGACTGAAGGAAAAGAGATTATCTTTAAAAGAGCTGTCAGATACAGAAGAAGATAATACAGGACACACAGTTTCTAAAATTTGAATTTTATATAAACAATGGAAATTTATTTAGTGTGTGTTATGGACAAAATATTGTGTTTTGTATTTTATCTGGCAACCGTAATAAATAATAGATGATGTGGATTGCAAGGGAGCTTGAGGGGGACTTATGTGATGTTAAAAATGTTTTCTCTTAACTAAAGCTGTTGTTAAACACATTCACTTTCTGGTGATTCATTGATCTATATCTGATGAGCTATGCATTTGTATTTTGTGCATTTTATTGATGTATGTTTTACTTAAAAGAAATCAAGTATGTATGCTTAAATGTAATAGTTTCACTGAAAATATCCAAAGAAATGATGGACTTGTCAGGTAAATTAAAGAGAGGATTCAAATGTAAGAAGACGGTAGGATTTCAGGAAATGGAAGGTTCACTTTAGTGCCAATAATCTATGCTTCATGTTTTCTTACACTTGGTCATGATATTAAATACATTCATAATGTGCTACGATCACCAACATCATATCAGTGGATGTTTAGGTTGTTTCCATATTCAGACTATTGTAAATAATACGAGTACATATATCCTTTTCTGATTATGATTTTATTTCCTTTAAGTAAATTCCCAGACATGGAGTTGTTGGATCATATAGTATTTCTATTTTTAGTTTTTTTGAGGAACCTCCATGTGGTTTTCCTAGTAACTATACAAATTTATAATCCTACCAGCACTATTCAAGTGTTCCCTCTTCACTTCCTCACCAACACTTGCTTTTTCTTGTTTTGTTGATATTAGCCTTTCTGACTGGTGTGAGGTAATAACTCTTTGTGGTTTTTAGTTTTAATGTTCCTGTTGATTACTGTTGTTGGACATTTTTTTGTGTGTCTGTTGGCCATCTGTGTTTCTTAGGAAAAATGTCTATTCAGGTCCTCTGCCCATTTTTTAATCAGATTTTTTTTTGGTGTTTAATGATATGAGTTCTTTATATATTTTGGATATTAGCCCTTATCAGATTATCATTTACAAATATATCATCCTATTCAGTAGATTGCCTTTTCATTTTTTTAATGGTTCCTTTTCTGTGCAGAAGCTTTTTAGTTTGATGTAATCCAACTTGTTTATTTCCTTTTCTTCCCCTTACCTGGGGAGATGTATCTAGAAAAAAATTACTAATTAAATTTACTAAAATATCTTACAATAACCTGCATTTTTTTTCAGTCAATACTTCCTTTTAGCAAATGTTAGAAAGCTTGATCAGTCAATTCTCTATTATGTAGAAGTAACTAATTGGAACATGCCTTTACCTGCTAATTACACTTAACTAATTAGTTCATATAACACCCACATGCGGTAAGAAAATAAACATTTACTTCCCATTTAACAAATGAGGAAACAAATATAAATATGCTAGACCATTTCCCTGAGGCCATTCAGCAAATCAATTGGAGAAGCAATATTTAAACTAAGAGTTTTAATTATTTCACTAACCTTTTATTGACTTGTGTTTAATTCTGTCTGTTTTCAACACATTAAAGCTAAAAGTTAAACAAGTATTCTTTTGTACAAAAAGTATTCTGTATTCACATTATCAATTAGGATATTTAAAAATTTAGCAAAATATTCTCATTTTTCTTCTGCATTTGAATTGAATGCTCATTTTCTTATCTAATTTCTAAAGAAAAAGGTTAGATGTAGTCATTGCCAGTTTCACTACAAGTTATATTTAAAGCACTGAATTTAAAATTTAGTACAGTAGACTGCATTCTGGTCCCTCTGCCAGTTTCAAAGGCTTTCAAATTAGGCAATTATTTAATCATGCAGAGTTTTAATTTTATCATTTGTGAAAAAATAGAAATGGGAACAACTGGCCTGTTTATTTTGTTATTTATTATGAAGACTGTACAAGAGAGTTTTTATGTTTATATGAAAGTATTGTAAAATGGATGGCTTTGTGCCTTTTGGTACTTCAGCAATAATTTTAAAAAATTTAATATTTTATATTTAAGTTATTGGTAGGAAATCAATTTCTGTAGTCACCCTGCTTTGTGTGTTTATCTGAGCTATCTTAAAGTTTTAAAGAGTCTGTTTTTAAGTATATCTATGGAAAGCCAGAACACTTTAAAATGATCAATTATAGAACTGAATTATGTATGAAAAAGCTAATATAGGCACATAATTATGTTTCACAATATTTAAAAAATGTAGCAGAGCAGCTAGGTAGTAATAATAGCTGAAGTTTATTGATAACTTACTTTGTAAAGATACTTTCATCTATGATCTTATTTTATCTTTTCCACATCACAATGAATGTGTACTGTTGTTTTCTCTATTGTCCAAGTGAGGACATTAAGACTAGGGAATTTAATACTTAGCTTTAATCCTCTGATTCAGTACTTAGGAGCTGAGTAATATGAGCAAATTATTTATGTCTCAGGTTTTTGTATGCTTGGTGTAATAATTCCCATTGCATAAAGTGTTTGTTTTTAATTATTTAACATTTATGAAGTACTGACACCTTATTTCTCAAATAGTAAACCATCATTTAATATTAGCTATTAGCACACTCTACTGGGTATAAGTCAACATATTTTTACATGAGATGTATTTTCTATAATCCAAATTTACCATGACCCAGAGGAGATGGTTAATATATTTCATATTATTGGATCGCTTATCCAATATTAATTTCCCACTCTTCCTAAGTAACAGAACCCCAAATTTGTACAGTGCAGCAATATTCTGAGCCCCAAATATTGTTTTTAGACTCTCTTAGATAGGGCAATAATGTAACACATTTCTGTCCAATGTAATATAAGCTGTGGATATTTGGATAGTTATGTACACCAGTCTGGATTAATATTTATTTTCCTTCCTTTCCATCTTCTTTCTGCCTATAACACCAAAGTACAGTTTAGGACAGCAAGAGCCATCTGGAGACTATGAAAGATTAGACATGGGAATAGAAGCTAGTACATTAATATTAGTAGAATAAATATATGAAAAGACTGTGGGTCCCAAGTGACATCACTGAGCCACACATTATGACTACTGTACTGTGTCTCTTGATTGCTTCTTGGTGAGTCAAATAAACTTACATGTTCAATCATTTCTGGCTGAATACATTAGTAACGGGTTCACTGGGAATGCTGACTAGTGACTTAAGACTCATCAAGCTATATGATTCAGTTTTTCTTTTCCCTTAATAAATCGCCACAGGTAAATCTTCAATTGTATTAAAGTAAAAATAATGGCTATTAATACAATTTGGAAGCAGTTCAAGGAATTAATAGATAGACTGTGAGTACATGATTAACAATTAGACTGTTAAAGGGAAATTATTCCAATCTGGAGAAGTTCCGATTTGGAAGCAGTACCATCATCTACTGCAAATGGAAGCTTATGATTCTTTATAATTATTTAATAATTATATTTTTAAGTTCTGTGAGCATGATGTGACATACAATGGCATGAGTTGTATATTCACTTGACCTCTTTGTCATCTTGCAAAAATATTGTACTTACAGCAAAAATCATCCATTTAAAAACTTCAAAAATTGATTTTAAGGGGAGGGGCGGAAGATGGCGGCGTGAGTAGAGCAGCGGAAATCTCCTCCCAAAACAACATATATCTATGAAAATATAACAAAGACAACCCTTCCTAGAATAAAGATCAGAGGACACAGGACAATATCCAGACCACATCCACACCTGAGAGAACCCAGCACCTCGCGAAGGGGGTAAGATACAAGCCCCGGCCCCGCGGGAGCCGAGAGCCCCTCCCCCCAGCTCCCGGCGGGAGAAGAGCAGGCAGAGCGGGAGGGAGACGGAGCCCAGGACTGCCGAACACCCAGCCCCAGCCATTCGGGCCAGAGTGCAGGGCCCTTGATACTGGGAAAACAGGGCAGCAAGAACAGTGAGCAGGCACTGGAGGCTGGGCGACTGAGGGCATAAGAAAAGCGCGCGACCATTTTTTTTTGCATTTTTGCTTTTTTGCTGCTTTGTTTTGGCGAGTGCTTTTTGGAAGTCTTAAAGGGACAGGGACCCCAATACTAGGGAAACAGGGCAGAAAGACCGGTGAGCAGAGGCCTGAGGCTGGCACCGGAGAATAAAGAAAAACGAACGACCACCTTTTTTTTTTTTAATTAAAAAAATTTTTTTTCTTGTTTTTTTTTTTGTGGTCGTTGTTTTGTTTTGGCGGGTGCTTTTTGGAAGTCTTAAAGGGGCAGGGCGGGTCACTTAATCCAGAGGTAGGGAATCCGGGATCTCTGGGCACTCTAACCCCTGGGCTGCAGGGAGCAGGGAGGCCCCTTACGGAGATAAATAGCCTCCCAGCAGCTCCTGCTCCAACGCGACTCCACCATTTTGGAGTAGCTGCCCGAGCCAGGCCACGCCCACAGCAACAGCGGAGATTAACTCCATAGCAGCCCGGCAGGAAGCAGAAACCCTGTCTGCGCGCAGCTGCGCAGCACAAGCCACTAGAGGCCGCTGTTCTCCCAGGAGAGGAGGGCCACAAACCAACAAGAAAGGAAGTCCTTCCAGCCGTCACTCGTCCCAGTTCTGCAGACTATTCCTATCACCATGAAAAGGCAAAGCTACAGGCAGACAAAGATCACAGAGACAACACCAGAGAAGGAGACAGACCTAACCAGACTTCCTGACAAAGAATTCAAAATAAGAATCATAAACATGCTGACAGAGATGCAGAGAAATACGCAAGAAAAATGGGATGAAGTCCGGAAAGAGATCACAGATGCCAGAAAGGAGATCGCAGAAATGAAACAAACTCTGGAAGGGTTTATAAGCAGAATGGATAGAATGCAAGAGGCCATTGATGGAATTGAAATCAGAGAACAGGAACGCATAGAAGCTGACATAGAGAGAGACAAAAGGATCTCCAGGAATGAAACAATATTAAGAGAACTGTGTGACCAATCTAAAAGGAACAATATCCGTATTATAGGGGTCCCAGAAGAAGAAGAGAGAGGAAAAGAGATGGAAAGTATCTTAGAAGAAATAATTGCTGAAAACTTCCCCACACTGGGGGAGGAAGTAATCGAACAGACCACGGAAATACACAGAACCCCCAACAGAAAGGATCCAAGAAGGGCAACACCAAGACACATAATAATTAAAATCGCAAAGATCAAGGACAAGGAAAGAGTGTTAAAGGCAGCTAGAGAGAAAAAGGTCACCTATAAAGGGAAACCCATCAGGCTAACGTCAGATTTCTCAACAGAAACCCTACAGGCCAGAAGAGAATGGCATGATATATTTAATACAATGAAACAGAAGGGCCTTGAACCAAGGATACTGTATCCAGCACGACTATCATTCAAATATGAGGGTGGGATTAAACAATTCCCAGACAAACAAAAGCTGAGGGAATTTGCTTTCCACAAACCATCTCTACAGAACATCTTACAGGGACTGCTCTAGACGGGAGCACTCCTAGAAGGAGCACAGCACAAAACACCCAACATATGAAGAATTGAGGAGGAGGAACAAGAAGGGAGAGAAGAAAAGAATATCCAGACAGTGTATATAACAGCTCAATAAGCGAGCTAAGTTAGGCAGTAAGATACTAAAGAGGCTAACCTTGAACCTTTGGTAACCACGAAATTAAAGCCTGCAATGGCAATAAGTACATATCTTTCAATAGTCACCCTAAATGTTAATGGGTTGAATGCACCAATCAAAAGACACAGAGTAACAAAATGGAAAAAAAAGCAAGACCCATCTATATGCTGCTTACAAGAAACTCACCTCAAACCCAAAGACATGTACAGACTAAAAGTCAAGGGATGGAAAAACATATTTCAAGCAAACAACAGTGAGAATAAAGCAGGGGTTGCAGTACTAATATCAGACAAAATAGACTTCAAAACAAAGAAAGTAACAAGAGATAAAGAAGGACACTACATAATGATAAAGGGCTCAGTCAAACAAGAGGATATAACCATTCTAAATATATATGCACCCAACACAGGAGCACCAGCATATGTGAAACAAATACTAACAGAACTAAAGGGGGATATAGACTGCAATGCATTCATTCTAGGAGACTTCAACACACCACTCACCCCAAAGGATAGATCCACTGGGCAGAAAATAAGTAAGGACACGGAAGCACTGAACAACACAGTAGAGCAGATGGACCTAATAGACATCTATAGAACTCTACATCCAAAAGCAGCGGGATATACATTCTTCTCAAGTGCACATGGAACATTCTCCAGAATAGACCATATACTAGGCCACAAAAAGAGCCTCAGAAAATTCCAAAAAATTGAAATCCTACCAACCAACTTTTCAGACCACAAAGGCATAAAACTAGAAATAAACTGTACAAAGAAAGCAAAGAGGCTCACAAACACATGGAGGCTTAACAACACGCTCCTAAATAATCAATGGATCAATGACCAAATCAAAATGGAGATCCAGCAATATATGGAAACAAATGACAACAACAACACTAAGCCCCAACTTCTGTGGGACACAGCAAAAGCAGTCTTATGAGGAAAGTATATAGCAATCCAAGCATATTTAAAAAAGGAAGAACAATCCCAAATGAATGGTCTAATGTCACAATTATCGAAATTGGAAAAAGAAGAACAGATGAGGCCTAAGGTCAGCAGAAGGAGGGACATAATAAAGATCAGAGAAGAAATAAATAAAATTGAGAAGAATAAAACAATAGCAAAAAACAATGAAACCAAGAGCTGGTTCTTCGAGAAAATAAACAAAATAGATAAGCCTCTAGCCAGAGTTATTAAGAAGAAAGGATGGTCAACACAAATCAACAGTATCAGAAAAGAGAAAGGAAAAATCACGACGGACCCCACGGAAATGCAAAGAATTATTGGAGACTACTATGAAAACCTATATGCTAACAAGCTGGGAAACCTAGGAGAAATGGACAACTTCCTAGAAAAATATAACCTTCCAAGATTGACCCAGGAAGAAACAGAAAATCTAAACAGACCAATTACCAGCAACGAAATTGAAGAGGTAATCAAAAAACTACCAAAGAACAAAACCCCCGGGCCAGATGGATTTACCTCGGAATTTTATCAGACATACAGGGAAGACATAATACCCATTCTCCTTAAAGTTTTCCAAAAAATAGAGGAGGAGGGGATACTCCCAAACTCATTCTATGAAGCTAACATCGCCCTAATACCAAAACCAGGCAAAGACCCCACCAAAAAAGAAAACTACAGACCAATATCCCTGATGAACGTAGATGCAAAAATACTCAACAAAATATTAGCAAACCGAATTCAAAAATACATCAAAAGGATCATACACCATGACGAAGTGGGATTCATCCCAGGGATGCAAGGATGGTACAACATTCGAAAGTCCATCAACATCATCCACCACATCAACAAAAAGAAAGACAAAAACCACATGATCATCTCCATAGATGCTGAAAAAGCATTTGACAAAGTTCAACATCCATTCATGTTAAAAACTCTCAGCAAAATGGGAATAGAGGGCAAGTACCTCAACATAATAAAGGCCATCTATGATAAACCCACAGCCAACATTATATTGAACAGCGAGAAGCTGAAAGCATTTCCGCTGAGATCGGGAACTAGACAGGGATGCCCACTCTCTCCACTGTTATTTAACATAGTACTGGAGGTCCTAGCTACGGCAATCAGACAAAATAAAGAAATACAAGGAATCCAGATTGGTAAAGAAGAAGTTAAACTGTCACTATTTGCAGATGACATGATACTGTACATAAAAAATCCTAAAGACTCCACCCCAAAACTACTAGAACTGATATCGGAATACAGCAAAGTTGCAGGATACAAAATCAACACACAGAAATCTGTGGCTTTCCTATATACTAACAATGAACCAACAGAAAGAGAAATCAGGAAAACAACTCCATTCACAATTGCATCAAAAAAAATAAAATACCTAGGAATAAACCTAACCAAAGAAGTGAAAGACTTATACTCTGAAAACTACAAGTCACTCTTAAGAGAAATTAAAGGGGACACTAACAGATGGAAACTCATCCCATGCTCGTGGCTAGGAAGAATTAATATCGTCAAAATGGCCATCCTGCCCAAAGCAATATACAGATTTGATGCAATCCCTATGAAACTACCAGCAACATTCTTCAATGAACTGGAACAAATAATTCAAAAATTCATATGGAAACACCAAAGACCCCGAATAGCCAAAGCAATCCTGAGAAAGAAGAATAAAGTACGGGGGATCTCACTCCCCAACTTCAAGCTCTACTATAAAGCCATAGTAATCAAGACAATTTGGTACTGGCACAAGAGCAGAGCCACAGACCAATGGAACAGACTAGAGAATCCAGACATTAACCCAGACATATATGGTCAATTAATATTTGATAAAGGAGCCATGGACATACAATGGCAAAATGACAGTCTCTTCAACAGGTGGTGCTGGCAAAACTGGACAGCTACATGTAGGAGAATGAAACTGGACCATTGTCTAACCCCATATACAAAAGTAAACTCAAAATGGATCAAAGACCTGAATGTAAGCCATGAAACCATTAAACTCTTGGAAGAAAACATAGGCACAAACCTCTTAGACATAAACATGAGTGACCTCTTCTTGAACATATCTCCCCGGGCAAGGAAAACAACAGCAAAAATGAGTAAGTGGGACTATATTAAGCTGAAAAGCTTCTGTACAGCAAAAGACACCATCAATAGAACAAGAAGGATCTCTACAGTATGGGAGAATATATTTGAAAATGACACACCCGATAAAGGCTTGACGTCCAGAATATATAAGGAGCTCTCACGCCTCAACAAACAAAAAGAAATAACCCAATTAAAAAATGGGCAGAGGAACTGAACAGACGGTTCTCCAAAAAAGAAATACAGATGGCCAACAGACACATGAAAAGATGCTCCACATCGCTAATTATCAGAGAAATGCAAATTAAAACTACAATGAGGTATCACCTCACACCAGTAAGGATGGCTGCCATCCAAAAGACAAACAACAACAAATGTTGGCGAGGCTGTGGAGAAAGGGGAACCCTCCTACACTGCTGGTGGGAATGTAAGTTAGTTCAACCATTGTGGAAAGCAGTATGGAGGAACATCAAAATGCTCAAAACAGACTTACCATTTGACCCAGGAATTCCACTCCTAGGAATTTACCCTAAGAACGCAGCAATCAAGTTTGAGAAAGACAGATGCACCCCTATGTTTATTGCAGCACTATTTACAATAGCCAAGAATTGGAAGCAACCTAAATGTCCATCAATAGATGAATGGATAAAGAAGATGTGGTACATATACACAATGGAATACTACTCAGCCATAAGAAAAGGGCAAATCCAATCATTTGCAGCAACATGGATGGAGCTGGAGGGTATTATGCTCAGTGAAACAAGCCAAGCGGAGAAAGAGAAATACCAAATGATTTCACTTATCTGTGGAATATAAGAACAAAGGAAAAACTGAAGGAACAAAACAGCAGCAGAATCACAGAACTCAAGAATGGACTAACAGGTACCAAAGGGAAAGGGACTGGGGAGGATGGGTGGGTAGGGAGGGATAAGGGGGGGAGAAGTAGGGGGGTATTAAGATTAACATGCATGGGGGGGTAGGAGAAAAGGGAGGGCTGTACAACACAGAGAAGGCAAGTAGTGATTCTACAACATTTTGCTATGCTTATGGACAGTGACTGTAAAGGGGATTATAGGGGAGAGCCTAGTAAACATAATATTCGTCATGTAAGTGTAGATTAGTGATAGAAAAAAAAAAAAGGGCAGTTTCTGTGTGGTAACCTCCAACGAGTTCTACACAAGTGTATAAAGGGCATATAAAAGTGTAGGCAAAGGGTCTGTTTGTGTTTATACAGAGGATCAAAGCCTAATTGGGCTACCCTGAAAATGAACTAAGATATGATATGAAAAAGAACTTCCAACATCTGCACTCTCTGGAAGACTCATGCCAGAAGATGATCATCAAAAAACCCCAACAAAGATCCACGCACTGCTACAGCTGTAGATGCACTCATCCCACCAGTTCCTGGACTTGCCATGGGAATGAGGAAGGAGATATCTAAGCTGGCCTGTGCATACAGTAAAACAACAAAATTGGACTGGATCTATACTGTTGGAACTCAACCAAGAATTTGGAGAAGTGCAAATTGTAGCCCTCCAAAGTCTTACATCTACAAACTATTTACTGTTAAAAGAACATATGGAATGTGAACAATCCCCAGGAATGGGTTGTTTTAATTTGTCTGATTTCTCTCAGACTGTTCAAGTTCAGTTGGACAATATCCACCATATCATAGATTTCACAAATCATTCACAAATGCCTAAGGTGCCTAACTGGTTTTCTTGGTTTCACTGCAGATGGCTGGTAATTACAGATATGCTTTGGTTATGTAACTATACTCCTATTATGTTAATGTGTGTGTGCAATTTAAGTAGTAGCTTAAAACCTGTACATGCTGAAGTTACTCTACAAGAAGATATATCAAAGAAATAATCAATCTTCCCATGTTTTCTTCCGCCTGCTACTTCTATAGCTTTTCTTCTTCCTTCCTAATTACAACCCTTAAATAGAATTCGTGCCTCATATCAAATTTACCGAGTATCATAATTCTTCCAAGTGGTAAAGATACCTCAAGACAAATGCTGGGCATAGAAGCCACAGGGCATAAATATGCAAAGAAGTAAAAAGCTAACTTTTTCAAACAATAAGGCTTCTCTCTCACTTACCAACTTCACATTTCCCTGTATGACCCCGGAAGATGACTGGTTAGCCAGAGACGGGTAAGATTCCTCAAGGGAGGAACAACCTAAGACAGGCACAGTCGCAGGGGGGCCATCAGGTGAGAAATTGGGGATCAACAGAGGTGAGGCTTAGAACCTCACCCCCCCGTTGTGAGAGAAATGTTCTGCATACGTGTATGTTTTATTGCCCTGGTCTAGCTTGGATTAACACATAGTCTACAGGCACACACCTGATCATCTACATGTGCTCTCTTACAACACTAAACTATGTTTTCTACCTTTATCTTGTATCTACCTACCACTTCAGCATTTTATTAAAAATAATAATAATAAAGAGAGAAATGTGGTATCCACATATAAATCAAGTATAAAAACCAAATGAGTATTCATATTTGAACTGACTGTTTAGAGTTCATAATGCATGAGCAAAACCGAAAGTTTCTGTGATGACTGCCCTTGTACTGTTCACTATGTAACTTATTCATTATGTAAGAATTTGTTCTACATGTAAAAACTTGTTTGTTATGCCTCAGAAGATTGGAGACTGACAAAAATTAGGCTTGGGGTGGATTAATGATTGTGCATTGAGCATTGACTCCCCTATACAGAATTTTATTGTCGTTAACAACCATTTGATCAATAAATATGAGAGATGCCCTCACAAAAAAAAAAAAAAAAAAATAAGGACAGACTTCCAATGGTAAAATAAATTAGTAACCGGGATGTAATGTATAGCATAAGGAATATAGTCAAGATATTGTAACAGCCTGGTAGGGTGATAGCTGGAACCTAGAATTATGTATATAAATATTCTACCACTGTGTTGTACACTTGAAACTCATGTAATGTAATACTGTGTGTCAACTACCCTTCAATAAAAAATAATTTAAAAAAAAAATTGATTTTAAGAGAATAGCATTTCTAAATCAGTTTTGCTTAGAAAAATGTGGCCATTTCATTAAAAAATTATTTAACATATAGCCTTCCAAAGGAGCTGTCACCAAATCAGAATATTACTTTATGAACTTTCTACAAAGTTGTAAGTACAAAATCGTTTGTGTAGGTCCCTTGAAAAGCAGATTCCTTACATATTTTAGAGTGAAATTACTGTCTTCATTTTTCTGCTGTGGAAGAATGTGTGTGTGAGTATGTGTGTGTGTGAAGGTCAAAACTTTCTTTAGCCTGTCTTTTTTATTTTCTGGTCTCTCTACCAAAATGTTGACCAAAAACATATTTTTTAATGTGGTTGTTTTAAAACTATGAGACCAGTATAGCAGTCATTGTATATCCACTCAGATTTTAAACATGCTAATATTTTAATACTTGTATTTATTTCAGACCTTATTTTGTTGAAAAAAAGTACAGATATAGTTATAACTCCCATGTATGCCTTTATCTGAGTGTATTCCATGTATCTGTATTTGTTAATATTATCCTAAATTAAGTCATTAAATTTTGGAAACAAAGAAATTATTATTTACTTACAACAATAAATTGTACTGGTTTTCTTTTCCCCCAGCTCTTAGCACTGGGGTGATGCAGTCAGAACCAAATGTCATCTCCATGTAAGAGGCCTTACTGTAGGCAAGGAAACATTAAAAAAAAATTGAAGTACATAGGAAAGAGAGGCAGCTATTACCTTCAGCTTCTGAGGAAATACTCTTGAAAATGTTATAAGAAAAGTCCTGGGTCCTCCTACTTTGGAAAGTAAATAAATCTACAGGGGAAATAAAATGTCTCCAACTTTAAAACCAAAGGATGGATTTAAACACCTGTGATTCCTCCTCCCTTGAAATGTAACACATACCTCTCTCTGGAGTTTTCACTATCCATTTAGTCATAAATTAACCTCTCAGCCTTGTCTTTTAGTTCAGGTTCCAAGCTTCAGTAAGAATTGCTCAGAAAGTCCTATTGGTGCATATAAAATATTTTCTCCACAGCTCCATACTTCCTTCTTTTTCTCCTCCTGAGGAATAACTTCAATTCTAAGAGTTACTGTGTATCCTTGTGTATGTTTATGCTTAATACCAATAAAAAATAGTACTTAATAACTGTCTTAGCCCATTCTGACTACTATAAGAAAATACCGTAAACTAGGTGGTTTTTAAATAGCAAACATTTTTTTGTTCTGGAAGATGGGAAGTCCAAGATCAAGGTCCTGGCCGATTTCAGCATCTAGTGAGGGCATCCTGGCTCCCAGCTGGTACCTGCTAGGTATATCCCTACATAGTGGAAGGGATGAGCTAGCTCTCTGAGTCCTCATTTATAAGGACACATCCCATTCATGAGGGCTCTGCTTTCATGACCTGCTCACCTCTCAAAGGCCTTGGCTACTAAAACCATCACCTTGGGGGTTAAGATTTCAACCTTTGAATTTGAAGGGACCCAGACTTTCATGCTATAGCATGAAGCTTTAATTCATTGAAGATACATTTATGTATCTAATTAACTGTTTCACATACAATATACCTCAAACAGAATTGTTGAAAAATTAAAAGCATTAAAACAAATTTTCCAAATATTGTAAGGTCTAGGTTTATTTGATTTGTACCTTTATCCTTAATCTTAACAGGAATTGAAGCCCTATCTTTGGGGAAAGGGAAGTGAACAGTTGAGTGGTGAGAGTAAAAATGTGTTTTGTTGTTTCATCAAATCAAATACTGTTAGGTCTGGGGACATTGCAGAAGTTCTCTCTTTCAAATTTTTGATCCACTTGGAAGCTAAGGTTTTCACTTAAACCTCACGTTATCTGCTCTTTCCCATCACTAGAAAGATAATCAAATGACAACATTAATGAATTTTTAGTTTCATGAACATAGATGGCCTCTCTTGAACAAATATTTCTCATCTCCCTCTTTAACTCCCTGGGATAATGTGAATATGGGTGCTTTTTCCCAACAATTATTGGCAAAATGATTGGATAGTGGGCAGCTCCTGAAATGCTCCCAGTATTCCCTACCACTTATAATCCATACCCTGTGTGATACCTTATATGATCTGGACCTCTTGACTTGCTTCTAATGAATAGAATACAATAAAAAATAATTTGTGCCACTAACATTAGCTTACAAAAGACTATGTATGATCCCTGCCTTCCAAGCACTCTCTTCACTCTTCCTTGATTCATTGAAGCCATCTGCCTGATAGTGAGAGAGATGCATAAGAAAAGCCCACATGCAAGTAATTGAAAGTGGCCTCAGATCAAGAGCTTATGAAAAATTTAAATGTGCCAATGAACTTGACATTAGGTCCTTTCCTAGTTGAACCTTGAGATGGATAAGGCCCTGGCTGACATTATGACTGCAGTTTTAAGAGAACATCAGTTATAAAACCCAGTTAAGCTGCAGTGGGATTCCTGAAATATAAAAACTGTGAGGTAACACATATTGTGGGTTAAAGCCACTAATTTTAGGGGTAATCTATTATACAGCAATAGGTAACAAATACACCATTTTATACATTTTAATGGTGTATAAATATACCATGATATCAGGTGACACCATAACATATGCAAAAAATGTGCAAGTGGCTTTGGAACTGGGCAGTGTATAGAGACTGTAATGATTTTGAGGAGCATGTTAGAGAATGCCTAAATATTGTTCTGGATAGATGGTTTATAGGAATCTGGGCTTTGAAGTCCTTGCTAGTAAGGGCTCTAAATGAAGTGAGGAACATATTACTTGAACACTGGGAATGGGGTATCCTTGTTATGTAGTGGCAGAAAAAATAGCAATATGGTCATTTGCAGTGATGTGGAAATCAGATCACTGCCTAATGAACTTGGTGATGTAATAAAGGAGACTTCAAAGCAGAGCTGGAGGTGCTTCCTGATTTCTCCTTGCTCCTTATAGTAAAATGTAAGTAAAAAGAGATAAAATGAGGAAACAGTCTTTAAACAAAGAAGAAATAGAATTCTCAGCCTCTCCAGAAAGTAAAACATGCTTAAATTAAGAAATGGCTTCTGAGCCCTGTCATAAAGATGTGATCTAGAAATAATCCAAATATGTAACTATATAACCTTTTATTAAGACCTCAGGATGCTAAAAGGATCACCGTATTATTCAGTCATACAAAGGACTCTTTAAAAAAGTTAAAGGTTTGCTTCCAGTCAAACAAAAACCCTTCTAAGAAGCTTAAGAGAATTGTTTCTCAGCCATCTCAGCAGGATCCCAAGGTGGAGAAGAAATTATCCTCAACAGATTTGTGACTGTAGATTTGATCTAATGGAATAACCCCCAATGATATTCACAGAAGCACATAACATTTTTGAGAAAACTGTATCTGTGGAAACACAGCCAGCTTGGACTGAAAGGGACAAAGAGGGTACAAAATAAAAAAGAGGCTCTAGGACCCCTCCAAATTTTACCACAGGGAGCTGAACGTGCAACTGAGCTGCAAACAGATGCATGGAAAATAGAGGACTCAGAGGGCAATTACAAGAGCCCAGAGAATAGAGCCAAGAGCCTAGAGAATTATTCATAGGCCTTGAAACCTAATCACATTTTCAACCTTTTCCCAGATGAATTTCAGAATTGCTATGGGCCAATGGGTTCTTGGGTCTCCTATTTACCCTCTGTTTTGAACAGAAGTATCTAAAGAATTTATCTATGCCTATTTCACCATTGTATATTAAATGTATGTGGGTGAGGGGGACAAATAAATATCTCTTAATTTCTTTATTATTATTGACTTACAAGTCTAGAGAAATTCTGCAGTATGAAGTTTATCCACACCTAGACCTGATTTAGATTATGAAATTGTGGACTTTGACATGATATAATAGGGTGAAAATTTTGTACAGTTTGAAAGGAAGTTAAAGGCTTTTGTATGTGGAAGAGATATCAATTTTGGGGGATCAGAAGGAAAACTGTGGTAGGAAGTTTCTGAAATAGCTCCCAACAGATCTTTCCTCTGGTAGTCATTCCATCATAGAGAAAAAGTGATGAGATGTAACTTCCAAGACTCAAATACAAAAGATTGTTCCTTCTGTCTTGCTCCAACTCATTCTAGTATACTCTGTCTCCCTCTCTCTCAGTATTTCTTATGATCGTTCTGATGAAGCCAGTTGTTATGTCATGAACTGTTGAGGGCAGCTCCTGGCCAAGAGCCAGCAAGGAACTAAGCCCCACCAACAACTGGGTGAGTGACCTTGAAAGCACATCTTTACCCAGCCAAGCCTTGGGATGTCTGTAACCCCTGCAGACCTCTGAAACAGAGATTTGGAGAATTTTTACACATCAATAGAAAATAAAAGCCATTTTTGTATTAGAGTAGGGTGCTGCCATAGCAGATACTAAAAATGTGGAATGTTTTGTGAAACAAAGAATCCACCCCAAAGGTACTGGATTAAAAGGGACAAAAGAAGCATGTCTACTAAATGCAATGATTTCAGTGTAAAAATGATATGCTGAACATCTTTTGTCGTATTTACCCCTAGAATTTCACACTTTTTGTTGCTATTGTTAAATGGAATGACCATTTTATTTCCAATTTATGTTTTTTGTTATTCTCTTATACAAATATAATTGATTTCTATTTATTGAACTTGTGTCAATAACTTTGCTTAAATAAGTTATTTCTTGTAGCTTTTTTTAGATCCTTTGGATTTTCCCCATAGATGATCATGTTATATTCAAAGAAGAGTTTACTTTTTCTCCTCATTACTTTTCATGTCTCCTGAATTAGTTAGAATATCATACACCATGTTGATTAGAGGGTTAAGAGAGAGCTTCTTAATATGATTCTAGTTTTAGGGGGAAACAGTCAGTCTTTCAGCCTTTCACCATTAAGTATAATGTTAATTGTAGGGTTCTTATTCTACAAGAAGGATTATGGTCTATTCATTTCCAACTAAGTATCTCTCTGTGCCAATCCACATGATTTAGAAAAATGAGAATAAAAACAAATAAAAAGTTACTTTCTGTGGTGGGCTGGCTTTAAGGTTTCCTTACCTCACAGATTCCTTGATTTTTCACCATATTGATAAAAAACTATTCCTCTGTAAATAGGAGAGAGGAAAACCCCAACCTCAGGGGGAATAAACTGCAATCCATGTCGCGGATTGCTGAGCTTGGACTCAGTTGCAGAACACTAAGGCTTCTAGGGAAAAAAAAAAAAGAGTCCTTCATTGCATATTATCACTGAGGATATGTGCACAACAGGATTTCCACCCATGTCACAGATACATAAAGAGCCAGATATTAAATGATAATAACCTTTGCAGGCCAAAGGCAAAATACAGGATATTATGTAGGTACTTAGGTAACAAGAGAGAGAATCCCTCCCTGCCCTATGTGCTGGGGATAGATCCACGTGGGGGATGCGTGTGCTTTGCACTTAGTTGTCATCAGCGGGAGACATTCTCTGCAGAAGATCATCAGGTGAGGGAAAGTAATTGGTGTGCTGGGGGTGGGGTCAGGGAGGGGGCCAGGGTGTTTCTGCCCCAGTGATCACAGATCCTGGCAGCCTACCCACCCCCTCCTCCCAGAGAGACTGGCTCTCTCAATTTGGGCAGTTTAGCTGTACATGAAACCTCTCCCTCAGACAGAGATTCACTTTGAGGTTCAGGATTGTGCCCCATCAGCAGTGTCCCCAGTGTACAGAATGGTGGCCTCCTTGACATCAGGCAGGGGTGGGATACAAATGCCAGGGAAGAAGGCACTGGGAGCACAGGAAAAAGATGGGCCAGTCAGCTTGCTTGAGTGGCACTCAGGGACCATACAAAAACAAGTAGAGGGTTGTATTTGGCCCATGGTTTGTAATTTGCAGACCTCTGATCTGTTCCATTCCTCTGAGTTTACATGTGAGGACATAGACACACGTAGTTAAAGAAACTGCTATACCAGACAAGTTATTTGGCAGGATTGATCCATTCATTTAACATACACAATCTTCATGAATTTGAGGCATAATTCGATTACCATTATCTGTCTGTACATGATAGCTGCTTTGATTATTCTGATGGAAGTTTCAGTTTAATTAACACAGTGAATTGGGAGAGACATGACATCATTTCTTCTATCTCTGGAAGACTGATTATTTCCATGGAAATGAGAGGAAGAAAGCAGTTATATATTTAATTATCCATTGTTATTTTTGAGGCGCTGAGAAATTTCAGGTTCACAATATTTCTGTAATATAAGTATTATTGTTCCAATTTTATAAATGAGTAAACATATACAAAACCAAAAAATTGTGGCTCTTATGTAGTAGAAATGGAATTTGGATATGGATCTGATAACTATTCAGTTTCTAACCTGTACTCATCCAATAAATTGATGGTTCTCAACATTTTCAATTTTGTTTCACAATTTAAAATACAGCAGTTTTTGGCTGTTCATCATATTTTACTCTTCACTACTCTGATGTTGATTTAGTAGAATTTCCTACCATGAGTGAGTTTTCATGACATTGTAAATGAAGGTTCTCAAATATCTGTATAAATATGGATTTTTAAAAATGTTCTGCTATTTCACCGTGGCTTTTATTTTACTTTCAGTAAGTTCTACTACTTCATTCATATCACATGATTTCTGTAATTTGATATTACTTTTGATAAATATCATCATACTTGTATGTATCCTCACAGTAGGACATGTCAACACAATACTTCAAGTGAATGTTAAAAGATCTGATTTCTAGCTACCGCTGAACTAAATGATAATGTTTTGAGGATTACAAACTATAGAAAGAAGAGACAAAAAAACACAACTTTTGCAGCAAAAGTTTAGAGATCAGCAGAGATTCCTTGCTGCTTAATTTGGAACAGAGTTAGATGTGATCTTAATCACATATGCAAGAGTTAAAAGTATATTTTACATAGTTTCCAGAGTTTTATTTTTGAGAACTAAGCAATATTAATTCTGCATACTTGACTCCCAGCAATAATGTTCACTGTGATTTGTGAGTAAGAAGAGCATGAGGTTTCTTTATCCAGTCATCTACTGATGGACATTTAGGTGTGGTACATATACACAATGGAATATTACTCAGCCATAAGAAAAAAACAGATACTACCATTTGCAACAACATGGATGGAGCTAGAGAGTATTATGCTCAGTGAAATAAACCAGGTGGAGAGAGACAAGTACCAAGTGATTTCACTCATATGTGGAGTATAAGAACAAAGGAAAACTGAAGGAACAAAACAGCAGCAGAATCACAGAACCCAAGAATGGACTAATAGTTACCAAAGGGGAAGGGACTGGGGAGGATGTGTGGGAAGGGAGGGACAAGGGTGGGGAAAAAGAAAGGGAACATTACGATTAGCATGTATAGTGTGTGTGGGGCATGGGGAGGGCTGTGCAACGCAGAGAAGACAAGTAGTGATTTTACAGCATCTTACTACACTGATGGACAGTGACTGTGAAGGGGTATGTCAGGGGGACTTGGTGAAGGGGGGAGCCTAGTAATCATAATTTTCTATATGTAATTGCCGATTAATGATACCAAAATAAAAAAACTAAAAAAAAAACTGTTTATGCAAACTGAAATAAAATAGTGTATTTCAGGAAAAAAAAAAAAGAAGAGCGTGAGGTTATCTAAAGTTGGAGAGCTTTTTTATTTATTTTTAATTTTAAAGTACTGTAGAGACAAAAGTATAAAATAGGTCAGGGAGCTGTGTTAGGAGTTTCAAGTCTGTGACTCTCAGTATAATCATAGATAGAAACCTATGATTTCTATATATCCTCAAGAATAAGAAAATAAATTGTCAGTACCAATCAGTATTTTAAAGACTATGAGGTACAGTGTATAGTTATGTATAGTCATATTTTGGAAAATCATGAAGAAAATCATAGCTATATTCTCATTAATAGAAATTCACCTAAATGTGTTCCTTGAATTCATGAAATGAATAAAAATGGACTTTTTAGGTAAAGTTAAAGATTCTAAAGGAAGCAAACATGTAATGTGTAATCTATATGGAACTATTTGGTAATAACTTTTTGTTGAGAAAAATATATTGTTGAATAATTTAAAACTTAATAATGAAATAGAATAAAATTATACTGTTTTTTTTAAGAGGGCTTGCTTTTTCTTATTTCCTCTCATCTCCTATAAAGATAACATTGGATTCATTTGATGACATTAAATAACAATAATAAATATTTATTTCTTTATCTACAGTAACAATTTGTCTCCCATATAACCATATAATTTTGTACAGCATTTTTTTATGTTTACCCTAATACATATTTTAAGAATAAAAATTCCAAATGCAAATTAATAACTATTATTTTATTAGAAAATAAAAGAGTTTTTAATACTTATAGGTTTAATGTACCCTTGTGACCCTTTTAATTCTGAAAACAATCCTTAATGTGAAAACATTTTAGGTTTAAATAGCATAAATCAAAACAGAGTCAGCCTCATCCATTTCCTCCAAATTTTAATGATATTTCTGTTGCCCAGAGGATATATTTCAAAGCATGGTCTTTGTACTTTACCATGTGCTTTCTACATAGTTAATCACTATAAATACTGACAGTTATTGATCATTAGCTTCTCAGAGATTTCTTAACCCTTAAAACACTCTAATAATGTCCCCATAAACTATGAATTGTTTACCATTACTCTTCCTTGTGTACTATAGCTGTCATGCTACTAAGTAGTGTTATCTTTGCCATCTGTGAAAAAATATATAGAGTAAAGGACCTAATTCCCATTTCAGCCAACACTGATATTCTGCATTGTAATCAAGGCTCTCTCTCTCTTTTTTCTAAACAAGTCACCACAGTTGTATAATTTAACATCATGAGATACATTTAATTGTCATAAATGATGAGCAAAGATCAAACACGTAGAATTCTTGAAATTTTGAAATAATCTATTTCATTGATCAATATTACTGATGCATTTTCACAGTTGATTGAAGTTGAATAAAATGAACAGTGATATTTAATTAATAAAATAATTTGAAACAATTGTATAGGATATATATATATAACCAAATGAAATTCATTTACTTGCTAACTTGATTGAGTCAGTCTTTAGCCATTTGTAAAAGCAGGGGCCATTCAACTTTCAGAAATGTAGTTTGTCCCATTTTTTTACATAACTATTGACTCAGAGCTACATAGGGACTGAAAAAAAATTCTTAGTATTTTGTACTTCTGGCATGAATTAGATATACCTCACAATAACAGCTTTTTTGATATTTTAGAATAATCTATTGTGGTTGGAGCTTTGCAGTGAACAAACAGTGCAAGTTGGGAATATTGAAGACTGAAGTCAATACAGGTAAAAAGAGGAAGAGAAGGGAAAGTTTTTATCATTACATTTCAAGTTTCTCTGCCCCTTCTACTCCTTTCCCCCTCTTTTTCTCCTCTTCCTTTATCCTATCCTCTTCTTCCTTTCCTTCAATTCTTCCTCAACTTCTTCTCTGCCTTCATCTTAATTCTTTGATACTGTCATGCCTGAGATAATTCATATTTATAATCTGGGGCTAATGTAATGACATCCTTAAATTGAATAAAGATGAAGAGAATATTTAATTTTTTCAATGAAAAAACTAGATTCAAGTCAGGAAAACAGAATTTTAAGTTTTTTCTAGTGTTGTTTTAGTAACTGTTCTTGGAAATGGGGTTTTTTTGTGACCATAATAGAACCTTTATCTGAAGGAGCTTACAAACTAGTGAGGGAGACAGACAAAAGATAGACATTTCTGTTGAATATGGTAAATTCGAATAAGAAAGGATCAGTCACAAGTAAAGCACAGGGGAGGGACATTTTATCAAGTTTTGGTTCAGAAAGATATCCCAGTTGACAATGCACAGGTTGAGATATGAAGGATGAACTGGAATTAACTGGGCAAAGTGGGAGTAACAGGAAGAGGGAGAAGAAGGAATGTTCCCTATAGGGTAAGTAGCACTCATTTATTCACGCATTTGGGCATGAATGCTTTCATTTCACAACCATCTATTTTGAACATCTACTATGTTCTACACATTATTCTAAGAATTAGAAACTTGAAGTTGAAAGGGAATAATACAAAGTCTGACATAACTGTGTATGTCACAATCCTGTGACAAAGAGAGGCATTTTTAACAGAATCACAGTTAAGGTATGTATACTTGTAGCCATGTTATATATATTGTGCTACAAGTGCATACAAATATGGGCAAAAATGTGAAAGAGTGGGAGTAGGACAGGCAAATGCAGTGTGGGTGGTGGTGCTTGTATAGGAAGTGGAGGAATGGGGAGTAGGGCACAGCATCTTCAGATGTCCTGTAGTGGAAATACAGGGAGGGATCATATTTTTACTTCCAAAGAGATTAGCGAGTCTAAAGCAAGGCAATATTATTGAAAAGTAGTCTGTTTGATTTAGAAAGCGAGGAATGAGGTTATTGCAATAACTTTGTAGTTTTACTATCTTGAACATTTGTAGGAGTATAGATGAAGAGAAAGGAAATATTTTAAGAAGTGTTAAAAATCAATAAGACTGGTCATTATTTACTAAAGTCAAATCTACACATACGTTATGTTAGAAATTAGACCCATGGATAAATCCAACAGAAATATATGTATATAATAGGCACCAAAAAGACTCACATAATATGTTAACACTAGACTTAATGTAATAGCAAATATTTGAAACAATTGCAAAGTTATCAATAGAAGAATGGATAATTAAATTTTGAATATTTATATAATGGAATAATACACAGAAATGGAAAATTAATGAACCACTACTAAGAGCAAAAATGTGAACGAATGTTGCAAACATAATTTTGACTGAAAAAAGACAGATACAAATACATACTACATGATTCCACTTTATAAAGTTCAAAGTTTATCACTAATTCATGGTGTTAGAAATCAGGATAGTATTTGTTTTAGTAGAGTGCAGAGTGGTTATAACCAGGAAGAAACAAATAGAATGTTCCAGTACTATTAGTTGTGTAATTTACTTGACTATATGGTGATGATTTGTTCTCTTTTCTGCATATACATTGTACTTTATTTTTTTAAGGTTTTAAAATAAATAATAAAGCAGAAATCATTTTTGCATGGAGATATGGGTGAAGAGGAACCGAGGGAGATCCTAGTGTTCTAGAATTATAGATACTGGTGGCATTCGCTTAAATAGAGGACATTATAGAAATGCTGGATTCAGAGACAACTAGAAGTGATCATTTCCAGATTTGGATATTTAGAGTTGAATGTGCCTTTTTCATATGGAAGGGGAAATGTAAAGGAGGCAATACAGTAATAAGTGTCACAGTTCACACAGCATTTCTGGGCTGGAGAGAAATTCTTGTGCATACAGATACAAAAATAAAACCATGTGAATGGCTCAGATTAGCAAGTTAGCAAATTTTCAGTAAGAAGGAAAATGGAAATAGAGTCAGCGAGATGTCGATATACAAATAATATTTTCAGTAAAGTCAGTCTTGATGGGGAGGAGAAAGCTGAAAATGGAGACCACAGTGTCTTGAGTAGAGAAGGAGAAGGGGAGTGGTAAGAAATGTGACCAGGTTTTTGGTTGGTGGGGATTCACTTACAGCCATGGTATTGCACAAGCAAAAGCAAAAATAAGAAAGAAAAAATAGAAGATGGCATACTCTGGGGCAATAGATTACCTAGAAATCTGCATCGAAAGGATCTCAAGTAGGACATATAAAAAACGTGGACATCACAACTCCATCCTATTAACAAATAAAAAGCTGAAGAAACTGAAAAATCAATAATTAAACTTAGATCCACTGGAGAAGTGAAGTCATAGAGCAGACCACTACCTCCAAAATTTGAGAGGCAGGAGGATACAGAGAATCACAAACTACCTGAGCTTTTCAGTTTAGTCTCTTAGCAACTTTCAAGTACACAATATTGTATTACCTCTAGTCACCATGCTGTACGCTACACCCCCACAACTTATTTCCCTTCACCCGTTTCACTCACACCATTTATATGCTTTTCTGATGGATTATATGTATCATAGTAAAATAGGAAAAATGAACAGCATAGCAAATTTCTATAATGAGACTTCTATTGAAAAGATTAGCTTCAATATAAAACCACTGTAACCTCCTATTGCAACTATTTGGAATCTCATTAAGTTTATAACAGTTACTTGTCATGGAAATTGCTTCTCTTCCATGAATTCATGGGTAACTGAACTTGTCTTGCTTGCTAAAGAACTTTGAAATCAAATAACATTTTTACAAAGCCCAGAATTTCTCTATACTATCCTCTGTAGAAATTTTCACAGCATACCATTCCTTTTGTAATTCAGTATTAAATTAAATAGACTGGTGTATTTGTTGGTTAACCATTTTAAAATAATTTCACGTAGTTGTCATTAAAATCACTTCAACAAACTCACAACTCATTTTAATTTAGTAAGGTTAAAGGGTGCTTAATTTTAAAGAATTCCCTATGAAGAGGCTATCTGCCATTGTTAGCCATGATGATTGAGAGTGAATGTATTTTCACCATTTTTTCCTTCTCCTCCTCCTATTTCACAGCTCTGTCAATTCATTCAGAACTGTAGGTGTTATAACTATGATCAAATGCGGAGAAAATTATACATAAAAAATAACATACAGTACTTTCAAAGAGACACCAGCAAGTTAACATTACTCATGTCAATGAAAGAAGCTATTTGTCTAAAGTAAGGAAATGTGTATTCACTTATAAGCATTTTGCAACTTTGTAGAAGCTAATATTTTCTCTAGTAGTTCATGAATAAAATACCTGTCAGATCTATTACAATAACAGCAAACAAGCCCTTTGCTTGGACGCATTGTTTAAAAAGATTATCAATTGTATGTAAATCATGTTCTGCATTTCTTTGATGGGATGAAATTGTTAGAATGGTAAAGCTAGAGGTTTTTCTTTACTTATTTCTGACAAGATCACTTGCTTCATGTTGCACTGCTTCCCATAGGAATCTCTGTTGGCTGCCACATCCATTTGGATCTCTTTGCATGACAAAAAAGCTGGGCTCCATAAAAGTATCATTTGCAATGAATTTACATTCTTCCTCAGGGATAAATCTAACCATTAGATATCATGCAGGAAGGGTGATTTTTATAAAAGACAACTGTATTTTGGGTTCCAAGTTGCATTCAGAAAGAGCCAAGAATAAAACAGAATTATTTGACAGGGAAAATGAGATAAATTAACTTTCACAGGAACTTGAGAAGCCACTTCCAAATTCCAGTTAAAATGCTAGGGAATGTCTCTAAACTTTAGGAAATAATCTAAAGGTTGTTATCTTATGTTTAAAGTATTTATATTCTTCACAGCAGAAACCTGATGTTCTAACATCAAATTGAAATTCAGATTTTAAAGTTTAAGAAGCTACTGAAATTCCTATGTGCAAGCTCTGATTTACAGTTTTGTATTAAAACATATATATTTCTCTCATTAATTAGAGAAACTTGGGACTTGCTAGTAGATTTTTTTTTTGGAAGGCAGTTGTTCTGTCAAGAATGTTCATGTTGGCACCTTCAAAAGATATTTTAAAGAGTGATATTGGTGCCAGGCAGCTGTGTCTGAGGAGGTCTCTCTCTGCACACTAGGTGAAACCTCAACCTTGACGAGGTATGGCTCTTGACTCTGACTGAGAAAGAATTTTAGAACAGGTCTGACAAACGTAGGTAAAGAAAAAATTCATTAAAGCTAGAGTAGTAGTGAATGGCAGCAGCTAGTCAGGCAGCAGAGAGCAAGGAAGAACAGAGGGAGGAAAGGGAAGCTTATTGAACTGTGCCTAGCATAGGGCAGATCCATTGCCAACTTCTAAAGCCAGGGTCACCTGGTGTCCACTGTCCACTTGGATCTGCACAGCGTGGGAACTAAGCCCCTACAACCCTGGGATTTGGGGGAGCTGCAGAGCACTAGATGGAGTGAGATTATGTTCTGAGAACTTTCCAAAGGCAAAAAAAGGAGATTTTCAGGCAGGCTACTAAAGAGCATGATGGTGCAGCTGCAGTCCTGTCCAGGTCACCCAGGCAATGGGAACTTGCAGCCCAAGTCAGAGATCTCAGTAGCCTTTCTCTACTTGTCTGAAGTAGAAGACAGAGAGAAAACTAGTGCTTAAGTCAGGAAAATTGAATGAAATAGCAAGGTAACAAAGATGCTTAACACTGGAAAAAAAGGGGTCTCTTAATTAACCTCCCAAGAGGGTTGAGAGAGTGCAGAGACAAAATGTAGTAAGTTGAGCAGTGAGAAGTCTTTATTTAAGGCAAAGTACACACCTGTAAAAAGGGAGTGCAGGCAACCTCACAAAGGAGAAATGCTTAGGATTCTGTCTTTTTTGGCTTTCAAGAATGAGGCAAAGGGTTGGACAGCTGTAGGCTTGACATGGTCTCATGATGTGTATCTCTGGTGAGAGATACATAGTCCTCTAGATATTCTATAAGATAAATTTAACACAAGGAATTTATTGATCCTGTTATTCTCCAAGATAGTGATTACCCTCAAGCAGTGGGGACATATCATTTAGGACTGCTTGTCCTAACTTAAGATATGGCAGATTATTCACTGATTACCATAAAATATGTTATGAATCTTACCTCCTAACTCCCTGCATTTTTTTAAATAAAATCTTAGCCTTAAGATGCATTCCCTCTTATTTTTACTATACTGTTTATGTCTTTGCATTTTTCGTCATCGGTAGAAAAAATTAGTCATGATGCTTGTCCCATTCCCTGCTCTACCTCAGTATCACCTAACAACCAGTTATCACACACAGAAGCAGGTAGATAACTTTAGAATGTGTGTATCATGTAAAAATAAGCAATATTTCCTTCTAATATTGAGCATATTGTGTATATAAATCTAATGTAATATTTGGGGGAGAAGATTACATAAGTATATATAAGGATAAATGAGTATCTTGTTATGAGTTTACAGTTAAACATTAAGAAACTAAAAAATATTTCTGAAGATTAAAATATGAACTAACAGATTAATTTTGCAAAAATTAAAAAATAAAAGGATAAAAGGATATGAGATATATATAAAATAATATTATAAAATTAGTACCAAATGTAGAATTAATTGAATGATGAATTTAATTAATAGATTTAATTGAATTGATTGAATTAATTAACTGAATGGTAAAAAATCAGATTAGACAAAAATATAAGATGTTGATTCATTTTTTGGAAGAGTCAAGATTAAACAAAAAAGCACAAAATATTGCAAGTAAGTGAATGGACAAATATATACTCTTAAATATATGTCTATGTACATATATACTTATTTATAGGTATGCATACAAAATTTATAAAGTCCATTTCCTTTATAAAGTGCATATGTTGAGTGATCAATTAAAGCATACCACATAGATAAGTAAAGAAAATTAAAGTTAGCTGTCTTTCATTATTCTACCTATCTGAGAAGACTTCTTAATTAACTGATATACCTCTAATGAAATGTTGCTATTGAGGAAAGGAAGTAACACGGAGGAATTTTGCTTTTTACTGTCCATACAGTTTTTAAATAGTATGATTAGAAAACGAACAATAACAGAATGTGAGAAGTATCATTGAATTGAACTGCTAGAGAATGTTGCAATTCTGACACAATAAAAAAATTAATACAACACACTGCTTTTGGGATGTCCACTGCTTCTTGTATTTGCAGTGCAGATTCAATGTTTAAAAGTTAATATGATCATTTCAGTTAACAAAAAGGGGGGACATCAATTCAATAATGTAAACAAAAGCAAAATTGTAAAGCACTGTAGTAAGCCCTTCTATTACAGAAATGTAAGGCAAATAGACCTGCAGTTTTCTTGACATAAACCTAACCAGTTCATTGATTTGAAAGTAGATGCTGCAGATTTAGAAGTTTGGAATTGTGCTTAGTACTACAAATCGAGTGCATCTTTAGTTGTGTTAGAGAAAGTTTTTCAGTATTTAAAATCCCGAAACATAGTTTTACAGCCATAGTCCCTAAAAATTTTGGTTTTAGGGACAGTTGTCTTGGGAGGTATGAGGTCTTGTTATGCCATAATTTATTCACCTGAGATGCAGAGGTCAGAATCACCCTGAAAGTGTCAGGTAGAGCACACGTGCTTTTAACATGTGAACACCTCACATTTGAAACAGGACTAAGTTTTAGCTAGAATATTTTTGTTAATCTGTTCTGGGCTGGAATCTTGCAGTCCATCACGTTGTGCTATTTATGCTTAAATAAGTCAAAGTGAGAACTGCAATGGAACATGGGGGTCAAATGCATTCTATAAGAAAGAGTGTTTTCTTGGAAAAGAGTGAATGTCCTTGTTATAAATTAGTGTGGGGAAAAATAATAGACTGGTGATTGGTTTTGAAAACTGGAGCCTAAACACTGAGGAATATCTGGATTCTGTTGGAGTGGGTTAAGCAGCCCCATTATTTAAAATCGTAAGAAAATAGGTAGGGATCATAATGTGAAATTTCAGAGAATGTGAGCTCTAACATCAATACTTAGAACAGCAGCATACTTTGTCTTCTCTCCTCTAACATGTAAGTTAGAGTTACATGTTATTGTATAACATGTATAAACATTCTGCATTGAGCATCTGTACATCTTCTCTAACCTCTACCCAAATACAGGCTATTTCAGAGAGATTGCGCATTTGATTCTAGATCACTGCAATAAAAAAAAATGCAATAAAGGCAATAAAATGAATTTTTTCCCAGTGCATAAAGTTGAGTTTAAACTATACCGTTATCTGTTAAGTGTGCAATAGCATTATGTGTTTAAAAAAATGTACGTACCTTAATTAAAGCATATTTTTATTGCTAAAACATGCTAACCATCATCTGAGCTTTCAATACATCATAATCACTGATCACAGATCACCATAACAAATATAATGTTAATGAAAAAGTTTGAAATACTGGGGAACTGCCAAAATATGACATGGAGACATGAAATGAGCAAATGCTGTTGGAAAAATGGTACCAATAAACTTCCTCAATGCAGGGTTGCCACAACCCTTCTGTCTGTGAAAAACACAGTGTCTGCAAAGTGCAGTAAAGTGAAGTGCAATAAAACGAGGTCTGCCAGTATTCAGAAAGAGGCAGTTCACTCCATTGAATCGAGTATTTTTAATAGCTCCTCAGAATTGTATTCACTACAGAATATTACATAATTTGGAATAAAATATTAGAATTAATGGACCAATATAAATTAGCATAGTTGATGGAAATGACCATGGGAGGAGAAAGGTAATTTGTAGTTTTAAGAAAGTGTATTTTAAGACTCCCAGTCTTGTTGATATAGCCAAACTCAACAAAGGGTTTGAATATTTTAACCCATTTGTCTGGCTAGTGAGTACTTACAGAGTATATTTCTTTCTTTACTTTTAAATTTCCCAGCCAGGTTTGACTTGCCAAGAATGGAAAACCAATCTTGTGAAATTTTTATATATTTTGTGAAGAATAATACAACAAAATTGTTAGAATTATGTTTTTGTGCAAGTGGTCACTTGCCTAATACTTGATGAATTTTATTAGGCTATATCTCTTTGTCCCAGAGATCTCTTTGTCCCAGAGATCATTTGTAAGATGGAATAAATCTTCCTGGAGAAAAAGAGCAAGAGATGTACACCCTATCAGTGAAATGCATCTATCTAGTCAACATTGCATTTAGGTTATTAGAAACTGAAATCTTGCTCTGGAATTCAGATATCTGATATGTAATTATGGAGAGTCAGAGACATTGCTCACTCAGTTCATAGTGGTTACTATTGCTACACATATCTAGATAAATGATTGCCCTAAAATGCTATTAAGAGAATGAATTCAAGCTGAAAACATAAGGAAGCCAGGTCTGACAGTTTCTAAAGATAAATTATTCTTGAAAACAGTGATCTGTCATTCAGGTTAGTGCTAGGAGATGCTTACTAGGTTTCAGAAAATTCAGTGGAGACATACTTTACAACTTTTAAATTCCTCTGTTTAAAATCTTTCTGAATCTTATTTTAATGTTTTTCCTAAAGAATTTAAAATTTCATTTTTAAACTGATTCATGATGAGATATAAAAATGTAATTGATTCTTATATATTGACTTAATCCAGCAACCCTGTTAAATTTTCTTATTAATTCTAATACTTCATATATAGATAGTAAAATATTCCTAGCTTTTGTGTTAAATTGTCTTCCATAAGTATTACTTAAATTTTCTTTCCTAGGTTTTTTTTTTTGTATATGGAAATACAATTGATTAATTTATGTTAACTCTTTATCCAGAAAATGTTTTAAATATTCTTATTAATACTAAAATAATTCTGAAACAGTGAGAATTAATTAACTTATTTTTTACTATCTTTGTTATTCATTTATTTTCCTTACTGTACTGGTTGAGAACTAGAATAAAATGGTCAATATATTCAATATCTACAGGTGGTAGTCACCCGTATTTTGGCACTTGGAAAGCTACAAACATTATATCATTCATTATGATGCTTATTGTAGGTTTTCGTAGATATCTTTAACAAAATAAGGAAATCTCCTTTTCTAAATTTGCTGAGTTTTTAATCATGAATGGACATTGAATTTGATCTGGCATTTTTCTATATCTACTGACAAGATTATCTCCTTTAATGCCAGTGTTCACTTAAAATCATACAATTGACTTAAAGTTTCTTATGTTTATTTATAAAGTTTGATGTAAAGATTATTCTCCAAAGGACATGTTAGGAAGTATTTCCTCTTTTGTTTTTTCTGAAATAGTTTGTGTATAAGTAGAAATGTTACTTTTAAACATTTCTATTTTTAAGTCATTTCCCTTTTAATTAATTGTTTCTCCTAGTGAATCCTTCTGTCTGGAATGGAAAAATATGAATCAAGTGGAAAATAAAATAATCTGACAGATAAAAATCAATTCAGAATTACTAACGATAAAATCTGGATTAGGGGACTTGGATAGAGGGAGTCCTGGAGTTTTATCAGAAGGGAAAGTTCTCTGCAACAGAAATATAAAGAACAGGGATAACCAGGATGGCTTTAATGTTCCCTCAGGTGGTCTAGACTTTACCACAGATTTCTTCCTGACTATAGGACCCTGACCTATCTTTCACCCAAGCATTTACTTTTGAAAACGTGTTACTGCAAATTCTTTCTCTACCCCATTTAAGATACAAATCTTCTCCCAGCCTCATGCCAATTTTACAGTCTAAGAATGCCTTCCTCAAGGACTTGGAAGCCCTCTCTTTGAAATGTGATCATCCAGAAAGAGAACCCCCATCTCCCAGACTCTGGGAGCCTAACTTTATGTTGACAATTAGCACACACAAATGCTTCATCACACTGGCCAACTTCCCACCTTCCACCTAACATCCTCCACTACTTTCTATGAACTCTCCCTAATGCTTAAACACTCCCCCTCCTTGTATTTCAAGAGAGTTAGGTTAAGTGTCTATCTCCTATTGCACTAGTCTTGAATAAAGTCTTCTTTGCTTGTTTACTCTTTCCAGTACAATTTGCTTTGACAGTGACCAGGGTTATACTAATGTGAAATCAGTAGACCTTAGCCAGCTCTTCTGGTAGCCAACTCTTCTGAGCATTGTGTGTGTGTGTGTGTGTGTGTGTGTGTGTGTGTGTGTGTGTGTATCCTTTTGTTTGGATGACTATTTTTTAAATAAACTTATTTTTTAATATGGTACAGGTCCTATCCTCCATCTAGTTCCCCCAGTGCTAACATCTTATATTACCATGGTACCTTTATCAAAACTAAGAAATTAAGTTAAATTAACTTAACATTTAATACAATATAATTCAGCTTTATACTTTATCCACATTTGACTACATTTCCCACAAATGTTCTTTTTCTTTTCCAAGGTACAATCTATGATACCACATTGGTCAAGTCTCCTTAGTCACCTTTGGACTGTAACTGTTTCACAGTCTTTCCCCCCTTAATGACTTTGAACGTCTTGAAGAGTATGGGTCAGGTATTTTGAAGAATGTTCCTTCATTTGGATTTCATTTGTGTCTTTCTCATGATTATATCGGTTCTTTGTAAAGAATATTATGCAGATGAAATGTTCTTTCCATTATAGCATATCAAAGGCTCCATGTTATCAACATGACTTATCACTGGTGATATAAATCTCAATCATTTGGTTAAAGTTGTGTCTGCCAAGTTTACCCACTTTAAAGTTATTTTTCTTACTTTTCATATTGTTCTTGAGAGGTGAGTCACTAAAACCAAGCCATACATAAAGGGGAGGAGGTGAGGGAGTAAGCTCCATCCCTTAGAGGAAGTACCTACATGTATTATTTGATTTTTCTGTAAGAGTTGTCTATTTTATTTGATTCATTCATTTATTCAATCATTTCTTTTTATCAGTGTGGACTCATGAAAATTTCTGCTTGATTTCTTTTATTAGAGAATGGCATTTAAAAACCAAGATTCACGTGGTGAGGAAAGTGTAGTTTTTAATTGAAAATTATGCAATTGTTTCTATGATGGTAATAAGATAACTGTTCAAATATAGAATAAAGATTTTCATGCTTGGAACTTCTACTTTCATAAATCTAGAGTCAATTATCAATATTTTTTTTGTTTAAAGTCCTTAGGAATAAAAAAGAACTGAAGTGTCCGTCCTTCTGTGATTATGGATTACTGTCATGATTGATCCAAACCCCTTTTTAAGTTATATTTCCCTGTCCCTCCCATCCTATTTTCAATGTCTTTAATCCCCCATAGCTACCTACTTTTTATTCAATATACTTCTTTTTTATGTGTATTCAGTTACAAATATACATGATGAATACTAAATGGTGAATAACAAAAGAAAACATGTAAAGATGGTATTTTATTTAAATTATAGTGTCCTATAAATATAATTATTGTATTGCACTAATTTGGATTTATTTATAGATGAGACATGTTTGTCTGTATACATTAGAAAGTAACATTTCCTCTCCTGTGAATTTCATATGCCTAATTTTTGTCCATTTTTTTCTTATGGATTTTGTCTTGCTTTTTGAAGAAAAGTGTTTTAAAATGGTTCTCTAGGGAGGCGGAGCCAACATGGCGGCGTGAGTAGGACAGTGGGAATCTCCTCCCAAAAACATATATACTTTTGAAAATACAACAAACACAACTAGCCCTAAAAGAGAGACCAGAAGACGCAGGACAGTGGCCAGACTGCAGCTACACCAGCGATAACCCAGCGACTGGTGAAAAGGGTAAGATACAAGCCCCGGCCTGGCGGGACCCGAGCGCCCCTCCCCCCAGCTCCCAGCGGGAGAAGAGTAGGCAGAGCGGGAGGGAGACGGAGCCTGGGACTGCCGAACACCCAGCCCCAGCCATTCGGGCCAGAGCGCAGACACAGTACATGCCCAGGGGGCCCTGGATACTGGGGGAACAGGGAGTAAGACCTCTGAGCGGGTGCTGAAGCTGATGACCCTGTGACAAAGAAAAGCGGGGGCTTTTTGAAAGTCTTAAAGGGACAGGGACTTAACAGCTTAACGGAAACAACCCAGGTCACAGTACAGCAGCTGGAAATTACAGGGAAAACCGGGTGCACTAACCCCCTGGCAACAGCTCTGAGACCCCTCACGGAGGCAAACAGTCAAGCAGCCCCCCCATCCATTACCCCACCGGGCGCTGCGAAAGCAGAGAAGCAGCCTGAGACAAATTCCACCCACAGAAAGGGAAATTTCTCCCTTACGGCCAGGCAAGACACAAAGACCCACTCTACACGCAATTACCCAACACAAGCCACTAGGGATCGCAGTTGCCCCAGTAAAGAAAGGCCAGTAGCAAGTGAAAATTTTGGCCCTCCCAGCTGACAGTCAATAGCACCTGTCAACATGAAAAGGCAAAAAAATATGATCCAGACAAGACTAACCCAGACAGCTTCAGCATCTGCTACATCTTCCCCTGAGAAGGAATCTGGGGAGATAGATTTAGCCAGTCTACCTGAAAAAGAATTCAAAACAAAAGTCATAACCATGCTGATGGACTTGCAGAGAAATATGCAAGAACTAAGGAAGGAGAATTCAGAAATAAAACAACCTCTGGAAGGACTTCAAAACAGAATGGACGAGATGCAAGAGACCATTAATGGACTAGAAAACAGAGAACAGGAATGCAGAGAAGCTGATGCAGAGAGAGATAAAAGGATCTCCAGGAATGAAAGAATTTTAAGAGAGCTGAGTGATCAATCTAAATGGAATAATATAAGAATCATAGGCATTCCAGAAGAAGTAGAGAGAGAAAAGGGGATAGAAAATGTCTTTGAAGAAATAATTGCTGAAAATTTCCCCAAACTAGGGGAAGAAATGGCCTCTCAGACCACAGAGGTACACAGAACTCCCATGACAAGGGATCCAAGGAGGGCAACACCAAGACACATAATAATTAAAATGGAGAAAGGTCAAAGACAAGGACAAAGTATTAAAGGCAGCCAGAGAGAAAAAAAAGGTTACATACAAAGGAAAACCCACCAGGCTATCATCAGACTTGTCAACAGAAACCCTACAGGCCGGAAGAGAATGGCATGATATACTTAATGCAATTAAACAGAAGGGCCTCGAACCAAGAGTACTGTATCCAGCACGAATATCATTTAAATATGAAGGAGGGATTAAACAATTCCCAGACAAGCAAAAGTTGAGGGAATTTGCCTCCCACAAACCACCTCTACAGGGCATCCTACA
Source organism: Manis pentadactyla (assembly GCF_030020395.1). Taxonomy (NCBI): domain Eukaryota; kingdom Metazoa; phylum Chordata; class Mammalia; order Pholidota; family Manidae; genus Manis; species Manis pentadactyla. Next base: position 65,412,411 of record NC_080028.1, on the reverse strand, counting down.
GGGACTGCTCTAGATGGGAGCCCTCCTAAAAAGAGCACACAACAAAACACCCAACATATGAAGAAGGGAGGAGGAGGAATAAGAAGGGAGAGAAATAAAGAATCATCAGATTGTGTTTATAATAGCTCAACAAGCGAGTTAAGTTAGACAGTAAGACAGTAAAGAAGCTAACCCTAAACCTTTGGTAACCACAAACTTAAAGCCTGCAATGGCAATAAATTCATACCTTTCAATAATCACCCTAAATGTAAATGGACTGAATGCACCAATCAAAAGACACAGAGTAATAGAATGGATAAAAAAGCAAGATCCATCCATATGCTGCTTACAAGAGACTCACCTCAAACCCAAAGACGCGAAAAGACTTAAAGCCAAGGGATGGAAAATGATATTTCAAGCAAACAACAGAGAGAAGAAAGCAGGTGTTGCAATTCTGGTATCAGACAAAACAGACTTCAAAATAAAGAAAGTAACAAAAGACAAAGAAGGACATTACATAATGATAAAGGGCTCAGTCCATCAAGAGGATATAACCATTATAAATATATATGCATCCAATACAGGAGCACCAACATACCTGAAACAAATATTAACAGAACTAAAGGAGGAAATAGAATGCAATGCATTCATTCTAGGAGACTTCAACACACCACTCACTCCAAAGGACAGATCCACCAGACAAAAAATAAGTAAGGACACAGAGGCACTGAACAACACACTAGAACAGATGGACCTAATAGACATCTACATAACTCTACATCCAAAAGCAACAGGATACACGTTCTTCTCAAGTGCACATGGAACGTTCTCCAGAATAGACAACATACTAGGACACAAAAAGAGCCTCAGTAAATTCCAAAAGATTGAAATCCTACCAACCAACTTTTCAGACCACAAAGGCATTAAACTAGAAATAAACTGTTCAAAGAAAGCAAAAAGGCTCACAAACACATGGAGGCTAAACAACACACTCCTAAATAATCAATGGATCAATGACCAAATCAAAATGGAGATCCAGCAATATATGGAAACAAATGACAACAACAACACTAAGCCCCAACTTCTGTGGGACGCAGCAAAAGCAGTCTTAAGAGGAAAGTATATAGCACTCCAAGCATATTTAAAAAAGGAAGAGCAATCCCAAATGAACGGTCTAATGTCACAAATATCAAAATTAGAAAAAGAAGAACAAATGAGGCCTAAGGTCAGCAGAAGGAGGGACATAATAAAAATCAGAGAAGAAATAAATAAAATTGAGAAGAATAAAACAATAGCAAAAATCAATGAAACCAAGAGCTGGTTCTTCGAGAAAATAAACAAAATAGATAAGCCTCTAGCCAGACTTATTAAGAGGAAAAGAGAGTCAACACTAATCAACAGTATCAGAAACGAGAAAGGAAAAATCACAACAGATCCCGCAGAAATACAAAGAATTATTAGAGACTACTATGAAAACCTATATGCTAACAAGCTGGGAAACCTAGGAGAAATGGACAACTTCCTAGAAAAATACAACCTTCCAAGACTGACCCAAAAAGAAACAGAAAATCTAAACAGACCAATTACCAGCAACGAAATTGAAGTGGTAATCAAAAAACTACCAAAGAACAAAACCCCCGGGCCAGATGGATTTACCTCGGAATTTTATCAGACATACAGGGAAGACATAATACCCATTCCCCTTAAAGTTTTCCAAGAAATAGAAGAGGAGGGGATACTCCCAAACTCATTCTATGAAGCTAACATCACCCTAATACCAAAACCAGGCAAAGACACCACCAAAAAAGAAAACTACAGACCAATATCCCTGATGAACGTAGACGCAAAAATACTCAACAAAATTTTAGCAAACCGAATTCAAAAATACATCAAAACCATCGTACACCATGACCAAGTGGGATTCATCCCAGGGATGCAAGGATGGCACAACATTCGAAAGTCCATCAATATCATCCACCACATCAACAAAAAGAAAGACAAAAACCACATGATCATCTCCATAGATGCTGAAAAAGCATTTGACAAAGTTCAACATCCATTCATGATAAAAACTCTCAGCAAAATGGGAATAGAGGGCAAGTACCTCAACATAATAAAGGCCATCTATGAAAAACCCACAGCCAACATTACATTGAATAGCGAGAAGCTGAAAGCATTTCCGCTGAGATCGGGAACTAGACAGGGATGCCCACTCTCCCCACTGTTATTTAACATTGTACTAGAGATCCTAGCCACGGCAATCAGACAAAACAAAAAAATACAAGGAATCCAGATTGGCAAAGAAGAAGTCAAACTGTCACTATTTGCAGATGACATGATACTGTACATAAAAAACCCTAAAGACTCCACCACAGAACTACTAGAACTGATATCGGAATACAGCAAAGTTGCAGGATACAAAATCAACACACAGAAATCTGTGGCTTTCCTATATACCAACAATGAACCCACAGAAAGAGAAATCAGGAAAACAACTCCATTCACAATCGCATCAAAAAAAATAAAATACCTAGGAATAAACCTAACCAAAGAAGTGAAAGACTTATATTCTGAAAACTACAAGTGACTCTTAAGAGAAATTAAAGGGGACACTAACAGATGGAAACACATCCCATGCTCATGGCTAGGAAGAATTAATATCGTCAAAATGGCCATCCTGCCCAAAGCAATATACAGATTTGATGCAATCCCTATGAAACTACCAGCAACATTCTTCAATGAACTGGAACAAATCATTCAAAAATTCATATGGAAACACCAAAGACCCCGAATAGCCAAAGCAATCCTGAGAAAGAAGAATAAAGTAGGGGGGATCTCACTCCCCAACTTCAAGCTCTATTATAAAGCCATAGTAATCAAGACAATTTGGTACTGGCACAAGAACAGAGCCACAGACCAATGGAACAGACTAGACAATCCAGACTTTAACTCAGACATATATGGTCAATTAATATTTGATAAAGGAGCCATGGACATACAATGGCGAAATGACAGTCTCTTCAACATGTGGTGCTGGCAAAACTGGACAGCTACATGTAGGAGAATGAAACTGGACCATTGTCTAACCCCATATACAAAAGTAAACTCAAAATGGATCAAAGACCTGAATGTAAGTCATGAAACCATTAAACTCTTGGAAGAAAACATAGGCGAAAACCTCTTAGACATAAACATGAGTGACCTCTTCTTGAACATATCTCCCCGGGCAAGGAAAACAACAGCAAAAATGAACAAGTGGGACTATATTAAGCTGAAAAGCTTCTGTACAGCAAAAGACACCATCAATAGAACAAAAAGGAACCCTACAGTATGGGAGAATATCTTTGAAAATGACACATCCGATAAAGGCTTGACGTCCAGAATATATAAAGAGCTCACACGCCTCAACAAACAAAAAACAAATAACCCAATTAAAAAATGGGCAAAGGAACTGAACAGACGGTTCTCCAAAAAAGAAATACAGATGGCCAACAGACACATGAAAAGATGCTCCACATCGCTAATTATCAGAGAAATGCAAATTAAAACTACAATGAGGTATCACCTCACACCAGTAAGGATGGCTGCCATCCAAATGACAAACAACATCAAATGTTGGCGAGGCTGTGGAGAAAGGGGAACCCTCCTACACTGCAGGTGGGAATGTAAACTTGTTCAACCATTGTGGAAAGCAGTATGGAGGTACATCAAAATGCCCAAAACAGACTTACCATTTGACCCGGGAATTGCACTCCTAGGAATTTACCCTAAGAATGCAGCAATCAAGTATGAGAAAGATCAGTGCACCCCTATGTTTATCGCAGCACTATTTACAGTAGCCAAGAATTGGAAGCAACCTATATGTCCATCGATAGATGAATGGATAAAGAAGATGTGGTACATATACACAATGGAATACTACTCAGCCATAAGAAAAGGGCAAATCCAACCATTTGCAGCAACATGGATGGAGCTGGAGGGTATTTTGCTCAGTGAAACAAGCCAAGCAGAGAAAGAGAAATACCAAATGATTTCACTCATCTGTGGAATATAAGAACAAAGGATAAACTGAAGGAACAAAACAGCAGCAGAATCACAGAACTCAAGAATGGACTAACAGGTACCAAAGGGAAAGGGACTGGGGAGGATGGGTGGGTAGGGAGGGATAAGGGGGGGAGAAGTAGGAGGGTATTAAGATTAGCATCCATAGCAGGGTGGGAGAAAGGGGAGGGCTGTACAACACAGAGAAGACAAGTAGTGATTCTACAACAGGTTGCTACGCTGATGGACAGTGACTGTAAAGGAGTATATAGGGGGGACCTGGTATAGGGGAGAGCCTAGTAAACAAAGTATTCGTCATGTAAGTGTAGATTAATGGTTAAAAAAAAAAATGCAGTTCCTATGTGGTGACCTCTAATGAGTTCTACACAATGATATAAATGACATATAAAAGTGTAGGCAAAGGGTCTGTTTGTGTTTATACAGAGGATCAAAGCCTAATTTGGCTACCCCGAAAATGAACTAAGATACGATATGAAAAAGAACTTCCAACATCAGCACTCTCAGGAAGACTCATGCCAGAAGATGATCATCAAAAAACCCCAACAAAGATCCACGCACTGCTACAGGTGTAGATGCACTCATCCCACCAGTTCCTGGACTTGCCATGGGAATGAAGGAGATATCTAAGCTGGCCTGTGCATGCAGTAAAACAAAAATTGGACTGGATCTATACTGTTGGAACTCAACCAAGAATTAGGAGAAGTGCAAATTGTAGCACTCCAAAATCTTACAACCACAGACTATTTATCGTTAAAAGAACATATGGGATTTGAACAGTCCCCAGGAATGGGGTGTTCTAGTTTATCTGAATTCTCTCAGACTGTTTAAGTTCAGTCGGATAATATCCACCATATCATAGATAAGTTTTCACAAATGCCTAAGGTGCCTAACTGGTTTTCTTGGTTTCACTGGAGATGGCTGGTAATTACAGGTATGCTTTGGTTAGGTAACTATATTCCTATTATGTTAATGTGTGTGCACAATTTAATTAGTCGTTTAAAACCTATCCATGCTGAAGTGACTCTACAAGAAGATATGTCAAAGAAATAATCAATCTTCCCAGGTTTTCTTCTGCCTGTTACTTCTGTAGCTTTTCTTCTTCCTACCTAATCACAACCTTTAAATAGAACTCATGCCACATGTCGAATTTACCGAGTATCATAATTCTTCCAAGTGGTAAAGACACCTCAAGACAAATGCTGGGCATAGAAGCCACAGGGCATAAATATGCAAAGAAGTAAAAAGCTAACCTTTTCAAACGATAAGGCTTCTCTCTCACTTACCAACTTAACATTTCCCTGTATGGCCCGGGAAGATGACTGGTTAGCCAGAGACGGGTAAGATTCCTCAAGGGAGGAACAACCTAAGACAGGCACAGTCGCAGGGGGCCATCTGCTGAGAAAATGGGGAGCAGCAGAGGTGAGGCTTAGAACCTCCCCCCTCATGTTTATGGATGTTTATTGCCCTCGTCTAGCGCGGATTAACACATAGTCTACAGGCACACACCTGATCATCTACATTTGCTCTCTTACAACACTAAACTCTGTTTTCTACCTTTATCTCGTATCTACCTACCACTTCAGCATTTTATTAAAAATAATAATAATAGAGAAATGTGGTATCCACATATAAATCAGGTTTAAAAATCAAATGAATATTCATATTTGAACTGACTGTGTATAGTTCATAAGGCATTAACAAAACCGAAAGCTTCTGTGATGACTGCCCTTGCACTGTTCACCATGTAACTTATTCACTATGTAAGAATTTGTACTCCATGTAAGAACTTGTTCGTTATGCATCAGAAGATTGGAGACTGACGAAAATTGGGCTTGGTGTGGATTAATGATTGTGCATTGAGTATTGACCCCCCTATACAGAGATTTGTTGTGGTTAACAACTATTTGATCAATAAATATGAGAGATGCCCTCACAATATATATATATATATATATATATATATATATATATATATATATATAAACACACTTCCAATTGTAAAATAAATAAGTAACCGGGATGTAATGTATAGCATAAGGAATATAGTCAAGATATTGTAACAACTTGGTATGGTGATACCTGGTATCTAGAAATATCATGTATATAAATGTTGAGTCGCTGTGTTGTACACCTGAAACTAATGTAATGCAATGCTGTTGTCAACTACCCTTCAATAAAAAAAAATAAAAATAAAATAAAAATAAAAAATAAAATAAAATGGTTCTCTAAAATACCCATGATTACATGAGGGCCTTAAACCCAGAAAATGCTAAAATTAAAGCATCAAGGAACAATCAGTACATAGAGGGTCTTTACTGTTAATTGAGATGCAATGTATATGAGATTATTAAAAATACAGCTTCTAAAGCCTATTCAGAGCTACTGTATTAGAACTTATGGAGCAAGTTTAATTCTCACACTATTGCTAGTGATTTTTATTCAGAATGGAACTTAAGAACTACTCTTCCTGAATCTAAGTGTTGGATATAGTTTGATATTTATGTGAAAATTGTTGGGTTTTGATATATAGATAGATAAACACTATAGATACAGACATCGATCTGTTATTTCTCAGTTTATCTTCTCTGATCACAAAAATATTACCAATTTTAGTATGTGCTTGTTTTAGAGTTGTGAAAATTGTTAATCATATTATTTGAAAAATAAAATGCATGTGATTTTGCTTTAGGCAAATCTGCATTCATTATGGTTGTGTGTTTTTCAGTTTTCCCCTCTAAGAAGTATAGACTTACCAGCAACTTCTAGGGAGAAAAAAAATGTGAAGTTTTCATTTCCACATGTATAAATGTGTATAATAATGATAGTACTGACCTTATAAAGTTATTCTGTGTATCAAATTAGATAACAAATGTAAACATCTGAGGATATTACTACAAACTGGGCATTGTAATAATACATTACAGCAAGTCTATTTTATCTTGAGATTCTTCATTTGTTTCTTTGTTCTAGCAGATGATGAACTAGCTAGCCTAAACTTGAACTACACACTTTCTGTTACCCATATTATATAGATTCTAATGTTTTTCTTTGTTCTTATGAATTCTAATGGCTTTTAACTAAACCTCCTATCTGTGCCTGCATAATTTTGTGTTCCAGCCAGGAGTTTGAACAAATATTTGACTCTTATTTTGGGACTTCTGAAATGTCAAGTCTGATAGGGGTCACTATTTTACTCTTCGAATTGTGTAAGTTTGAGAAATGTATTCAGTTAAAAATGCAGGAAACTCACAAGTTTTATCATAACTTCCTTTCCCATCTATAAGTTTAGGAGATGATAGCTATATTTATCACTGGGCTCCTAGGGCTTTCCCTTGTTTCTGCATAATTTAACTGCAATTTTTGGATTTTAGGTTGAGTTTATATTCAGATTTTTGGTCTCAATCCATTATTTATCTCACAACATCAGTAAACCTGCAGCTTTTGTTGTTATTTTCTACCATCATAACCAGAAAGCTGCAGACTCACAATTTTTACCCTTTTTAGTTACAATTCTTCAAAATAAACTCTACCTGGGCTTCTGATTATGCTTGGATATTTTCCAGTACCTTTAATAAATGGCTTTTGGAAATACTTTACTCCATTTTTACAATTGCTATTTGTGGGAGGGTTTATACAGCCACTTAATCCTCTCTTGTCCATACTTGATATTTTCATTTTCTGGACATTTAAAGTATTTATAGTCAACATACTCACCAGTTTAACTTTAATAGAGTTTATTATTATTTCATGTACATTAGTTTTGTCATAGATTACCCAAAGTCAAAGCTTTTGTATCTCTCTTTAAATTTACTGCACTAAAGAAAGTATTTGGCTTATCATCAGCTCTTTTTTTTTTTGGAATACATGTTTGCTGAATGATTAATTGAAAGAGACTTTTTATTGCATTTACTTAGCAATTTCCATTTTGTGACATTGTCCAAAACTCCTATTTAGTTCTGTTTTTCTGTTTTATTATTTTTATATTGTACTATGTGATGTCTGACTCTGTAGAAAAGACCATATGTGATTCTCAGTATTTTGAATCACTGTCCATCTTAAGAATCCTCCATTACCCCATGAGATGCTCACTTTCATTTGTAGCAATTCAGAGTTAGAAAGCAATTAATGTCAAACTTAATTAGACTCTAGAACTTTCCAAAAGCAATTATTCACAGATGACAGTGAAAGATTACTTTGAGTGAGACTCCTGACTAAGCATAAAGACAAAGGCGAGATAGCAAATAACAGAACTATCACAAATGCATTCAGAGTTGGAGCTAGTATGGACTTCAAATGATTCCAAAACCAGGAGAGCAAATAAAAACCTAGAAAACAGATAACAATAAAGGGAAAAAGTCTTTAAGATTGCTCATATTCGGAAATTATGCTTTACAAAATGCCTAGCAGGTATTTGGCATTGATTTCATTACAAAAGTGTGTTTATCTTCTGTCATGTTAATTATAATGATGTGTTAGTAGGATTTTAAGAAACACAAGATGGAAAGTCAAAATAAACTGTATCACAAAGGACAGAGTTAAAGAAATTGAGGAAATAAAGGGAAATATAGTAGAGGAAATGGATATCTGGTAGACACAGAAAGAAGAGTCATGCTAATAATTTGCTTAGTATTTATAGTTTCAGATGTTCATACTCTGGTGAAAATCCATCCTCACCAAGACTAAAACTGCCTTCGTGGGTGTGGGAAAGTTGGAGTTCCTATGGCCAGGATCCTCACTGAACTTAAACTACCTGATGATGTAACTGGCCTGTTGCTAGGCTACCGCTTCCACACCTTTAGGCAATAAGCTTTATTGTGCTATACAGAGAGCTCTGCCCAGTGCTCTGCGTGGAGGCAGAGACACTAGTGCTCGACCTACCGCCGGGACAACAAGCCTGGTAATAAACCTTTTCACCCCAAAAAACGTTTTGCTGTCAACTTCTATGGTCAAACTTAATCCATAGTGAACTTGCCTGGGGCTAAAACCCATTGCAAGACAGTTGGTGAAAGTCGGCAGGGTTCGTTGTTGACCAAGGAAAAAGACAGGCTGCCCTTATGGGAGGGGTGCTTCAGCGGGCTTCCCCTGTGAATGGGGAGACAGTGGATCATCCCCAGTGGGTATGTGGTCTGAGGTGGCTTGCCTCCTAGAGGACTGGGCCCCACCCCAGGACTGGAGGCAAGTGGAGGTGACACCTGAGGCTGTAGGGGTGGCTCTTGGTATAATAAGTAGATCCTTTGAGAAACAGAGTGCCTGTGAGGCAGCGGGGACTAAGGGATGGCTGCTTCTCACAGTATTAAAAATGTCTACAGAGGAGACTCAAGAAATGGCGGCGCAAGAACACGAGCTGCAAACTTCTGTGGATTCCCTGAGAAGGGAAATGGCATTGATGCGAGAGGCGGCCAGAGAACGTCAGCTGAGAAGCATTGAGGTGAAGGTAAGAGAGCTTCTGAAGACTGAGCTAGCATTGTTGCGAGGCCCTGTAACAAAGGAAGCACTGGGGGAATGGAGAGAAAGGTGTCCTCAGCCCCAGAAATAGAGGAGTTGGAGAAAAATGAAGGGGTGATGCCAGAGGCACTGGTGCCCCCTGTATTGAAAGCACGACCAGTAGTTATAAAGAAAATAAAGACCCAGCAGCTGAAAGTTCCCCAGAAGAGGAGCAGCCTCCTCCCCAGGTCATGGAGCACTCTGTGCTTGGCTCCTATACTCAGGCTGAGCCAGTGGCTGTGGGACTTAGGGGTGGGTGGAATTGTTCTGTCGGGATCAGAGATAGGAAAGCTGGCTTCCATAACAGTGCAGCCCACCTTGAGGCAGTGATTACAAATTACGAGGTGGCATGTACAGTAGCTGAAGCAATGAGAACCCAGAAAGAAATAAGACCTGTTACTCACAGAAGGAATTTGAGGGGTCCTGTGAGGGTTATGAGGACCCAGATGTGGGTTGATTTGATATGGGCAGGAGTAGATGGAAGGAAATTACACGGGAAGCCAAATAGGACCTTAATGGAGCTAAGGCAATAGCTGAAACCAGAAGCAGTTATAGACAAAGTCCAGGCCTTTCCTACCCCCACAACTGTGACATTGTTACAGGAGTTTCTGGATCTTCTAGGCTACTAGAGAGAGTTTATCCCACACTTGGCACAAATTCTGAAGCCCTTATACCGGTTGGTATGAAAGGGCATCAGGTGGGACTGGGGTGAGACATGTGCATCTGCCTTTACTACAGCAAAAGGGCAGTCAAGGACATGCAGGCTTTAAGTGTGATAGACCCATCAAGGCCCTTGTGACTGATTATGGCTGGGGTCTCAGGCAGCAGCTTGAATGAATTCGCCAACCCATTGGTTTATGGTCACAGCTCTGGAAAGGGGCAGAGGTACGATACACTTTGATAGAAAAACAACTGGCTGCCATGTATCATGCCTTGCTGGCTACAAAACCCATCACTGGAATGGCCCCCTTTCCATAATAATAAACTTAATAACCACCTTTCCTATATTGGGGTGGGTATGAGACTGGACCCAAAAGCCAAGGAGTGGTGTGGCACAAACACCCACACTAGCCAAGTGAGGGGCTTACCTACAGCAGCGTAGTGCCCTCTCTAGTAGCCCCTTGAGTGAAGAACTCCAATGCTTATTGGAGCTAGTGACATATACTACTGAAAAGCAGGAATAACTTGATTTTGAACCATTAGCAGCAGAGAGTCCCTATCAGGAGGGAAGAACCCCTATACCCGAAGATGCATGGTACACAGATGGCTCCAGCCATGGGCAGGCCCCAAAATGGAGGGCCTTAGCTTTCCATCTTAAGACTGAGACAATATAGATGGAAAATGGTGAGGGAAAGAACAGACAATGGGCAGAGTTCTGGGCTGTGTGGCTTGTGATCAGCCAGGAGCCTTCCCCTATAGTTGTCTGTACTGACAGCTGGGCTGTCTATCGGGACTTGACCCTGTGGCTACCAACCTGGTATCATGCCAACTGGATGATTGGTCACCAACTCCTTTGGGGGCAAGAATTGTGGCAAGATGCATGGGTCTATGGTCAGACTAAAATAATTACAATATACCATGTGACAGGTCATTTGCCACTGGCATCCCCAGGAAATGATGAAGCAGATAAATTGGCCCACATACGTTGTTTAGAAGGAAAGCCTGCCTATGATGTAGCCTAATGGTTACATCAGCATTTGTTTCACCAGGGGCAAAAGACAATGTGGGCTGTAGCCCATCAGTGGGGCTTGCCTTTGACCTTTAAAGAAGTTAGTACAGCCCAGCAGGAGTGTGTCATGTGCTCCAAAAGGGACTTACACTGAGTTCCACAGCAACATGGGACAATAGCTAAGGGGCCTATACCCCTTGTCAGGTGGCAGATAGACTATATTGGGCCTCTAACTGTGTCAGAAGGATATCGGTATGCAATGACTTCTGTGTACACAGCTACTGGACTTCTGGCTATTTTTCCTACCCATTGTGCAGACCAGAAGATGACCAAAAGAGGCCTGGAGCATCTCTTTGCTGCCTATGGCTAACCACAGGTAATTGAGAGTGATCAGGGCACCCATTTTACTGGACATACACTGCAAGAATGGGTGCGACAGCTGGGAATCAAATGGAAGTTTCAAGTGCCATACAATCCTGCTACAGCAGGCATGATAGAGAGGCACAATGGCTCATTAAAATCCAGACTAAAGTCACATACCAATAGTCTGTGGGGATGGTCAGTCCACTTATGGACCATGCTACGGCATTTGAACGAGAGACCCTGAAAGGGAGCCCTGAGTCCTGTATACATGTTAATACGGATGGCTGCCTCAACCATACAACTGCAAGTACTAAGCAATGAAGAATCAATAAATCTGAGGTTCGACCACCAGAATAACATCTTGCTGCCAGCACCAACTGCATGAACCCGGGAGACTCCACTGAGTGGACGTGGCCTTGGATCTTTCAACAGATGGACCAACGATGGCTGGCTCTCCTGGCAACTTGGGGACAAAGCATGGAAGCTGGCCTCCTGTGTATTCCTGGAATAACAGAAGAGTGGCCACCAAAGGTCACAGTAGTATATCCTGAGCGGCCAGAAGGTAGGAGCATCTTACTGGGTAGTTTCTCTGTTTTTTTGTTTGTTTGTTTAATTTATTTTTTTTTACTTTTATTTATTTTTTATTATTTTTATTTATGTTTACTAGGCTCTCCCCTACCCCAAGTCTCCCCCAAAAAACCCCATTAGAGTCACTGTCCAACAACATAGTAAGATATTGTAGAATCACTACTTGTCTTCTCTGTCTTGCAAAGCCCTCTCCTTTCCCCCACCCTCCACATTATACATTCTAATCATAATAACCACCTTTCTTCTTCCCCTCCCTTATCCCTCCCTACCCACCCATTCTCCCCAGTCTCTTTCCCTTTGGTAACTGTTAGTCCATTCTTGGGTTCTGTGAGTCTGCTGCTGTTTTGTTCCTTCACTTTTTCTTTTGTTCTTATACTCCACAGATGAGTGAAATCATTTGGTATTTGTTTGTCTCCACTTGGCTTATTTCACTGAGCATAATACCCTCTAGCTCCATCCATGTTGTTACAAATGGTAGGATTTGCTTTCTTCTTATGGCTGAATAATATTCCATTGTGTATATGTACCACATCTTCTTTATCCATTCATCCACTGATGGACACTTAGGTTGCTTCCAATTTTTGGATATTGTAAATAGTGCTGTGATAAACATAGGGGTGCATCTGTCTTCTTCAAACTGGAATGCTGCATCCTTAGCGTAAATTCCTAGAAGTGGAATTCATGGGTCAAATGGTAAGTCTATTTTGAGCATTTTGAGGAACCTCCATACTGCTTTCCACAATGGTTGAACTAATTTACATTCCCACCAGCAGTATAGGAGGGTTCCCCTTTCTCCGCAACCTCGCTAACATTTGTTGTTGTTTGTATTTTGGATAGTAGCCATCCTTACTGGTGTGAGGTGATATCTCATTGTGGTTTTAATTTGCATTTCTCTGATAACTAGCGATGTGGAGCATCTTTTCTTGTGTCTGTTGGCCATCTGAATTTCTTCTTTGGAGAAGTGTCTGTTCAGCTCCTCTGCCCATTTTTTAATTGGATTATTTGCTTTTTGTTTGTTGAGGAGCGTGAGATCTTTATATATTTTGGATGTCAAGCCTTTATCGGATCTGTCATTTACGAAAATATTCTCCCATACTGTAGGGTACCTTATTGTTCTATTGATGGTGTTCATTGCTGTACAGAAGCTTTTCAGCTTGATATAGTCCCACTTGTTCATTTTTGCTTTTGTTTGCCTTGTGTGGGAGATGTATTAATGAAGAAGTTAGTAATGTTCACATCCAAGAGATTTTTGCCTATGTTTTGTTCTAAGAGTTTTATGGTTTCATGGCTTATATTCAGGTCTTTGATCCATTTTGAATTTACTTTTGTGTATGGGATTACACCGTGATCGAGTTTCATTCTCTTACATGTAGCTGTCCAGTTTTGCCAGCACCATCTGTTGAAGAGGCTTTCATTTCCCATTGTATGTCCATGGCTCCTTTATCGAATATTAATTGACCATATATGTCTGGGTTAATGTTTGGAGTCTCTAATCTGTTCCACTGGTCTGTGGCTCTGTTCTTGTGCCAGTACCAAATTGTCTTGATTGCTATGGCTTTTAGTAGAGCTTGAAGTTGGGGAGTGAGATCCCCACCACTTTATTCTTCTTTCTCAGGATTGCTTTGGCTATTCGGGGTCTTTGGTGTTTCCATATGAATTTTTGAACTATTTGTTCCAGTTCATTGAAGAATGTTATTGGTAATTTGATAAGGATTGCATCAAATCTGTATATTGCTTGGGCAGGATGGCCATTTGGCGATATTAGTTCTTCCTAGCCAAGAGCATGGGATGAGTTTCCATTTGTCAGTGTCTCCTTTAATTTCTCTTGAGTGTCTTGTAGTTTTCAGGGTATAAGTCTTTCACTTCTTTGGTTAAGTTTACTCCTAGGTATTTTATTCTTTTTGATGGAATTGTGAATGGAATTGTTTCCCTGATTTCTCTTTCTATTGGCTCATTGTTAGTGTATAGGAAAGCCACAGATTTCTGTGTGTTAATTTTATATCCTGCAACTTTGCTGTATTCCGATATCAGTTCTACTAGTTTTGGAGTGGACTCTTTAGGGTTTTTTATGTACAATATCATGTCATCTGCAAATAGTGACAGTTTAACTTCTTCTTTACCACTCTGAGTTCCCTGTACTTCTTTGTTTTGTCTAATGCTGTGGCTAGGACCTCCAGTAATATGTTCAATAACTGTGAGGAGAGGGGGAATCCCTGTCTTGTTCCTGATCTCAGAGGAAAAGCTTTCAGCTCCTCGCTGTTCAGTATGATGTTGGCTGTGGGTTTATCATATATGGCCTTTATTATGTTGAGGTACTTGCCCTCTATACCCATTTTGCTGAGAGTTTTTATCATGAATGGATGTTGAGTTTTCAGCATCTATGGAGATGATCATGTGGTTTTTGTCTTTCTTTTTGTTGATGTGGTGGATGATGTCGATGGATTTTCTAATGTTGTACCATCCTTGCATCCCTGGGATGTATCCCACTTTTTCGTGGTGTATGATCCTTTTGATGTGTTTTTGAATTTGGTTTGCTAATATTTTATTGAATATTTTTGCATCTACGCTCATCAGGGATATTGGTCTGTAGTGTTCTTTTTTGGTGGGGTCTTTGCCTGGTTTTTATATTAGGGTGATGTTGGCTTCATAGAATTAGTTTGGGAGTATTCCCTCCTCTTCTATTTTTTTGAAAACTTTAAGGCGAATGGGTATTATATCTTCTCTCTATGTCTGATAAAATTCCGAGGTAAATTCATCTGGCCCAGGGATTTTTTTCTTGGGTAGTTTATGGATTACCACTTCAATTTTTTTGCTCGTAATTGGTTTGTTTAACTTTTCTGTTTCTTCCTTGGTCAGTCTTGGAAGGTTGTATTTTTCTAGGAAGTTGTCCATTTCTTCTAGGTTTTCCAGCTTCTTAGCATATAGGTTTTCATAGTAGTCTCTAATAATTCTTTGTATTTCTGTTGGGTCCATCGTGATGTTTCCTTTCTCATTTCTGTTTCTGTTGATGTGTGTTGATTTTCTTTTTCTCTAAATAAGTCTGGCTATAGGCCTATCTATTTTTTTATTTTTTCCAAGAACCAGCTCTGGGTTTCATTGATTTTTTTTCTATTGTTTTATTCTCCTCAATTTTTTTATTTCTTCTCTGATCTTTATTATGTCCCTCCTTCTGCTGACTTTAGGCCTCATTTGTTCTACATTTTCCAATTTTGATTACTGTGATGTTAGACAATTCATTTGGTTTTGTTCTTCCTTCTTTAAATATGCCTGGATTGCTATATACTGTCCTCTTAAGACTGCTTTCTCTACTTCCCACAGAAATTGGAGCTTTGTGTTGTTGTTGTCATTTATTTCCATATATTGCTGAATCTCCATTTTAATTTGGTTGTTGATCCATAGACTGTTTAGAAGCATGTTGTGAAGACTCCATGTGTTTTTGAGCCTTTTTGCTTTCTCGGTACAATTTATTTCTAGTTTTATACCTTTGTGTTCTGAAAAGTTGTTTGGTAGAATTTCAATCTTGTTTAATTTACTGAGGCTCTTTTTGTGGCCTAGTATGTGGTCTATCCTGGAGAATGTTACATGTGCACTTGAGAAGAATGTGTATCCTGTTGCTTTTGGGTGTAGAGTTCTACAGATGTCTATTAGGTCTTTCTGTTCTAGTGTGTTGTTCAGTGCCTCTGTGTCCTTACTTATTTTCTGTCTGGTGGATCTGTTCTTTGAAGTGAATGGTGTGTTGAAGTCTCCTAAAATGAATGCATTGCAGTCTATTTCCTCCTTTATTTCTGTTAGTATTTATTTCACATATGCTGGTGCTCCTGTGTTGAGTGCATATATATTTATAATGGTTATATCCTCTTGTTGGACTGATCCCTTTATCATTATGTAATATCCTTCTTTATCTCTTGTTACTTTCTTTGTTTTGAAGTCTATTTTGTCTGATAATAGTACTGTAACTCCTGCTTTTTTCTCCCTATTGTTTTCATGAAATATCTTTTTCCATCCTTTGACTTTTAGTCTGTGCATGTCTTTGGGTTTGAGGTGAGTCTCTTGTAAGCAGCATATAGATGGGTCTTGTTTTTTTAACCATTCAGTGACTCTATATCTTTTGATTGGTGCATTCAGTCCATTTACATTTAGGGTGATTATCGATAGGTATGTACTTATTGCCATTTCAGGCTTTAGATTCCTGTTTACCAAATGTTCCTGGTTACTTTCCTTGCTATCTAAGAGTCTAACTTAACTCATTTAGTATACTGTTACAAACACAATCTAAAGGTTCTTTTCTATTTCTCCTCCTTTTTCTTCCTCCTTCATTTTTTATATATTAGGTATCAGATTCTATACATTTTCTATATCCCTTGATTGGCTTTGGGTATAGTCAATTTAATTTTGCCTTTACCTCACAATCTACCCTCCCTACTATGATTTTACTACCTCTGGTGACAGTGATCCAACCCTTGGAACACTTCGATCTATAGCAGTCCCTCCAAAATAGACTGTAGAGATGGTTTGTGGGAGGTAAACTCTCTCAGCTTTTGCTTATCTGGAAATTGTTTAATCCCTCCTTCAAATTTAAATGATAATCTCACCAGATAAAGTAATCTTGGTTCCACGCCCATCTGCTTCCTGGCATTAAATACATCATGCCACTCCTTTCTGGCCTGTAAGGTTTCTGCTGAGAAGTCTGATGTTAGTCTGATGGGCTTTCCTTTGTATGTGATCTTATTTCTGCCTCTGGCTGCTTTTAACAGTCTGTCCTTATCCTTGATCTTTTCCATTTTAATTACTATGTGTCTTGGTGTTCTCTTCCTTTTTTCCGTTGTGTTGGGAGATCTGTGGATCTCCATGGCCTCAGAGACTATCTCCTTTCCTAGATTGGGGAAGTTTTCAGCAACTACCTCCTCAAAGACACTTTGTATCCCTTTTTCTCTCTCTTTATCTTCTGATATCCCTATAATGTGAATATTGTTCCGCTTGGAATGGTCATACAGTTATCTCAATATTTTTTCATTCTTAGAGATCCTTTTTTCTCTCTGTGCCTCAGCATCTTTGTATTCCTCTTCCTTAGTTTCTGTTTTATTTATTGTCTCCTCTACTGTAACCAACATGCTTTTAGTACCCTCCATCGTGTTCTTTAACAATTGGATCTCTGACCTGAATTAATTCCTGAGTTCTTGGATGTCTTTCCTTAACTCCATTAGGATGCTGATGATTTTTATTTTGAACTCCTTTTCAGGAAGAGTCCCGAGGTCCATATCACTTAAATCTTTCTCAGGAGTTGTATTAACAATTTTACTCTGGACAAGGTTCCTTTGGCGTTTCATGTTTGTATATGGCGCCCTCTAGTGTCCAGAAGCTCTATTCTGGAGCTGCTGAGCCCCTGAAGCAATGTCAGGGGTTGCAGCGGAGCGGTACTGGAGGTAGGAAAGAGCTGTTCCCCTCCTCCTTGCTCCTGTGCCTTTCTCCACTGCCTGAGCCAATGGGCCGGGCACACAGGTAAAAGTTTTTGTCCCAGAGCAGCCAGATATGGATCCCTGCTTTCCACAAGCAGCCAGATTCCCAGTCTCCCCAGGAACTCTGCCTGTATTAACTTTCCAACCAGGTAGTCATGCGAGTCTCATGAAAGCTCCATGAAATATAGGTTTGTGCTGCCAGCGCAGATCTCCAGAGTGAGGTATTCAGCAGTCCCAAGCCTTCCACTCCCTCCCTGCTCCGTTTCTCTTCCTCCCACTGGTGAGCTGGGGTGGGGGAGGGGCTCTAGTCCTGTGGAGATACAGCTCTATTACGTTACCCTGTCGCTGAGGTCTGCTCTTTCCTCCAGGTGTGTGCAGTCTGACGCGTCCTCTTTCCTGTTGCTCTCTCAGGATTAGTTGTGCCAATTAAATTTTCTAATTGTATCCAGTTTTAGGAGGAAGCCTTTGTCTCTCCTGTCACGTCGCCATCTTTAATCCATTGTTTTGGGGGTGGGAGAGTTTTGTTTTATCATTATGGCCAGTGCATGCACCTCCAGTAGCACTATATAGACCCTTCAGTAACCCCCAGGGGGAAAGGAGTAAAAGTATGGTATACTAGACCTCGAAGGGATCCCCTTCCTGCCACAGTCCTATCACAGGACCACTCTCTTGCATGCATCCTACCTGATGGACAAGATTTGCCTATGTTGATGTCATTAAAACATGTGTCTTATCACCCCTAAAGTCTTTGTGGATTGGGGACTTCCTGTGGTTTGAGGATTATTATAATTTTTGTTATGAGGAACCTCCTCTGGCTTGAGGATTATTATGATTTTTGTTACCTGTGTCAAAATCTTGCTGTAGCTTAATTTTTATTATCTCTAAGTTTTTGTTATTCTTTGTTGCTACTGTGGAACCTGGTTACAGTGCTCCAGATTTCTCACACAGGGACCATTTAGGAAGATTGAAAGCATGTAGATTGTAAGGCGAGAATCCTGGAGGAGTGGAGTGTGGGGAAGTTGGGGTTCCTAGGGCCAGGATCCTCACAGAATGTAAACAACATGATGATGTAACTGGCCTGTTGCTAGGCTCCCGCTTCCACACCTTTAGGCAATAAGCTATTATTGCACTATATAGATAGTTCGGCCCAGTGCTCTTGGTGGAGGCAGAGACACTAGTGCTCGACCTACCACCGGGAGAACAAGCCAGGTAATAAACCCTCTCAACCCAAAGAATGTTTTGCTGTCAGTTTCTTTGGTCAAAGTGAATCCATAGCGAACTTGCCCAGGGCTGAAACCCATTGGCAAGACAGTGGGCCTTACGTGATGAAAAACAGATTGAAAAGTGTATGTTAGGTCCTAGATAATGAATGTTCTGTCAGTTTCCTAAGTTAACTGGCCTGTCTTCTGCCACCTGAATCCAATGGTCTTCTATAAGTTTAAGTTATAAGATTTTCAGTGTTAGTCCTGGAGGGATTAAGAAGCAGAGTAATCCAAAAATTAGCAAGCAGTAGGATTTAGAATTACACTGTGCCCCAGTAGTTCTGGTGACCAACATGATGGGGAGATGTAGTAAAAGTATTTTCTAGCCTTTCTTTTGGTGTTAGCTCAATCTATATGACTGCACCCTCACAATGAATCTGTCGTCTGCTTCTTTATCCAATGGCCTCCCACCAGCTTTCCTTTAGGTATTGGGTCATATAATAAAATCTGAGTTTTCACTGAATCTGACTCTTATTGTTTATTTGGCTCAGTAGTTTGCCTGAACCATATCTAAATCACACATAGACATTAAAAATTGTGCCTTCTATAACCTGTGTTAGTTCTTAACCCCTATCTCTTCAGCCACACTTATGGCATTTAGACATTGTCCTAACAACAATTTGCCAGTTACGTAAATGTTCAGTCTGTGTTTAGAGTTTTCTTCCATGTTTTGTGTTTAGGGTTTATGTTTTATGTTTTAGAGTAAGAACCAGACATTTTCTCTAACCATGAAACATGGCTTGAGTCTTATATTATTGGGTTGGCTCTGCAAAATGAGCAACCCCTTATTCCCATCACAAAGGAAAATGTTGAGGGCATAATTAAGGGAGAAGAAAGAGATGAAGAAAAGTTAGGTTTGATAGTCTTTATAATAAACACAATTTTTTAAAATCTAACTTATAGTATTAATTTCCTGGTGCTGCTACAACAAAGTATACAAGTATAACCCAGTAGAACAAAGCTGCAAACTGGATGCCTTCAAAAAAATAGAAATATATTGTCTCACAGTTCTGGATGCTGGAAGTCCAAAATCAAAATTTCAGCAGGGCCATTCTCTATGGAAAGCTCTAGGAAGAACCTACTCCATCCCTTTCTCTTAACTTCTAGTGTTACCAGCAACTCTTGGCATTCCTTGGTTTGTAACTACTTAACTCCAGTTCCTACCCCCATCATCACATGGTATTCTTCTTACATTTTTGTGATTTCACGTGACCACATTCTTACTTAGACACCAGTCATACTGGACTAAGAGCTCATTCTACTGCAGTAGGACCTTACCTTAACTAATTTCTACTACAACAACCCAATTTTCACATAAGGTCACATTCTTAAGCACTGGGGATTAGGACCTCTATGTGTATTTTATGGATGGAATCAATTCAACCTATAACACTTACATATTGTCCAAAAGGTAGAATATTTTTTCCCTAAAAATATTGAAGGGCTAGTGTGAGAGTCGGAAGAATGGACAAATAGGTGTTAAATAAAATTACTTGTGCATCTTATATACCAAAAACTAAAAAAATATAATCTATATGAGATAGAGATTGTTCTTGGGTCATTACGTGAGAGATCCTAAAAATAAATTAGAGTTAATGCTACTATTGATCAGGGTAAGATTAAGACAAGGCTTCTTGGCCCATTTTCATTCACTAAATATTTTATACAGATTGACCATTTTTTAAGAGATTTGGTCATTCCTCAATAACACATCAAACCAGAAACTTAAAGACCTAATTGTAAATGACAGCACAAGTCAAAACTTTAATGTTGGCTACATGTGAGCTTTCCTCTGTATTATCTTAGGAATTAGAATTTAAATGAAACTGTCACACAGACAAATGATACATTTAAATAGATTTTATAAATAAATCAGTTGCTTTTCATAGATGCCAAATTTTTGGTTTGTCTTTACATCTTCGAATTGTATTCTTTATATGTTTGTAGTGTAATAGCCCACATACTAGAAGAGCTCCTGTTTTCTGATATGCCGAGTAACTCTAGGTACCTTGCCACTCTCCTTCTGGTCTTATCCAGCAACATATTTCTTGGAGGTACACTTAGGGTTAATTTCCATTCCCCAGTTCCCTTTAAAATATTCAGCAGAAGTTATTTATTTATTTATTTTATCACTGCAGCAGATATTTTTGGGGAGGAGTGTGTTTGGTCAACTGTTGTGTTTGTTTACTTCCATTTATGCCACCTAATGAGACGTCTTAGGGCAGCAGTTATGTTGACAGTAAGAGTAATAGCTTTACAGCAGCAGTAACCTGTAGCCACGTATTATACTTCTGAAAAATGGAGGCATTGGCTCAGGACACATCTTTTTATTGAGTGACCACCATCTATGATGGAAGATATTGGTGAGAAAAGAACATTTCTAGTCGAAGAGCACTCAGATAAGGAGGGACAATTAATCTTTGTCTTTTGAAACTGAGAGTACGAATTAACTTCTATAAACTAGGGTGATGGCAAAGTTCAAATAAAACTTACATTATTAAAGTTCTTTGTGACTCTCCCTTTTCATCCTGTGCACATTACTTTGCCCTGTGTCAGTTCATGACTTACTGCAGTCGCTAGGGCTTGGCTCGTTACCAATGTTAACAAATGTTGAAAACCATAAATTATCTTGGCAGTGGCTATTATCTAAACCTCAGTGACTGGAATGCATTTAGATGAGCTCATCTTCGCTGGTTGTTATCTTTTGGGAGTTTCACCTTAATGCTACTGAGTGGGAAAGCTAAATGTAAAGTGGAGCTCAGGTAAATCCTGCCCTGCCTGCTCTCAGGCTTTGAATGTGTTAAAGGATTAGAGTATGGCAGAGCACCTCACCAGCTCCATGGCTTGATCCAAACATGTCTTGTGTGGATGTCAGATCTGACCTTTGGAAACTGCTGATTCTTCAAAGATTGAAGAATTCTTAAAAATTTACACATTCCAGAACTATCTTAATGGGTTCTACTTCACATTTCACGGTATTTCCAAGTTTCTGCATACTTGGTATGTTTCATTTACATAACTTGGTGTGTTTCGTTCATTTAAACAGACTCTGACTCTAATTTTAATAATCATGATGATTGCAGGTAGTTCATATAAATATCTACCAGATTTAGGGAAATGGGGAAAAAAGGTCATAACATATTCTCAAAGTATATATACCAAGAAACTTGAATTGTGGAATTATTTGCTAACCTATGGTCACTATTTAACAACAAAAAATGTGAGGAATATTTTATGTGACTAACAAACTGTATTTAACTGATTGCATCAATAAGAAATTTCTCCACTGAAAGAAAGAACTCAGTAGAGATTTTCATTGCTTTTAAATAAAAATGAAGCTTCAAATAAACATTTGTGTAACAGACAATATAAATATAGTATTCTGTAACTTTATAATTGTTATAAATAGAATATTTCAATGAGATCATCCTTATAATTTCATAGTATTTTATTGACACACACTGGTGGAATGTTTAAATTCATGTCTAATAAATAGACTTATTAGGAAATCAGTACCTTTGGCTCACTCACTATTCAGTTTTCAGTTGATCCTGCATTTACACAAAAATTACTCCTTCAGCAAGAGGATACTTCACATTAATATTTTCTTTCATGTTCAGCATAAACTTGTTTTACTTGTAAATTTAAAGAATCTTCAGGAGAAAGAGGAGACAGTTCCAAATAGGTGATAAACCCTAGGGAAGATGATGCCATTCCCTAGTGGATCTCAATTTAAGTTTTCTTTCTTTCTTTTTTTTTGGTTAAAAAGTGTCAGTTACTTGGAGCACATTATGAATAACAGTGAATAGCTCATCCACTTATTGGTTTAGCTGTTTTTTAAAAAACATGTTTTGAACAGTAAGTTTATTTTCACTCAATCATTTTCCAGGTATGCTTACTGAAATGTTAATGAGAAGTTACACATAAAGCTGAAATAATGTTTCTAAACTGACTGAGAAATTTAAGAGGATTTACCACTTAGTCTTCTCTACTAAAAATGATATAACCCCTTCCATAATAGAGTCTCTCACAAAATAAAGGCGAGGGTCACCTGTTTTCTGTTTGTTTTGTTTTCCTTTTTCACATCCCTAATAGACACCTGTGTAAAGAGAAGGAAGATCTCTGACAGCACACTTGGCATGCATGTTTCTTGGGAACACTGGTCTCAAGTTGATCAAAGATATTTTTTAAAACAAAATCTTGCAATACATATGTTCTCTACTTGGCAGGAAACCATTTCTAGTATATTTTCCCCTAAGAGTCATAGAGAGAATAGAATTTTGTGAAATTATATGTTTCTCTGTTCTTGCCTAACTCTAGCCTTGATTGTCACAAATCTTTATCTGTAGAAAGAAAACAACCTTATTTTACATCACAACCCTGAAATTTTGTATTGGTTAGAGTCAACACAATTAAAGTTCTTTTGACTGAGATTGATGAGCAGCTGGAAATCGTGACATAATTTTTCATTGTTTTCTGTATTGAAGATAATTGTAGGTGGTACTAGTTTATGTGACTGACTGTATTAATGACCGACGTGTGGTACATTTTTAATAGACTCATATCAGGACTTCCAAATTCCCTTTCAGCAACTGTGGTGGCTTTCCAGCATTTGATATTTTCTTAGCTGAGAATGTGGAAACTAACAGTAGTTAAAGTAAAAATATTTAGGGTAACTAAAGCTATTAGGCAGGTAACTCCAAGAAAAGAAAACTTAGCTAAATTTTTCATTGAAATACATTTAAAAAGTAATTTTGGTTAGATATTTTTTGTTATCATTCAGAAAAATGAATGGCAATTTAGTTTTACATATAAAAGTATAGCATAGAAACAAAGAGTGTCAAAAAGGTATTTTCCATTCTTAATTTGAGACTCATCTTACTTGTCAGTGCATGTTATTTCCAAAAGGATATTGTGTAGTGGTCTATCCTTTACCCAGTTAAGCTACAGAGTTTTTAAATGATAATTTCCATTTCTTTCCTGGAGAGAGTGTTATACACTCATCACCATTAGGAAGTCATCATCATTAAGAAGTTTTTGCTGACGTTGGTCTAAATACTTGTTTTCATTCTACAACTCAAGGTTCTAATACCTTAAATAATATCAGTTTATATTTGATGTTTATACCTTTCAACACTGGTATTCCATTCACTTAATTCTTGTTATAACTTGCTTTCCAGCATCTATATAGATTTGTCTCCCTCATGTTAGAAATAAATACTAATGAAGATGCACTTGCTATTAAAGATCACAGAGAATCCCTTGAGCAGCTGAATAAAGGTCTATGCTTTATTCCTTCTGCTAATTGACCGAGTGAAAGCTAGTAGGCTGAAATGAAAGTCAGGGCAGATAGTAAATTAAAAATGAAGTGATAGGAAGAGTGAGGGGGATAAAGGGGAACAAAATCTCAATCATGATATAAACTGGTCAGGAGGATGGAAGTGCATGCAGCCTGGAGAATGTAGGCAGTGGTTTTATAACATCTTTCTATGTTGACAGATACTAACTACAATAGTTTGGGTGAGGATTTAATAATGTGTGAAACTGTCTAACCACTAGAATAGTTCTGATTTATTCTTGAAAGAAGGGGGGGAAAATAATGCTGTTAGAGTTCAGTTAATTACCAAACAAGTCAGGAAAACCTGATCCAATACAAAGACATTAGGCTGAGTGAAATGGTTGCTACAGATTATTTGTCAAAAATAACTTAAGAAAATGTGTTTAAAGGATAAGATGATAGATAAAGAGAGAGCAGCCTTTAGCTCACATGCTCTGTGACCAAAAGGATAAAAGTCCCAAAGCTACACAAGGGAAAGTGAGTGGTGGGTTTGAATAAAACTTTTGTCTTACTAGTTCAGAACTTTTTGGCTGTAGTGAAGCTCAGAGAAGGCCAATAGGTAAGTCTTACGTGTATTTGTTGACTGTAGTATACTAGAATCACAAGTTCACCATGACATTGTTTTTCTCTAAAAAGTTGTTCTTGTTCTTTCTAGAATGCTGACTGCTTGCTGTCCAGGCTCAAGGTCACAATGAGAGTATATAGGTTTATTTGAAAGCTTGCTCAAGAATCCTGAATTTATTGTTTTAATCATACTGTAGTCCCAAGGTCTTAATCTTATTTATCATTTTCATAGATTTTTCATTTGTTTAAAAAAGTAATGTTTTAAATAGTTACAAGTAAAAGCCTAAGGGGGTTTTGCTTATGTCCACTTTGTACTTCCAAGCTCTGCATGACACCAAGTTTAGAAACCATGAGATGCATGAGTAGTGCCTAGAGTTTTCACTTGGTTGACTCTGAGAGACTGCCAGACCAGGTCTTTCTGATTTATAGCTCTCATTGTCAACCTTTTCCCAAGTACAGCCTAACAAACTCAGTGTCCTAAATACACAATAGCGGGTTTCCAAAGCAACAGCCATGATCAGGAAAAAACCTTCCTATGTGAGGAGTCTTCACTTCTGCCCCTTGCCGGACATGAGTTGTCACAACATCTGTGCCGTGGCCAGTATGCAGACCATAAGATGCAGCAAGACATCTAGAAAGGTTCTGAAGTTGAGGGGAGGCACAGACTATCCCTGGTGCAGGCAGTAAAGGAGTGTGTTGTATGTAGCGATTTTGAAACAATAATAAAGCTCACTAAAAATTGGTCTGATTTTCTGCTTGTTACCGCCACCATGCTCCAGGAATTCTAAACAGTGGTGATGATAAAATACTCCTCCCTGCCAGGATTGACCGGTTCCACTGCCAACCCCCACCCGCTTTGGTGTGCCCAGACATGGCCTTCAGTCATCAAGCGGCAGAGGAGAACATGGGAATGATAATTTAGGTGCATAAGAAATTAGTGCAGGAAATTAAGACTGAGAACTAGTACCAGAGACCAAACGGAGAGTAGTCTGAATATTTGTGCTACAGTGCTCTATGCACACATTGTACTGTAGGCCTAAATTTTTTTATATATAACTGTTTTCTGAATCAACTGAAACAACAGTGCATGCTGAATTACAAAATGCATACTAAGTGTCCATTTTTCAAGAAAGTTAATTCCATCCAAAATACGTAAGGAAGTGATATCACTGACTATGTAAAATCAGAAGAAACAAATCTGCTAAAGATATATCAGAATTTACTTCAAAAATTAGCAGTGAATCTAAGAAGACTGCTTTTCTCCAAAGATGATGTTATACATATGCAGAAGTGCATTTAAAATATCATTCCATGAAACCAGACATTTTATTTAAATAAAGTGACCTTTCTCCTATTTTCATTTATTTTCAAATCTAAGTTTAAAGCATGACATGAAGCAATGACTTTGATTTATTGGCTTCATTTACAAAAGGAGAAATTGCAAAAAGATAAATACCAGTTTTTATATTGGTGACATCAGATTCTACAAAGAGAAAATCAGTTACCTTAATTGCAATGATGGTTTGTTGTTTTTATATTGAATTGAAGAAATTGAACAAAAGCTTTTGAAAATTCTTTGTCAAAGATGGTGCACCAGAGAATACTGGAAAAGCTATTACAACTTCAGATTAAAACTTTTGTATTGAAGATAAAATTATTTATTGTAATAAAACTTTACAAATTGATCGGGCAAAGCCTTGTGTTAAGAAAAGCCCTTATGAAATGAAAGACAGAAATAATTAATAATAGAGTGTAGTAGAAACTCAATTTATAATTATATAGAAGAATATAATAGTCTAAAATCAAAACACAAACTGCAGTTGTATTTAGACACTGGTAGAGTTACTGAAATAGAAATTTTTTTCAAAAAAATGATGTTTAATGTTAAGCAGTACTTGAGCATGGCAGTAATACTTTCTATCTGTTTTTCATCATTAATTGGATATTAGAAATGTTTGAGCCTCTCGAAAGATATATTTAAAAACAGACTAAGTAAACTACAATGGTATTGGACTTTTTGACAGTAGCTCCTTTAAATTGTAGTTCCATAATGTTAATATCAGTTTAAAGTATTTAATCAAGTGTTTGTCAAACGAAGCCCTAAACAAGTCAGTATTGCAAGCTTTTAGTAAGTTGTGATTATAGAAGACAATGTGTGCAACAGGAAAGCACAAAAAAGGAGCACTAAAAAGACAGGAGGAACTGAAAGAAATAAGGATAGTTTAGATGCTCTTCTAAATTTATATTTATACTTTGGAATGTCTCAATATGTAAGAAAGTTATTATTTCTTTTGAGAGGGCATCGCTCATATTTATTGATCAAATGGTTGTTAACAACAATAAAATTCTGTATAAGGGACTCAATGCACAATCATTAATCAACTCCAAGCCTAGTTCTCAACAGTCTCCAATCTTCTGAAGCATAATGAACAAGTTCTTACATGGTGAACAAGTTCTTACATAGTGAATAAGTTCTTACATGGTAAACAGTGCAAGGGCAGTCATCACAGAAACTTTCAGTTTTGATCAAGCATCATGAACTATAAACAATCAGGTCAATTATGATTATTCATTTGATTTTTATACTTGATTTATATGTGAATCCCACATTTCTCCCTTATTATTATTACTATTTTTTAATAAAATGCTGAAGGATAGGTAGATGAAAGATAAAGGTAGAAAACATAGTTTAGTGCTGTAAGAGGGCAAATGTAGATGATCAGGTGTGTGCCTCTAGACTAAGTATTAATCCAAGCTAGACAAAGGGAACAAAACATCCATGGATGCAGAAGATTTCTCTCAAAACAGGGGGGGTGAGGTTCTAAGCCGCACTTCTGTTGATCCCAAATTTCTCACCTGATAGCCCCCTGCGACTGTGCCTGTCTTAGGTTGTTCCTCCCTTGAGGAATCTTACCCATCTCTGGCTAACCAGTCATCTTCCGGGGCCATACAGGGAAATGTAAAGTTGGTAAGTGAGAGAGAAGCAATATTGTTTGAAAAGGTTAGCTTTTTACTTCTTTGCATATTTATGCCCTGTGGCTTCAATGCCCAGCATTTGTCTTGAGGTATCTTTACCACTTGGAAAAATTATGATACTCGGTAATTTTGATATGAGGCATGAATTCTACTTAAAGGTTGTAATTAAGAAGGAAGAAGAAAAGCTATAGAAGTAGCAGGCGGAAGAAAACATGGGAAGATTGATTATTTCTTTGATAAATCTTCTTGTAGTGTAACATAAGCATGTGTAGGTTTTAAACTACTAATTAAATTGTGTGCACACATTAACATAATAGGAATACAGCTACATAGCAAAAGCAGACCTACAATTACCAGCCATATCCAGTGAAACCAAGAAAACCAGTTAGGCACCCTAGGCATTTGTGAAAACTTATCAATGATATGATGGATATTGTCTAACTGAATTTGAATAGTTTGAAAAAATCAGACGAATTAGAACAACACATTCCTGGGGACTGTTCACATCCCATATGTTCTTTTAACAGTAGATAGTCTATAGTCGCAAGATTTTGGAGCACTGCAACTTGCACTTCTCCTAATTCTTGGTTGAGTTCCGACAGTATAGATCCAGTCAAATTTGTTGTTTTACTGTATGCACAGGCCAGCTTAGATATCTCCTTCTTCATTCCAATGGCAAGTCCAGGAACCAGTGGAATGAATGTAGCTATAACTGCAACAGCGCCAGGATCTTTGTTGAAGACTTTTGATGATCATCTTCTGGAATGACTCTTCCAGAGAATGTTGATGATGGAAGTTCTTCTTCATATCGTATCTTAATTCGTTTTCTGGGTAGCCAAATTAGGTTTGATCCTCTGTATAAACACAAACAAACCCTTTTTCCACCCTTTGATATGCCCTTTATGCCATTGTGAAGAACCTATTGGAGATCACCACACAGGAACTGCTTTTTTTTTTAGAGAAAGGAATATTATCAGAAAAATGTGCTTCCATAGCTGATCATCTGACACCCTTTAAATGATCAAAATTAAGGATATTTAAAGCCTGCATTGCAGTTGGTTTTATCCTATCAGGGAGTAATCCTCCTTTTCTTACTTTTTTTTTGTTATCATTAATCTACAATTACATGAATAATATTATTTTTACCATGCTTTCCCCTATACCAGGTCCCCCCCACAAACCCCTTTACAGTCATAGTCCATCAGCATAGCAAAATGTTGTAGAATCCCTACTTGTCTTCTCTGTGTTCTACAGCCCTCCCCTTTCTCCCACCCCCACATTATGCATGCTAATCATAATACCCCCTTTCTTCTTCACCCCCTTATCCCCCCTATCCACCCATCCTCCCAGTCCCTTTCCCTTTGGTAACTGTTAGTCCATTCTTGCGTTCTGTGATTCTGCTGCTGTTTTGTTCCTTCAGTTTTCCCTTTGTTCTTAGACTCCACAGATGAGTGAAATCATTTGGTATTTTTCTTTCTCCGCTTGTCTTATTTCATTGAGCATAAAACCCTCTAGCTCCATCCATGTTGCTGCAAATGGTAGGATTTGTTTTCTTCTTATGGATGAGTAGTATTCCATTGTGTATATGTACCACATCTTTATCCATTCATCTACTGATGGACACTTAGGTTGCTTCCAATTCTTGGCTATTGTAAATAGTGCTGTGATCAACATAAGGGTGAATCTGTCTTTTTCAAACTTGAGTGCTGCGTTCTTAGGGTAAATTCCTAGGAGTGGAATTCCTGGGCCAAATGGTAGGTCTATTTTGAGCATTTTGAAGAACCTCCATACTGCTTTCCACAATGGTTGAACTAATTTACATTCCCACCAGCAGTGTAGGAGGGTTCCCCTTTCTCCACAGCCTCGCCAACATTTGTTGTTGTTTGTCTTTTGGATGGTAGCCACCCTTACTGGTGTGAGGTGATACCTCATTGTGGTTTTAATTTGCATTTCTCTGATAACTAGCGATGTGGAGCATCTTTTCATGTGTCTGTTGGCCATCTGTATTTCTTTTTTGGAGAACTGTCTGCTCAGCTCATCTGTCCATTTTTTAATTGGATTGTTTGCTTTTTGTTTGTTGAGGTTTGTGAGCTCTTTATATATTTTGGATGTCAACCCTTTATCGGATCTATCATTTATGAATATATTCTTCCATGCTGTAGGATACATTTTTGTTCTATTGATGGTGTCCTTTGCTGTACAGAAGCTTTTCAGCTTGATATAGTCCCACTTGTTCATTTTTGCTATTGTTTTCCTTGCCCAGGGAGATATGTTCAAGAAGAGGTCACTCATGTTTATGTCTAAGAGATTTTCGCCTATGTTTTTTTCTAAGAGTTTTATGGTTTCATGACTTACATTCAGGTCTTTGATCCATTTTGAATTTACTTTTGTGTATGGGGTTAGACAATGGTCCACTTTCCTTCCCCTACATGTAACTGTCCAGTTTTGCCAACACCATCTGTTGAAGAGACTGTCATTTCGCCATTGTATGTCCATGGCTCCTTTATCAAATATTAATTGACCATATATGTTTGGGTGAATGTCTGAAGTCTCTAATCTGTTCCACTGGTCTGTGGCTCTGTTCTTGTGCCAGTACCGAATTGTATTGATTACTATGGCTTTGTAGTAGAGCTTGAAGTTGGGGAATGAGATCCCCCCCACTTTGTTCATCTTTCTCAGGATTGCTTTGGATATTCGGGGTCTTTGGTGTTTCCATATGAACTTTTGAACTATTTGTTACACTTCATTGAAGAATGTTGCTGGTAATTTGATAGGGATTGCAACAAATCTGTATATTGCTTTGGGCACAATGGCCATTTTGACGATATTAATTCTTCCTAGCCAAGAGCATGGGATGAGTTTCCATTTGTTAGTGTCCCCTTTAATTTCTCTTAAGAGTGACTTGTAGTTTTCAGGGCATAGATAGGTCTTTCATTTCTTTGGATAGGTTTATTCCTAGGTATTTTATTCTTTTTGATGCAATTGTGAATGGGCTTGTTTTCCTAAATTCTCTTTCCATTGGTTCATTGTTAGTGTATAGGAAAGTCTCAGTTTTCTGTGTGTTAATTTTGTATCCTGCAACTTTGCTGAACTCCAATATCAGTTCTATTAGTTTTGGGGTGGAGACTTTAGGGTTCTTTATGTACAATATCATGTCATCTGCAAATAGTGACAGTTTAACTTCTTTACCAAACTGGATTCCTTGTATTTCTTTGTTTTGTCTGATTGCTGTGGCTGGGACTTCCAGTACTATGTTAAATAACAGTGGGGAGAGTGGGCATCCCTGTCTTATTCCTGATCTCAGAGGAAAAGCTTTCAGCTTCTCACTGTTCAGTATGATGTTGGCTGTGGGTTTATCATATACGGCCTTTATTATGTTGAGTTACTTGCCCTCTATACTCATTTTGCTGAGAGTTTTTGTCATGAATAGAAGTTGAATTTTGTCAAATGCTTTTTCAGTATCTATGGAGATGATCATGTGGTTTTTGTCTTTCTTTTTTTTTTTGATGTGGTGGATGATGTTGATGGATTTTCGAATGTTGTACCATCCTTGCATCCCTGGGATGAATCCCACTTGGTCATGGTGTATGATCCTTTTAATATATTTTTGAACTCGTTTTGCTAATATTTTATTGAGTATTTTTTCATCTACGTTCATCAGGGATATTGGTCTGTAATTTTCTTTGTTGATGGGTCTTTGCCTGGTTTTTTTTATAAGGGTGATGTTGGCTTCATAGAATGAGTTTGGGAGTATTCACTCTTCTATTTTTTGGAAAACTTTAAGGAGAATGGGTATTATGCCTTCTCTGTGTGTCTGATAAAATTTCAGGGTAAATCCATCTGGCCTGGGGATTTTGTTCTTGGTTAGTTTTTTTATTACCTTTTCAATTTATTTGCTTGTAATTGGTTTTTTTAACTTTTGTGTTTCTTCCTTGGTCAGTCTTGGAAGATTGTATTTTTCTAGGAAGTTGTCCATTTCTTCTAGGTTTTCCAGCTTGTTGGCATATAAGTTTTCATAGTAGTCTTTAATAATTCTTTGTATTTCTGTGGAGTCTGTTGTGATTTTTCCATTCTCATTTCTGATTGTTGATTTGTGTTGATTCTCTTTTTCTCTTAATAAGTTTGACTGCAAGCTTATCTATTTTGTTTATTTTCACAAAAAACCAGCTCTTGGTTTCATTGATTTTTGTTATTGTTTTATTCTTCTCAAATTTGTTTATTTCTTCTCTGATCTTCATTATGTCCCTCCTTCTGCTGACTTTAGGCCTCATTTGTTCTTCTTTTTCCAGTTTCAATAATTGTGATGTTACACTATTCATTTGAGATTATTCTTCCTTCTTCAAGTTTGTCTGGATTGCTATATACTTTCCTCTTAAGGCTGCTTTTGCTGTGTCCCACGGAAGATGGGGCTTTGTGGTGTTGTTGTTGTTTGTTTCCATATATTCCTTGATCTCTATTTTAATTTGTTCATTGATCCATTGATTATTTAGGGGCGTGTTGTTAAGCCTCCATGTGTTTGTGAGCCTTTTTGTTTTCTTTGTACAATTTATTTCTAGTTTTATGCCATTGTGGTCTGAAAAGTTTGTTGGTAGAATTTCAATATTTTGGAATTTACTGAGGCTCTTTTTGGGAGCTAGTTTGTGGTCTATTCTGGAGAATGTTCCATATGCACTTGAGAAGAATGTATATCCTGTTGCTTTTGGATGTAGAGTTCTATAGATGTCTATTAGGTCCATCTGTTCTACAGTGTTGTTCAGTGCCACCATGTCCTTACTTATTTTCTGCCCTGTGGATCTACCCTTTGGGGAGAGTGGCATGTTGAAGTCTCCTAAAATGAATGCATTGCATTCTATTTCCCCCTTTAGTTCTGTTAGTATTTGTTTCACATATGCTGGTGTTCCTGTGTTGGGTGCATATAAATTTGTAATGGTTATATCCTCTTGTTGGACTGAGCCCTTTATCATTATGTAGTGTCCTTCTTTATCTCTTGTTACTTTCTTTGTTTTGAAGTCTATTTTGTCTGATACTAGTACTGCAACCCCTGCTTTCTTCTCTCTGTTGTTTGCCTGAAATGTTTTTCCATCCCTTTACTTTTAGTCTGTGCATGTCTTTGGGTTTGAGGTGAGTTTCTTGTAAGCAGAATATAGATGGGTCTTGCTTTTTTATCCATTGTATTACTCTGTGTCTTTTGATTGGTGCACTTAGTGCATTTACATTTAAGGTGACAATTGAAATATATGTACTTATTGCCATTGCAGGCTTTAGATTCTTGGTTACCAAAGGTTCAAGGTTAGCCTCTTTAGTATCTTACTGCCTAACTTAGGTCACTTATTGAGGTGTTATATACACTGTCTGGAGATTCCTTTCTTCTCTCCCTTCTTATTCCTCCTCCTCCTTTCTTTATATGTTGGTTTATCATTCCGTGCTCTTTCATGTTTCCTTTAACTGCTTTTAGTGGTTGTTGATTTTATTTTTTTTTGCCTTTAGTTAGTATTTGAGTGGTCTTCTCTCTTTGCTGTGATTTTATTTTCTCTGGTGACATTTGTTTAGTTTTTAGGAGTGCTCCCATCTCGAACAGTCCCTGTAAAATACCCTGTAGAGGTGGTTTGTGGGAGGCAAATTCCCTCAACTGTTGCTTGTCTGGGAATTGTTTAATCCCTCCATCATATTTAAATGATAATCATGCTGGATACAGTATCCTTGGTTCAAGGCCCTTCTGTTTCATTGCATTAAATATATCATGACATTCTCTTCTGGCCTGTAAGGTTTCTGTTGAGAAGTCTGATGATAGCCTGATGGGTTTTCCTTTATAGTTGACCTTTTTGTCTCTAGCTGCCTTTAAAACTCTTTCCTTGTCCTTGATCTTTGCCATTTTAATTATTATGTGTCTTGGTGTTGTCCTCCTTGGGTCCTTTCTGTTGGGAGTTCTGTGTATTTCCGTGGTCTGTTCGATTATTTCCTCCCCCAGTTTGGGGAAGTTTTAAGCAATTATTTCTTCAAAGACACTTTCTATCTCTTTTTCTCTCTGTTCTTCTACTAGTACCCCTATAATACGGGTATTGTTTCTTTTGGATTGGTCACACAGTTCTCTTAATATTGTTTCATTCTTGGAAATCCTTTTATCTCTCTATGTCACCTTCTATGTGTTCCTGTTCTCTGATTTCTATTCCATCAATTGCCTCTTGCATCTTATCCATTCTGCTCATAAATCCTTCCAGAGTTTGTTTCACTTCTGTAATCTCCTTCCAGGAATCTGAAATCTCCCTCTGGACTTCATCCCTTAGCTCTTGTATATTTCTCTCCATCTCCATCAGCATGTTTATGATTTTTATTTTGAATTCTTTTTCAGGAAGACTGATTAGGTCTGTCTCCTTCTCAGGTGTTGACTCTGTGATCTTTGTCTGCCTGTAATTTTGCCTTTTCATGGTGATAGAGATAGTTTGCAGAGCTGGCACGAGTGATGGCTGGAAGAACTTTTCTTCTTGTTGGTTTGTGGCCTTCCTCTCCTGGGAGAACAGCAACATCTAGTGGCTTGTGCTGGGCAGCTGGGCACAGACAGGGCTTCTGATTCTTGCCCAGCTGCTATGTAGTTTATCTCCGCTCTTGCTGTGGGCGTGGCTTGCCTTGGGCAGCTGCTCCAATATGGTGGAGCCGTGTTGGAGGGGAAGTGGCCTGGAGGCTATTTATCTCCATGAGGGTCCTCCTACTCCCTGCTGCCCAGGGGGTTAGAGTGCCCACAGTTCCCCCGATTCCCTGCTGCTGGACTAAGTTTCCCAGGACTCTTCTGTCCAATTTTGTGGTCCTTGTCCCTTTAAGACTTCCAAAAAGCACTTGCAAAAATAAAAATAAAAATAAAAATAAAAGCCTCTTGCTTTTCTTTGTCCCTGGGCGCTGGCCTCAGGGACCCACTCACAGGTCCTGCTGCCCTGTTTCCCTAGCATCCAGGGCCCCCCACGCATGCACTGTGTCTGTGCTCTGGTCCGGATGGCTGGGGCTGGGTGTTTAGCAGTCCTGTGCTCACTCTCCCTTCCCGCTCTAACTCCTCTCTTCCTACCAGGGGCTGGGGGGAGGGCCACTAGGGTCCCACCAGACTGGGGCTTGTATCTTACCCCCTTCGCTAGGTGCTGGGTTCTCGCAGGTGTGGATGTGGTCTGGATGTTGTCCTATGTCCTCTGGTCTCTATTCTGGGAAGAGTTGTCTTTGTTTTATTTTCATAAATATATGTGGTTTTGGGAGGAGATTTCTGCTGCTCTACTCATGCCGCCATCTTGACTCCACCCTCCAAGAAAGTTATTTAATAGAGCTACTGATTTACTTGAAAATAATTGAAAATGTCCTTTGGAAAAGGATATATGAACTGTGACAGGAGATTTAAATAGTAACATATCACAGGGTCCATATGTTGCTTTTGTCTTTTATTATTCAAGATATTTGTTCAGTTTAGAGATTATACACATACATATACATTCCTTGTGCATTTGTACTTTCAAGTAATCA
This sequence comes from Manis pentadactyla, assembly GCF_030020395.1. Lineage (NCBI taxonomy): Eukaryota > Metazoa > Chordata > Mammalia > Pholidota > Manidae > Manis > Manis pentadactyla. Next base: position 65,377,173 of record NC_080028.1, on the reverse strand, counting down.
TAAACACATGGATGTGCTTACTTGCACATTCTAAAAACAAGCAGATGTGTACTTGTACATTTACATACATACATTTGTGTGTGGCACTGTGTATTTATGTCTATGCAGATATTTGTATGTGTCTGTAGTGAAACATCTTCAAAATAGGAAAACTTTATTCTTCCGTCTTGCTTACTTGATATGATCTACCATACAGTGATAATTGTTAAGGATCCGGAGACATTTTTCAGTCTTTGCATGTGTCCCAAGCTTTGCCCAAAGTCTGTTTCCCATATCTCCCAGATGAAAACTTTATTGGATAGTTTGCTGTTACTCAAGTCACATGGGATCATTTCAAGAACATTTCTATTTCTTAACTCTAAGCTTTATTTAGAATTTTATTTGACCTTTTTTTATGAAGCACATCATGAAAATTCTGTAAACTTAATGTTCTATCCTTCCTCCATTCTCAAAGTGAGTCACTTTGGGCTTCACACTACCAGAAATCATCAGCTTTATGTTTGACTGTGCTTAAAAAATATTCTTTACAAGATTCTTATGTAATGTGTTTTTGTGGGACATACTTAGGATATTGCCACTATCTTGCCTGTTGACAGATACTTAAGTATGGAGGTATTTAATATCACTACATTTCAGTCTTCTATTGTAATGGTCAATTTTAGATTTAATAGGTGACATTAGTGACAGGAAGACAAGGAAATCTCTAAGTGAGCTTCATCTTTTTCCTTACAAATGTATTTTCATTATAAAATAAAGTGATTTTAATCTCCCCATTGAAAATTAGCAAATAAGCAAATTAGCAAACAATGTATCTTACCTCGATATGCTTGTTAAAAACTCCCAGTCAAGTTGATTTTCAAAGGTTTATAAATAGAATAGTTTATGGAATAATCAATTGTAAATTAAGATATACCAGTCATGAGGTTAATCCACTAAGGGGAAAAGAAATTGGTGAAAAAATGCTTGTCTTTTTATCATTACATTGAAAAGTTATAAATAATATATATATATATATATTTGACAGAGTTTTAACTCTCCAGCTACTGACTTATTCATTACTTCAAACTCACCCAAAGCTGTTAGAAGTAAACCAAAGAAAAAAATGAACCGAATATGCTTGGATATTCAAAAAAGCAAAGAAATCTTTGGAAGTCCTTAGAAACCTTAAATAAACATCTACCGGGTGCCACGCACTGTGCTAAACATTGGAATATACCGATGAAGCATACATACATATGAAACATTCCTACTTTTGGTGTATTTGAGCCGCCTTGTTTAGAAAATAGATACACAGGCAAAAATGAAGTGTAACATGAAAGCACTATAAAGTAGACAGAAATTTCTACTTTACCAAACAATCATACTTGGAGAAAACCCTCTCTTTTCCAGGAAAGACTTAAGTATGGACTATCATGTCTGCATGGCTTAAAGGTAGAGTTTGGTGGGGGTAGAGGTAGGAGTGGAATAAACTGGAAAATTTAAGTCAAATAGCCCTTCAAAATATATTCAACAAAGATGCCATTAAACCAGGAATTATGCAATGAAAAAAGGTGCATTTACTCAATTCCCACACTTTAATGCTTTTACGTTATTTTTTTCTACTTCATGCTCTTTTCTGTCCATGCCGTTACTTCCACTTATATATGTACTTCACAGCTTTCATCTGTCCTCTTTTATATTTTGAAGAGGCAACATGGAGTGTTATTTGGTGACCAATTAATAATTGGATAAACTTTAAGCATACTCTAATCATGAATGATAATTCTTTCTTTGAGTACAATGGACATTTCTAAACTGAAGCATCTATTAGGTGTGAAAAGCAAAGAAACACTTAGTGAAGTAATTTATTAGATCTTGCTTCATGAAATGTTCATTTGCATTGTGCTTCAGAAAACAAGAGTAAACTGAATTGTGTGTATTTTAAGTGAAAAAAAATGCTTAATTAAACTTACCACAACGAGAATCTTGATGAATTAGCACATTATGCTATTCATCTATTTAGAAACTATTGCTGAGTTTTCAATATGCGTAATAGGCTCATCTGCATAACTTTCCACATTAATATTATTGGCCATGAAATGACTAGAATTAGACTCCTGATAGTCACTGAGGAATGACTATTTTGATCCTCATTAGCATCAGTTATCTCTACACTTGAAGCAAAGCATGAGTTATAATCAATTTAATTACATTCTCCTCTGTGTGAGGGAAATAGCAACATTTAAGTTTCCCAAAATCGGGTATAGGCACTGTTTCTGATATCTTAGTCTAAATAATGCTGAAGAAATAAACTGACTTAAAACTGACAAAAATGAATGTCTGTTGTGGGACACTGAAAAAGCTCTACTTTTTTTGTCTATTTCAGACCTTTATTAAACTTGCTGCCCCTATGTGGGACCTGCTATCTCCTGGAAGACTGATGTACACAAGAGGAGACACACATGAATACTTTACTGTTCATGATTGAGTAAAACCAGTCACATTAGCAAATGAGATGTAAATCTCCAAAAAGTAGAGGTCAGTAGGAAGGGGTGGTAAATATTTTGACATTAGTAATTCTGTCTCAGGGCAGAGTGGAAAGTGTCTGTTGTCCTAGTATCTCTTAGTGACTTTTATCCAGTCTTGTCCTTCTGGAAAAAAAATTCATTAATAGGATAAGGAATATATATATTTCTCCTTTTTATGCCAATTAAATTACTATATGCATTTACTGTGGACTGTCATTGGTTTGTGATTATCCATTCCACTCTGCTTTTGGAATTTTCTGAGAAACTTCATTAAAGTGGATAACTCATTAAAATAAAGAACATGAATTTTTTAATCCTTTTTTCCAAAAAATATTCATCTGCATTTCATTTCAAACCTTACTTCTGCCTTTCCACTGGATAACAAGCATCAGCTTGCAAACCTCTACTCTGCATTCTGTAACTAGGCATGACCACAAAAATCAGTGTTAGCATTCTCTTAAACACAGTCTGAAAATGGCTTTTCAATTCTTTCAAGATATGTTTTAAGTGGCCATACCAACCAGCTGGGACTGTACTTAAGATGTGGCCTATTTGCCTTTCCTGCTCATATCCTTATTATCAATTAAAAAGAAAAAACAAAAACTACCCTTTCCTCTAATAAAAAGCCGTCTCATTTTTATCCCTACCACAACCTCCTAGTTTCTAGTTTTACTACAAATCTATCCCTATTACCTCATTCCCCCAAGGAATTTAGTCCCACAAATTTGTGCTTTTCTCTTAAACAGTATTCCAAATATGACCTCACTTCCTTCTCCAATAATCTAAACTCCTTGATCAATTACTTTGCCTAGGCTCAGAATTGCAAGGACGTAGCAACTGCTTTCCACTCCTCCTGTCCTCATGTAAGGTCTTCTAAACTAAAATCCGTGGTCTTCTCTATATTCTTCACACATTTTTACATAGAGGAGAGTGAATTATCTGTGAGTGTAAAGAGAAGGAGCTGGGTATGCTTGCTTCAGCTTCTTCTGTTTTTGGAGCCAGACTATTTAAATAGATCTTCATATTTATCTACTCTATGTCATATGGAAAGTCTTCTCTTGAAGTGGAAGACCTACAACTAGTCGATCAGGTGCACCAGTGACAGGTAAGTACGTCTGACTCAGGGATGAGGAAATAGCAGTTTTGTTGGCTGCAGAAAGAAAGCCATATTCTATAATCACCTTCCATAGGAATTAAAGTTTTAGGTGAGGAATTAAGGTGAAGTTTTGTATTTATTCATACTCTTGCACCTTTCTCTAAATTTGCTCTATTCCTGGGTAATAAAGCATGTATTATTTATTTTAACCCCTCAAACCCTAACTCACAATATCCACATCCTTTTTCCTTCCAGTGATTTGCCCTATAAACTTCAATGCCTCTTTCTCATCTGGGTTTCTCAGCATTTCTGGGGAAAATTACATATTTCTGTGCATAGATGTAATTACACCTTTATAGTCTTCATAAATTCCATCTCAACAAGACAACCAGCATTTACTGAGCATCTCTAGGAGAGAAGGGTAAAAGCCTGAGATCTAGGGTTAACACTGTCTTGGCTCCTTTATCTCCAACATAGGACCTTGAGTATGTTTCTCAAGGTCTTTATGCCTCAGCTTTCTCATCTGTAAACTGCAGATATTATAGCATTTGCCTCAGGGGTAGCAAGATTGAAATAACACAGGCATAATGCTCAAAACAGTACCTGGAAATAAGGTTGGTTATTCTAAGCTTGGCAATTATTTTTACCCATCATCCAGGGCACATGTCAGATACATTCTCTGATCTGATCTTTCTCCATACATGCAATAAAATTTTTTGAAGTACTGTCTTGACCTAGTTTTCTGGCCTTGGTTTGAGGCTAGTCAGTTCTCCTTGAACAGTTTATTAAATCCATACACCAACCACTTCTCTTAGTGCACTGTCACACTTCCAACATCAAGACACCATCCCTAATTGTCCCTGAACTAGGTACCAGACAACTGAGGACAGCCTCTATGTCCCAGAATCTGAGAAATTATTCAAATTAGCCAAACTGCATAGAGTACTTGAAATCTAGCTGAACCCAGTTCCCTTGCCATACACAAGCTGCCCCTTCAATTTCAACTCCATGTTACCCTGTCTTTAACTTGTATGACCCCGTAGGACCTTTCTATCTTTTGGAGCTGTTAATTAACAGAGTCGTGCCTTTAATTTATTGTAATATCGGTGTGTTGTGCCCTACCATCTAAGGAATCTCCAAATCTCATAAAATAATAAATTGCCTAGCCTACCTTAACAGAGCACATTTCCTATACAGCATACAAACAGTGAACTGGCCAGCATTCACTTCAGTGGAAGAGGTGTTTCTTTTCCTATCCAAAACTAATCTTCTGTGCTCTTGAGCATGTCATCATTTCTCTCTGAAATGATTTGATCTACTGGTTAGTATATCCATTCCTGGGTCCTTACACTGTCACACTCTGATGTTCCTTTACAGTAAATAGCTTATGATACATTTCTATATCTAAAGAGAAAAGAAAAAAGGCCTCATTAATCATTATGTCCTCTGCCTAGTGACAACCTTCTCCACAAAGCCAAGACCCTCCAAAGAATATTCTTCATAAGTTTTTCATTGTTTCCTCTTTTTTTTTGTCTTCTCTTCAATTTCAACCCATTATACTGTGGCAACTTGCCCCATCACTGATCTTGCCTTGACAGGTATTACCATGGCCATCTGTGCTACTAAATAAGTGTTTTACTTTTATTTAGTAAAAGTAGAATATTATCAAATACTTTTTGTTTCTTTACCTTGAAAAATCTCCCTTGGATTGCATTTTTTCCTTGTTCTCTTCTGATTCTCCTTTTATCTGGCTTTTTAATTAATCAGCTTACCTCACAATGCTATCTTAACACCTCAAGCCATATTTCAAGACCCTTCTGAATGAATATCCTTGTGAGTTTTGTCACTGTTTTGACTGCTTTTCCATTACATCAATTTTTTTCTCTTGCACCAATATCCATCTGTTAAAGTTTTAAGTTTGTGAGGCCAAAAATATTTTGGATTTTAATAAAGGTTCCCAGATACAATTCTCCCAATTTAGAATGAGCTGCTCTGGGGATTAAAGATGGTGGCGTAAGAGGTGAGACAGAGGCTTCCTCCCAAAACTGCATACAATTCGAAAATATAGTCGGTGCAACTAATCCTGAGAGAGTAACAGGAAAGAAGACTGTGCCAGACTCCATACACCTGGAGAAAAGAGCAGACCTCACAAAACAAGGTAAAATTCCCGTTACTAAAGCTGTGTCCTGGTGGGAACCAAGCCCTTCCCCCACCTCAGATCACCAGTGGGAGGAAGAGAAACAGAGCAGGGGAGGAAGTGGAAGGCCTGGGACTGCTGAATACCTAGCTCTGGATATGTGCTCTGGGAGCACAAACCTACATTTCATGGTGCTTTCATGATACTCTTGTGATTATGGGGTTGGAAAGCTAACAGAGGGAGAATTCCTGGAGAGACTAAGACTCCAGCTGCTTGTGGAAAGCAGGGATACATATCCAGCTGATCTGGGACAAAAGCTTATACCTGTGTGCTCGGCCCACTGGTTCAGGCAACGGAGACAGGCATAGCAGTTGGGAAGCATGAAACAGCTCCTTCCTCCCCCCAGGCACCAATACCGCTCTCCTGTGATTCCCAACATTGCTTCAGGGGCTTAGCAGCTCCAGAGAGTAGAGCTTCTAGACACTAGAGGGTGTCATATACAAACATGAAACATCAAAGGCACCTGGTCCAGAGTAAAATTAATATAACTCCGGAGAAAGATGACATGGACCTAATGACTCTTCCTAAAAGGGAGTTCAAAATAAAAATCATTAATATGCTAATGGAGGTACGGAAAGATATTCAAGAACTCAGGAATGAAATCCGGTCAGCGATCCAATCATTGAAGAGCACATTAGAGGGAATTGAAAGCAGGTTGGATATGGTGGAGGAGATGATAAATGAAATAGAAAGTAAAGAAGAGGAATACAAAGAAGCTGAGGCACAGAGAGAAAAAAGGATCTCTAAGAATGAAAGAATATTGAGAGAACTGTGTGACCAATCCAAGTGGAACAATATTTGCATTATAAGGGTACCAGAAGAAGAAGAGAGAGAAAAAGGGATAGAAAGTGTCTTTGAGGAGCAAGTTGCTGAAAACTTCCTCAATCTGGGGAAGGAGATAGTCTCTCAGGCCATGGAGATCCACAGATCTCCTAACACAAGGGACCCAACAAAGACAACACCAAGACATATATTAATAAAATTAGCAAAGTCAAGGATAAGGACAGACTATTAAAAGCAGCTAGAAAAAGAAATAATATCACATACAAAGGAAAGCCAACCAGGCTAACATCAGACTTCTCAGCAGAAACCTTACAGGCCAGAAGGGACTGGCATGATGTATTTAGTACAATGAAGCAGAAGGGCCTGGAACCAAGACCACTTTATCTGGCAAGATTATCATTTAAATTTGAAGGGGGATTAAACAATTTCCAGATAAGCAAAAGCTGAGAGAATTTACCTCCCACGAACCATCTCTATAAGGGACTGCTATAGGTGGAAATGTTCCTAATGTTTAATAGCTGTCACTAGAGGTAATAAAACCACAATAAAGAAAGTAGAACAGCTAATTACTAAGCAAATGCAAAATTAAATGAACTATCCCCAAAGTCAATCAAAGGATAGACAAAGAATACAGAATATGACACCAAATATGTAAAGAATAGAGGAGGAAGAAAAAGGAGGAGAAAAAGAAAAGAACCTTTAGATTGTGTTTGTAACAGCATATTAAGTTAGTTAAGTTAGATTCTTAGATAGCAAGCAAGTTAACCTTGATCCTTTGGCAACCACAAATCTAAGGCCTGCAATGGCAATAAGTACATACCTATCAGTAATCATCCTAAATGTAAATGGACTTAATGCACCAATCAAAAGACATAGAGTCACTGAATGGATAAAAGAATAAGACCCACCTATATGCTGCTTATAAGAGCCTCACTTTAAACCCAAAGATGGACACAGACTAAAAGTGAAGGGATGGAAAAAGATATTTCATGCAACTAACAGAGAGAAAAAAGCAGGAGTTGCAGTACTTGTATCAGACAAAATAGACTTCAAAACAAAGAAAGTCACAAGAGACAAAGAAGGACATTACATAATGATAAAGGGGTCAATCCAACAGGAAGATATAACCACTTTAAATATCTATGCTTCCCAAACAGGAGCACCCACATATGTGAAACAAATACTAACAGAATTAAAAGGGAAAATAGAATGCAATGCATTAATTCTAGGAGACTTCAACACTCCACTCACTCTGAAGGACAGATCAACCAGACAGAAGATAAGTAAGGAGACAGAGGCACTGAACAACACAATACAACAGATGGAACTAATGGACATCTACAGAACTCTACACCTAAAAGTAACAGAATACACATTCTTCTCAAGTGCACATGGAACATTTTCAAGAATAGATCATATACTAGGCCACAAAAAGAGCCTCAATAAATTCAAAAAGATTAAAATTGTACCAACCAGTTTCTCAGATCACAAAGGTATGAAACTAGTAATAAATTACACAAAGAAAATGAAAAATCCCACAAACACATGGAGACTTCACAACATGCTCCTAAATAACCAATGGATCAATGACCAAATAAAAACAGATATCAAGCAATATATGGAGACAAATGACAACAATAATTCAACACTACAAAATACATGGGACACAACCAAGGCCATGCTAAGAGGAAAGTATATTGCAATACAGGCCTACTTCAGGAAAGAAGAACAATCCCATATAAGCAGTCTAAATTCACAAGTAATGAAAGTAGGGAAAAGAACACCAAATGAGGCCCAAAGTCAGAAGAAGGAGGGACATAATATAGATTAGAGCAGGAATAAATAAAATTGAGAAGAATAAAACAATAGGAAGAATCAATGAAACCAAGAGCTGGATCTTTGAGAAACTAAACAAAATAGACAAACCCTTTGCCAGATTAATCAAGGCAAAATGAGAGTCTACATACATAAACAGAATAGGAAATGACAGAGGAAAATAACATTACAGACACCACAGACATACAAAGAATTATTAGAGACTACTATGAAAAATTATATGCTAACAAACAATAACCTAGAAGAAATGGACAACTTTCTAGAAAAATACAATGTTCCAAGGCTGACCAAGCAAGAAACAGAAAATCTGAGCAGACCAATTACCATCAATGAAATTGAACTGTCAATCAAAACCTACCTAAGAACAAAACTCCTGGACCAGATGATTTCAGTGCTGAATTTTATCAAACATTTAGTGAAGACCTAATACCCATTCTCCATAAAGTTTTCCAAAAAATAGAAGAGAGAATACTATCAATCTCATTCTATGAGACCAGCATCACTCTAATACCAAAACCAGGCAATGATACTTCAAAAAATAAGAAAATTACAGACCAATATCCCTGATGAACATAGATACAAAAATACTCTACAAAATATTAGTAAAAATTAATTTAAAAATACATCAAAAAGATCACCCATCATGATCAAGTAGGATTTATGCCAGGGATGCAAGGATGGCACAACATTCAAATCAACATCATCCACCACCCCAACAAAAAGAAGGACAGAAACCACATAATCATCTCTATAGATGCTGAAAAAGCATTTGACAAAATTCAACATCCATTCATGATAAAAACTCACAACAAAATGGGTATAGAGGGCAAGTACCTCAACATAAAAAAGGCCATATATGACAAACCCACAGCAATATCATACTTAACAGAGAGAAGCTGTGAGCTTTATACCTAAGATCGGGAACAAGGCAAGGATGCCCAGTCTCCCCACTTCTATTCAACATAGTACTGGAGGTCCTAGCCATGGCAATCAGAATACAAATAAATAAAAGGCATCCAGATTGGCAAAGAAGTTAAACTGTCTCTGTAACAAGACATTGTACATAAAAACCCTTAAGAATCCACTCCAAAACTATTAGATCTAATATCTGAATTCAGCAAAGTTGGAAGATACAAAATTAATACACAGAAATCTGTGGCATTCCTTTGCACTAACAATGAACTAGCAGAGAGAGGAATAAGTAAAATAATTCCTTTCACAATTGTATCAAAAAGAATAAAATACCTAGGAATAAACCTAACCAAGGAAGTGAAGGACCTATACTCTGAAACTATAAGACACTCATGAGAGTAATTAAAGAAGATATAAATAAATAGAAACACATCCCGTGCTCATGGATAGGAAGAACTAATATTGTCAAAATGGCCACCCTGCCTAAAGCAATATACAGATTCAATGCAATTTCTATCAAAATACCAACAGCATTCTTCAGTGAACTAGAGAAAATCGTCCTAAAATTCATATGGAAACACAAACATCCTCAAATAGCCAAAACAATCCTGAGAAGGAAGAATAAAGCAGGGGGAATTATGCTCCACAACTTCAAGCTCTACTATAAAGCCATAGCAATCAAGACAATTTGGTGCTGGCAGAAGAAGAGACACATAGACCAATGGAACAGACTAGAAAGCCCCGATATAAACCCAACCATATATGGTCAATTATTACATGATAAAGGATTCATGGACATACAATGGGGAAATGACAGCCTCTTCAACAGCTGGTGTTGACAAAACTGGACAGCTACATGCAAGAGAATGAAACTGGGTTATTGTTTAACCCCATACACAAAAGTAAACTCTAAATGGATTAAAGACTTGAATATAAGTCTTGAAACTGTAAAACTCTTAGAAGACAACATAGGCAAACATCTCCTGAATATAAGCATGAGCAACTTCTTCCTGAATGCATCTCCTCAAGCAAGGGAAACAAAAGCAAAAATGAAATCATGGGACTACATCCAACTTGAAAGTTTCTTGACAGTAAAGATCACCATCAACAGAACAAAAAGGCATCCTACAGTATGAGAGAACATATTTGTAAATGACATATCTGACAATGGGTTAACATCCAAAATATATAAAGAACTTACACACCTCAACACCCAAAAAGCAAATAACCCAATTAACAAATGGGAAGAGGATAAGAAGAGACAGTTCTCCGAAGAAGAAATTCAAATGGCCAACAGACACATGAAAAGATTCCCCACATCACTAATCATCAGGGAAATGCAAATTAAAACCACAATGAGATATCACCTCACACCAGTAAGGATGGCCAGCATCGAAAAGACTAAGAACAACAAATGCTGGCAAGGATGCAGAGAAAGGGGAATCTGCCTACACGGCTTGTGGGAATGTAAGCTAGTTCAACCATTGTGGAAAGCAATATGGAGGTTCCTTAAAAAACTAAAAATAGAAGTACCATTTGACCCCGGAATCTCACTCCTTGGAATTTACCCAAAGAATACAACTTTTAAGATTCAAAAAGACATATGCACCCCTTTGTTTATCGCACCACTTTTTACAATAGCCAAGATATGGAAGCAACCCAAGTGTCCATCTGTAGATGAATGGATAAAGAAGAGGTGGTACATATACATAATGGAATACTATTCAGCCATAGAAAAAAATAAATTCTACCATTTGCAACAACATGGATGGAACTAGAGGATATCGTGCTCAGTGAAATAAGCCAGGTGGACAAAGACAAATGCCAAATGATTTCCCTCATTTGTGGAGTATAACAATGAGGCAAAACTGAAGGAACAAAATGGCAGCAGACTCAGAGACTCCAAGAATGAACTAGTGGTTACCAAAGGGGAGGGTTATGGGAGGGTGGGTGGGGAGGGAGGGAGGGAGAAAGGGTTTGAGGGATATTATGTTTAGTACACATGGTGTGGGGGATCACAGGGAGAACAGTGTAGCACAGAGAAGGCACATAGTGGATCTGTGGCATCTTACTGCACTGATGGACAGTGACTGTATTGGGGTATGTGTGGGGACTTGATAATATGGGTAAATGTAGTAACCACTTTATTTTTTCATGTGAAACCTTCATAAGAGTGTATATCAATCATACCTTAATAAAAAATTAAAAAGAATGTGCTGCTCCCTTCTTTGAATCTTTATTGCGTCTGGACAATGTATTTTCCCAATACCTATAGTAAATGACTAATTTGAAAAATAGCGAAAATATTTATAACTCATAACTGGAATGAACAATAAGTAATAAGAAAGCAAAACAAGATAAAATGCTCTAAAATTCCCAGCCTACTCCAATGAAGACATTATTGAAAGGTACAGGAAGTAATCAGAGAGATAAATAAAGAAGAATTAATAGGGTTGGGTCCTTATTGTTCACCATACACAAAAAATAACTCAAAATGAACTAATGATATGAATGTAAGATCTAAAATTATGAAACTCCCAGAAGAAAGCATAGTGGAAAACTCTTGACACTGAGCTCAGATATGACAAAACAGCACAGACAACAAAACAAAAATAGGTAAGTGGGGTCATCCAAGAAAAGCTCCTGCAAAGAAAAGGTTGCTAATGACAGTGAAGAGACCACCTATGGAATGGAAGGAAATATTTGCAAACCGTATATCCAATAATGGTTAATTTCCAAAATATATAAAGAACTTATAAAATTTAACAGCAAAAAAAATAACTGCATAACTTGAATAAAAAAACAGGCACAGAATTTGAATAGATGTTTCTCCAAAAAAAGACATACAAAAGGCCAACAGATATATGAAAAGGTATTCAACATTACTAATCATCAAGGAAATGAAAATCAAAACCACAGAGGATATCACCTCTCACATGGTTATTATAAGAAATGAAACAAAAACAAAAGATAAGTGTTGGTGACATTCTGGGGAAATTGGAATCCTTGTTCATTGTTGGTGGGAATGTCAAGTGGTGCTGTCACTCCTCAAAGCAGTACCTCCATAAAACTATCATATGCTCCAGCAATTCTACTTCTGGGCATATATCCACAGGAAATGCAAATCACTATCTCAAAGAGATATCTGCACTCCCATGATCATTGCAGTATTAGTTACAATAGTCAAATATGTAAACAACGAAAGTGTCCATTGATAAATGCATGGACAAAGTAAAAGTGATACACACAGACACACATACACACAATATAATATTACTCAGCTGTACAAAAGAAGTTAGTACTATCATTTACAATATGGATGGGCCTGGAAGACATTATGCTAAGTGAAATAAGTCAGCCACAGAACAAGTACTGCACCATTCCTCTTACATGTGGTGATGGTAACATGATTGTATATATATGTCTAAACTCACCAAATTATGTACATTAACTATGTGTAGTTTTTTTGTATGCCAATTTTACTTCAATAAAACTGAAGGGGACCAAAGAACTTTTCTTTTGTACAGCTGAGTAGTATTCTATTGTATGTGTGTGTCTGTGTGTATCACTTTTACTTTGTCCATTCATCTATCAATGGACACTTTGGTTGTTTTTTCTTAAAAATCTATACACTTGAATCAACATGAGAGAATAACAGACTTATCAGCAGCTATGGTTCATGTTTTAAAGAACATATCACTCCCACAGTTAATAATAGCCAAATACCTAGAGCTACAGGTATAGCTGGTGAAGACTATGATGAGCCTTTACAGAAATGAGTCTATGAAATTAGCAGAGGTAATATTAAAGAGATGTACCTTAATAAGTTGGATCTAAACTTAGACTTGCTATAAGAGCTCTGGTATTGAGGAAGGGTAAGTCATGTACAATAATGTTTGAATGGGATATTTTTTCTTGTTAAAGTGTATTGTTTTCTGACAAGTTTGATATTCTGTAAAAATTCTTCATTAAAATTTTATTTCAACTCACATATTAAAAGCTCAGAAAGCTTGCATTACTACATTGAAAGGCTTATAAGGTGAACCTTCTGTAAGGCACAGATCCTAGAATAAAGTACCAACTGTGGAACCTTGAGTTAGCTTACTAACCTCTCTGGGCACATCCATATTTCATTCAATAGTAGTACCTTTCTCAAAAGATGACTAGATAAATTAAATATTATAAAACCTTCAAAAAGAACCTGAAATATTGAGCATTCTATACATAATAATTTATTCAAACACACTGCTTTTCTTTTTTTTGTTTTTTTTTTGCCATGTATGTCTGATTTTTTTTAATGTAATGTACCATGCACTGTGGGTGGTATTAGAAGATTTATTTTACAGTCTTGATTCTGTATTAGGTTGGATCCTACTTCTTTTATATTATGTTAACAACTCACCTGAAATCTCAAATACCTCTGCTGTGTCATTACCACCCCTCCAAGTAAGCACACGATTTTTATCTTGCAAGCTCTAACTCACATGAACATATCACTATATATAATGTTATTTTGACAGAAGTTTTTTCAGTGAAAATTTCTCAGTCAGTAAAAGTAAGTAGACTAGTACTGAGTATCTCAAAAATCATATGGTAGAGCAATATAGATATGATATAATTAAATTAAACTAAGTAAACCAAACTAACCAAATATTTAAATCATAAGCATTAAAATTTGTTTTATAAAGTTTGGACAAGAAAATATTTTCTCACGTACCTTAAATATTTTCAAAAAATCTTCTTTTGATAAATCATTAGGATGGTAATATAAATCCATTGTCATATGTAAAACTGGACTATGGGAAGGAATTCTTTCTAACTTTAGACATACATTATGGCTGTAATGGGCAGGGTTAGACCTTTCAATAATTAAAGCATCATATATGTCATCCCAAATAAGCTGCCCATTGCTAAATTCTTAATTGGTAGTAAGAGTAAAAAACTTATATTTGATATTTAAAAGACTTTTTCTAAACTCCATTATTATTCTTCATTCAGAACTCTCATTTAAGCAATTATGGTTAAATTATCAACACTTGTTTTATAGATATTTTTTCTTCCTAAGTAAGATAGAGCCCCACTAACAAAGAAAATTGTCTGTGAAAGTGCATTTTGATGGGAAAAAGTCCATAACTAATCTCCAATAAACAACAAAATGCATAATTTTAAAGGAGTTATTAGAAACATTTCAGTTGTATTGACTCTTTTTAGCTCTATTTTCTAATACACCTAGAAGAACATTTTCTGTCAAAGGAGTTAAATTTCATAGCTTAATTTATTATTCTATTATATGAACTTTGGCGACTGTCACTCCATGTGTAATAGTATATACTTGGTTCTGTTTTACCATTGTAGCTAAATATCTTACCATATTTTAATACAAAAGTTTAAGTTATTTCCGGATGTCAGTTCCTCTTATCTTGATTACTATCCAGGGGCCTGGAAGGTTCAAAGATGATTAGATAACAGACATGCAACTTTAGGAAGTAAACTGAAAAAAATTTAAATACAGAGTAGAAAATCATGGATGCTATGAAGGTTCAGAGGAAGGATTAGTAATTCTACTGAATGATAACAAGTAAGGTGACATTATTAAAGAGGCATTTAACTAACTTTGAAAAGATGGGTCAATGTGGCAGCTAGAGATAGAAAGGAAGGCAATTTGAATAGAAAGACTAACTTGAACACCAGGAAGGAAGCAGGACATTATTGTGGAGTGTGTTAATTTAGATTGACTAATGTTTGGTTATGAGTGAGATGTGTATACAAGAAATAGGAAATGGGGTTAGAATGATAAATTGAGACCACATCAAAGAACACTGGAATAATAGGCCAATGATTTGGGTGTAATTTGTGAAGCAGTAGGATTCTATGTGTTACTTCGAGCAGGGAAATAAAATGATCAGAGAAATAAATAAAAAAAAAACAGCAGAGCACACAAATGTGGAATTAAATTCCAATTGTGTAAATGGAAGAAGCTCAACCTCAATTTCCTCATCCATAAACTGGATGGTAAATTATATTTCTGAGTTGTGAAAATAAAATTAAATAATGTGTGTGAAGCACCCAAGTGTAATGCTGGACAGATACTAGATTTCAATAGTAGTTAGCTGAATACCAAGTATGTGGGAAATAGATTAGTCTCTGCAGAGGCTTCACATTGCATAAAATGAATTCATAATTAGTATTAACTAGAATTAATAATTCTGATTAAGCCGAGACAATAGTTAAGTGGGATTGACAAGTGGGATATGATAGAAGGTATACCATTGACTATAGATGGAAGCTTTCCAGAAGAGGTGACTATGGGGATAACAGAGAAGAATGGGAGGTGACAGCAATGTTTTGAAATTTCTTGTCTGGGAAGAGTTCCAGTCACTCAATAAGGAATTCAAGAAGAGACACCGATGTTGGGGATACATGATTTAGTTTAGAACTTGCATATTTTGAGATTGATTTTATGGTGTTGGTGAGATGCCCAGGTAACAGTGATGGAATTTTATCTTAGAAGAGAGAGCAGAGCTCAAGATAAATTTAGAGCCACATCTCTGAGAATAAAAACTGGATGGGGATTTAGAAGTCATAAGTTAAAATTAAAACTCAGTTGTATGACTTTTTTAACCTTTTAAAAAGTCCCATAAGACTCAATTTTGTTTTCTAAATATATTTTTAAGATTTTTATTGTAGAAATAAATGATAAGGGGTATGCTGAATGGAATAGGCACATAGGCTGAGATTAAAAGTCTCAGCTAAGGCAGAGCCAAGATGGAGGCATGAGTAGGACAGTGGGAATCTCCTCCCAAAAACATAAATATTTTTGAAAATACAAAAGATAAAACTATCCCTAAAAGAGAGACCAGAAGACACAGGAAAACAGCCAGACTACATCCACACCTGGGAGAACACAATGCCTGGTGAAAGGGGTAAGATACAAGCTGAAGCCTTGCAGGACCCGAGGCCCTTCACCCCAGCTCCCAGCAGGAGGAGAGGAGTCAGAGCGGGGAGGGAGAGGGAGCCCAGAACTGCTAAACACCCAGCCCCAGCCATCCACAAAGGGGCACAGACACAGTGCATGCATGGGGTGTTGGAAACTAGGGAAGTAGGACAGTAAGACCTCTGAATGGGTCCTGCAGCTGGTGCCCTGGGACAAGGAAAAGCGAGTGCTTTTTGAAAGTCTTAAAGGGACAGGGAAGTCACAACTGGATGGAAGCATCCTGGGTCACAGTCCAGCAGCTGGAAATTAAAGGGAAATCCAGGTGCACTAACATCCTGGGCAACAGCACTGAGACCCCTCATGGACGTAAACAGCCAAACAGCCCCCCCCCGTCCATTACCCCACCCCGCCATAGCAGAGCAGAAGCCTGAGGCTGGCCACGCCCACAGCAAGGGAGCTTCCCCCATACCGCTGGGAAAGATACGGAGACCCAGTCTACATGCAATATCCCAAAACAAGCCACTAGGGGTCGCAGTTATCCCAGTAAAGAAAGGCCAGGAGCAAGTGGAAAGAGTCTTAACTCTCCCAGCTGACAGACGAGTCAATAGCATACCACTGCACCTATCAAAATGAAAAGGCAAAAAAATTTGACCTGACAAGACTAACCAGACATCTTCGAGATCTTCTACATCTTCCCCTGAGAAGGAACCTGGGGAGATAGATTTAACCAATCTTCCTGAAAAAAAATTCAAACAAAAGTCATAACCATGCTGATGGACTTGCAGAGAAATATGCAAGAACTAAGGAGGGAGAATACAGAAATTAAACAATCTCTGGAAGGACTTCAAAGCAGAATGGATGAGATGCAAGAAACCATTAATGGACTAGAAAACAGAGAACAGGAACGCAGAGAAGCTGATGCAGAAAGAGATAAAAGGACCTCCAGGAATGAAAGAATTTTAAGAGAACTGTGTGACCAATTGAAATGGAACAATATCCGCATTATAGGGTTACCAGAAGAAGAAGAGAGAGAAAAAGGGATAGAAAGTGTATTTGAAGAAATAATTGCTGAAAACTTCCCCAAACTAGGGGAGGAAATGGCCTCTCAGACCACAGAGGTACACAGAACTCCCATGACAAGGGATCCAAGGAGGGCAACACCAAGACACATAATAATTAAAATGACAAAGATCAAAGACAAAGACAAAGTATTAAAGGAAGCCAGAGAGAAAAAAAAGGTTATCTACAAAGGAAAACCCATCAGGCTATCATCAGAATTCTCAACAGAAACCCTACAGGCCAGAAGGAAATGGCATGATATACTTAATGCAATGAAACAGAAGGGCCTCGAACCAAGAACACTGTATCCAGCATGATTAACATTTAAATATGAAGGAGGGATTAAATAATTCCCAGACAAGCAAAATTTGAGGGAATTTACCTCCCACAAACCACCTCTACAGGGCATCTTACAGAGACTGCTTTGATGGGAGCACTCCTAAAAAGAGCACAGAAAAAAACACCCAGCATATGAAGAATGGTGGAGGAGTAATAGGGGAGAGAAATAAAGAATCATCAGACCATCTTTATAATAACTTAATAAGTGTGTTAAGTTAGACAGTAAGATAGTAAAGAAGTAATAATCACCCTAAATGTAAATGACTGAATGCACCAATCAAAAGACACAGAGTAACAAAAAAACAAGATCCATCCATATGCTGCTTACAAGAGACTCACCTCAAACCCAAAGACATGCACAGACGTAAAGTCAAGGGATGTAAAAAGATATTTCATGCAAACAACAGAGAGAAAAAAGCAGGTGTTGAAATACTAGTATCAGACAAAATAGACTTCAAAATAAAGAAAGCAACAAGAGATAAAGAAAGACATTACATAATGATAAAGGGCTCAGTCCAACAAGAGGATATAACCATTATAAATATATATGCACCCAATACAGGAGCACCAACATATGTGAAACAAATACTAACAGAATTAAAGGAGGAAATAGAATGCAATGCATTCATTTTGGGAGACTTCAACACACCACTCACTCCAAAGGACAGATCCACCAGACAGAAAATAAGTAAGGACACAGAGGCACTGAACAACACACTAGAACAGATGGACCTAATAGACATCTATAGAACTCTACATCCAAAAGCAACAGGATACACATTCTTCTCAAGTGCACATGGAGCATTCTCCAGAATACACCACAGAATAGGCCACAAAAACAGCCTCAGTAAATTCCAAATGATTGAAATCCTACCAACCAACTTTTCAGACCACAAAGGCATAAAACTAGAAATAAATTGTACAAAGAAAGCAAAAAGGCTCACAAACACATGGAGGATAAAACAACATGCTCCCAAATAATCAATGGATCAATGACCAAACAAAAATGGAGATCCAGCAATATATGGAAACAACTGACAACAACAACAAAATACCCCAACTACTGTGGGATACAGCAAAAGCAGTCTTAAGAGGAAAGTATATAGCAATCCAGGCATATTTAAAGAAGGAAGAACAATCCGAAATAAATGGTCTAATGTCACAATTATCAAAATTGGTAAAAGAAGAACAAATGAGGCCTAAGGTCAGCAGAAGGAGGGACATAATAAAGATCAGAGAAGAAATAAATAAAATTGAGAAGAATAAAACAATAGCAAAAATCAATGAAACCAAGAGCTGGTTCTTCCAGAAAATAAACAAAATAGATAAGCCTCTAACCAGACTTATTAAGAGGGAAAGAGAGTCAACACATATCAACAGAATCAGAAATGAGAAAGGAAAAAATCACGACAGACCCCAAAGAAATACAAAGAATTATTAGAGAGTGATATGAAAACCTATATCCTAACAAGCTGGGGAAACTAGGAGAAATGGACAACTTCCTAGAAAAATACAACCTTCCAAGACTGACCGAGAAAGAAACAGCAAATCTAAACAGAACAATTACCAGCAACGAAATTGAAGTGGTAATCAAAAAACAACCAAAGAACAAAACCTCCGGGCCAGATGGATTTACCTTGGATTTTTATCAGACATAAAGAGAAGACATAATACACATTCTCCTTAAAGTTTTCCAAAAAATAGAAGAGGAGGGAATACTCCCAAACTCTTTCTATGAAGCCAACATCACCCTAATACCAAAACCAGGCAAAGACCCCACCAAAAAAGAAAACTACAGATCAATATCCCTGATGAACATAGATGCAAAAATACTCAACAAAATATTAGCAAACAGAATTCAAAAATACATCAAAAGGATCATACACCATGACCAAGTGGGATTTATCCCAGGGATGCAAGGATGTTACAACATTCGAAAATCCATCAGCATCATCCACCACATCAACAAAATGAAGGCAAAAACCACATGACCATCTCCATAGATGGTGAAAAAGCATTCGACAAAATTCAACATCCATTCATGATAAAGACTCTCAGCAAAATGGGAATAGAGGCCAAGTACCTTAACATAATAAAGGCCATATATGATAAACCCACAGCGAACATCATACTGAACAGTGAGAAGCGGAAAGCTTTTCCTCTGTGATCTGGAACAAGACAGGGATGCCCACTCTTCCCACTGTTATTCAACATTGTACTGGTGGTCTTAGCCACGGCAATTAGACAAAACAAAGAAATACAAGGAATCCAGATTAGTAAAGAAGAAGTTAAACTGTCACTATTTGCAGATGACATGATATTGTACATAAAAAACCCCTAAAAACTCCACTCGGAAACTACTAGAGCTAATATCGGAATTCAGCAAAGTTGCAGGATACAAAATTAACACACAGAAATCTGTGGCTTTACTATACACTAACAATAAACTAATGTAAAGAGAAATCAGGAAGACAATTCCATTCACAATAGCATCAAAAAGAATGAAATACCTAGGAATAAACCTAACCAAGGAGGTGAAAGACCTATATCCTGAAAACTATAAGACACTCTTAAGAGAAATTAAAGAGGTCACTAACAAATGGAAACTCATCCCATGCTCCTGGCTAGGAAAAATTAATATCGTCAAAATGGCCATCCTGCCCAAAGCAATATACAGATTCGATGCAATCCCTATCAAACTACCAACAGCATCATTCAATAAACAGGAACAAATAGTTCAAAAATTCATATGGAAACACCAAAGACCCCGAATAGCTAAAGCAATCCTGAGAAGAAAGAATAAAGTGGGGGGGGGGGAATCTCACTCTCCAACTTCAAGCTCTACTACAAAGCCACAGTAATCAAGACAATTTGGTACTGGGGCAAGAACAGAGCCACAGACCAATGGAACAGAATAGAGACTCCAAACATTAACCAAAACATATATGGTCAACTAATATTCGATAAAGGGGCCATGGACATACAATGGGGAAATGACAGTCTCTTCAACAGATGGTGCTGGCAAAACTGGACAGCTACATCTAAGAGAATGAAACTGGATCATTGTCTAACCCCATACACAAAAGTAAATTCGATATGGATCAAAGACTTGAATGTAAGTCATGAAACCATGAAACTCTTATAGACATAAACATGAGTGACCTCTTCTTGAACATATCTCCCTGGGCAAGGGAAACAAAAGAAAAATGAACAAATGGGACTATATCAAGCTGTAAAGCTTCTGTACAGCAAAGGACACCATCAATAGAACAAAAAGATATCCTATAATATGGGAGAATATATTCATAAATGACAGATCCGATAAAGGGTTTACATCCAAAATACATAAAGAGCTCACACACCTCAACAAACAAAAAGCAAATAATCCAATTAAAAAATGGACAGAGGAGCTGAATAGATAGTTCTCTAAAGAAGAAATTCAGATGGTCAACAGACACATGAAAAGATGCTCCACATCGCTTGTCATCAGAGAAATGCAAATTAAAACCACAATGAGATATCATCTCACACCAGTAAGGATGGCTACCATCCAAAAGACAAACAACAACAAATGTTGGTGAGGTTGTGGAGAAAGGGGAACCCTCCTACACTGCTGATGGGAATGTAAATTAGTTCAACCATTGTGGAAAGCAGTATGGAGGTTCCTCAAAATGCTCAAAATAGAAATACCATTGACCCAGGAATTCCACTTCTAATAATTTATCCTAAGAATGCAGCACTCCAGTTTGAAAAAGACAGATGCACCCCTATGGTTATCGCTGCACTATTTACAATAGCCAAGATATGGAAGCAACCTAAATGTCCATCAGTAGATGAATAAAGAAGATGTGGTACATATACACAATGGAATATTACTTAGCTATAAGAAAAAAACAGATCCTACCATTTGCAACAACATGGATGGAGCTAGAGAGTATTATGATCAGTGAAATAAGCCAGGTGGAGAAAGACAAGTACCAAATGATTTCATTCATATGTGGAGCATAAGAACAAAAGAAAACTGAGGGAACAAAACAGCAGCAGAAGCACAGAACCCAAGAATGGACTAACAGTTACCAAAAGGAAAGGGACTGGGAAGGACGGGTGGGAAGGGAGGGATAGGGGCGGGGTAAAAGAAAAGGGGCCCTACGATTAGCATGTATAATGTGTGGGGGCAGCATAGAGAGGGATGTGCAACACAGAGAAGACACGTAGTGATTTTACAGCATCTTACTATGTTGATGGACAGTGACTGTGAACGGGCATGTGGGGAGGGACTTGGTGAAGGAGGGAACCTAGTAAACATAATTTCCTTCATGTAATTGTAAATTAATTGTACCAAAGAAAAAAAAAAGTCTCAGCTAATTCTCCGTTGCTCATACATTCCCCAATGCTTTGTACTTCAAAATAATTAGGAGGTCCATGGAGACATCTGAGAATGTCATGAGATACTTAAAATATAAACTGTCCAAAGAGGGAGTTGGAGGTTAGAAAGCCATATGAATTATTTCTCTCTAAGCTTGGATATTAATAGAAGAGGATAAGAGGATTGAAAGAGCTTTATATTTTAAGAAATGTAACACCCAGAAAGATGCACTATATATGTATAGCTCAGTGAATTATCAGAATAAATACTGCCAGGTCATGAAAAATAATATTGTCAGACCATAGAAGTCCCTTCATGTCCTCTCTCAATTACTGTCCCAATCATTCCTCTCCAAAGATAACACCTATCTTTACTTAAAAGTTGTTTAGTTAAATCTGTTTTTGATGTTTTGTGTCAATGAAATTTTGTTTTCTTCTGTGTCCAGCTAATATAGCTTAATATTATTTAGCGAAGTTTGTGTGGCTGTAGTTTAAAAATGATCATTGTTTTATAGCATTCCATTGTATGAATGCACACCATAACATATTTATCCATTCTCATTCACATGTAGGTGCATTTCTGTTGTATATATCTAGAAATTGAATTTTAGGTCTTTGGGTGTGAATAGGTTCAACAGTAGAAGGAATTTCTATTTTCCAGAATAGTTGCACCAATTAAGTATTGACTAACAAATTTTAATGATGTCCCATCTTATCAGTCCCTCCTTGTGAATTCCATTAACATGTACATTTATATATACTTTTCTTCTGAGACTTAAAAGGATGTTTGCAGACATCAGCACACTCACCCCTAAACCTTCAACATGTATCTTCAAAGAATATGGACTATCCTCCTAACATCATAACACCAAAATATCCTTGTCACACATATAAAAATATTAACAATAATTAAATATCAGTTCACATTTGAGTCTCTCCAAATTTCCTTTAAATGGAAATTTTAGGGTTTTTTGAATAAGAATGCAATCAAAATTCATGTATTCATTCTTTTGCCTTTGTATTGAAGGATTCTTTCACTGAGTATGGAGTAACAGGTTCAAAGTTCCTTTTTTCTTTAAGTAGTTTAGAGATGATATATCACTGATTTCTGGTCTCCATAGTTTCTGGTAAGAATGAGCAGTGATTTGTATTGTTGGTCCCTACATATTATATGTCATTCTCTGCTTTCATTTGATCTTTGTTTCTCAGCAATTGAGCTGTAATATGGATAGGTATGTTGCAGTTATATTTTACCTATTTTGGAATTCACTTAGCTTTTTGAAAAGTAAATTAATATCCTTCACAAAATTTGGGTAACTATGGGGCAGTATGTCTTCCAATGCTATTTTGTACAATCTTTCTTCTCCAAGAACTCCAAATTATATAAATCTTAGATTTTTAATATTGTCTCTCCTATCCCTACATATTTGTTTAGTTTTTTTTTTACATGTACATTTTTTTTTTGAGAGAGCATCTCTCATATTTATTGATCAAATGGTTGTTAACAACAATAAAATTCTGTATAGGGGACTCAATGCACAATCATTAATCAACCCCAAGCCTAACTCTCAACAGTCTCCAGTCTTCTGAAGCATAATGAACAAGTTCTTACATAGAATTTGTTTAGTTTTTAAAAATCTTTTTTGCTCCTTTTCTTTATATCAGATAATTTCCATAAATCTGTCTTCAAGTTCCCCGGCTCTTCTGTTATCTCCATTCTACTTAAAAGCTCATCCTGTAAGTTTCATTTCCATTGCTGTACATTTAGTATTAACTTTTCCATTTGGTTCTTTTTTATTGGCTTCTATCTTTCTAATTCACTTTCCTATCTTTTCATTCATTCTGAGTATATTTTTCTTAACCTTATACTGTGCTCATTACTTGAAGTCTGTTTTAGCCAATTCTAACATTTGAGTCATCTCAGAGTTGATTTGCTTTTCTCAGGAAAATTTGTAATATTTTCCTTATTTTTCAAATGTCACGTAATTTTAGGTTGTTTCCTGGAAGTGTTGAATACCTTAGTCACAACTCTGGATTCTGATACTCTTGTCTCAAAGTGTTAATATTGTGTTTTAGCATCAAACACTGATCAAATCTTAATCTTAGGTTGTTTTCTTTATATTTACTGAGCTGCTTGGAATTTGACATGAGCATACATGTTTCATAGGTTAGCCAAATATCATATTTTATATACAAAAATTCCCTTCCCTGCCAATATGAATTTTATATATATTTAGATTCATTGTTTCTTCTCTAGTTTAATTTCTTAATTTTTTTTATTTGACCTTATTTTAAAACAAACACATTTATATATTTCAAAGTTAATAAATATATCAAAGTTTGTTTTCATAGAAGACATTTTCTATTTCTATTCTCTCCAGAGTTTGGGCACTGCTTTTTAAACATGAGTCTAATAATTCATTCAGGGAGTTAAATTTTATTTCGTATGTGGAAATCTTCCCTATATTTTTCTGGATAGTATCCTTTGTGTGGATGTGCTATAATTTACTCAACCAATGTACTGAGGTATATTTGGCCTGTCTTTAATCTTTTGCTAATACAAATGATATTTTAATAAATAACCTCATCTATTAATCATTTTAATAGAGGTGAATTTTCACTCGATATTTATGTAAATGAGATTACAGGTTTACAGAGTAAATGCTCTGTTGTTAGATGTCACTGACTCTCCGCATGGGCTTTGGAATTCCTGTCAGCTATGTACAAGAGTCTGTTTCTCCACAGGTCTTCAACATACTGTTTTGTCAGATTTGGATTTTTGCCAGTTTGACAGGTGAGAAATAGTTTCTCAATGTAGCTGCATTTTTCCTGTTATATTTGCATTTAAGTATATTTGATATGTACTGGTTACCTTTATATATATATATATATGTAAAATATGTAATCTGTCTTAATTACTTTTGCCTATTTTTAGTAAATCTTTGAATTTTTGCAAGCTTTTTCATATTTGTACTTTTAAGTCTTTGCAGTATGCATCTTTCATAATTTAATGTATTCTTTTTTTCCCATTTTGTTTACGTTTGTTTCCATGCGAAACTTTTTTTCCAAAAGTATACATTTAAGTCAAAAACACTGTTAAAGTTGTGTTCATTTTATAGAAAAGCCTCAACTACTTTTAACAAATCTGAATTATGATTGCTAGAACACCCACATAGTATATGAAGTATCATAACACTGTTTTAATCTTGACAGATTTACTATGTTGCTTTTAACAGTTTGTTTTTTTCTCTTTAAACTATGATATTAAAAACAGACTAATCCATTTTTAAAGATTAATTTATTTCATAAGAAGGAATTTAAATTAGAACTGAGTTTCTCAAAAAAAATGTCCAGCATCTTCAAAATTATATATTATTTTTTGAAGTAATTAATAAAACAACTCTAAAATCATTGAGATATTTTACACATAGAAAGGAATTCAGATCAGTTGTTCTTATAGTCATGCCAGATGGCAAAACCTGCTTGATGTTCTTTTTTCTGCCCTTTATTTAGCCTTAGTAACACAATCATGATTTTATTTGAAGCAGAAATGACTTGAATAGAAAGTTTGTATTTTTTGCAGGCTCTCTTGCAGTCAACTTAGTGTCTTATACCTAAGCTTTTACCTGGTACACGGAGGTGATGCTTGGAGCTTGGGTAGCCATCTTTAATTATTAATGTACTTTAGATGGAAGCCATGAACCTGGATAGTGCAACAGAAAATAAAATCTACAAGGACTATAATAAGTAAATGGACCATGTAACCATCATACCAGCTTCTACTGCCCCTATCTCTAAACTTCTAGGTGGAAGAAAAATATATTTCTAATTTATTAATCAACTATTTTTTTAAAGTTTTTATTTCTATGAAGCAAATATATTCTACTAGTTGATATACATAGTTCATATTAAGCACTTCATATACTATAAGAAAATCTTTAAAATTTTTAAAAGTCTGAAATAGAATCAAAATAAATGAGTTAATAATCTGTTTTTAAGAATGATCATCTCCAAAATGTATATAAACATGAAATAGACTTTAACAACTGTTGAGTTATATAATCAAAAGAAGTAGGAAAGATTGCTTCTATTTCACTATTCATAATGAATACATGTTGACTTTTTGTTCAGTTCATCCCCTTTTCATTTTCACAAAAGTTTACTCTGAAGTCTTTTGTTGTGGTGGTTGCCTCCTATAAGATCTTGAGAACCTTGGATACATGATCTCCTGAATTCATGGGTTTAGGGCTGGTATTTCTATTAGTACAAATTAAAACTATTTCTACTCTTGTAATCTGAACTGTAAAACCCAGTATTTCTCCAATTGTATAAGTCTTTCTAAATATCTACTTTCCCTTTTAGAAAAATTATAACTCTATTCTCTGCATTCTTTGTGCTCAATCTATGGCACACATTGTTTCTTATAATAAATTTATTAAAAAGTGATATATATATATATGTATTAGAAATATCTAATCTTATCATCATAATTCCATGTAGTATTCTTAAATACTTAATGTTAACCAGAAATATAAAATCATGTAATTTTGGTTGATTAATGCATGGCATTTATTATTTACAATGAAGAACTCATCTGTATGTTAAAATACTGTGCAGCACAATTGATAATAATTTTCCTTTTTAATCATCAACATTGATTGATGGGTGTTTTCATATCCTTATATTATTTTATTTGACTCTCATTATTATTATTCTTTTTTGAAGACCAAATGGTCACAATCTGCACAGTCAGTTGCCTTTTTCTCTTTTTATTACTACTTCCTCTAACCCCAGTTATATATGTATAATTATATTTTGCATCTGACAGTTCCAAGAGAGTTTAGTTTTTAATGAATTTTTCCAGCCTAAGACATGGAATCAGATACTCTTATAGGAGATCCCTTTTAAGTCAAGAAGTTTGCCAGTTGCAAATATATATATATACATACATATATATATATATGTGTGTGTGTGTGTGTGTGTGTGTGTATGTGTGTGTGTGTGTGTAAGTGTGTGTATAAAGATAGATAATTTCAAGTACCTTATTCTATTATATAGTCATATCTACCACCTTTTGAATTTTGGTTTAGAATTACAAATTTGATCATTAAATACTCCACTAGTGAAAATTTTCATTTGAAATTATTTTCATGTACAAAAATCAATTTTATTCATAATGTGAGCAATCTGGGTCCTTTTTTCAGCTCCCATTATGGGCTCAATCCAAAATCCTGATATGATACCAAGGAAACACTCTTTTCACTATTACACCTCAGAGAATACCTTTCTCAGAACTTTTTTTTTTGGTTAAGTTCCATATTATGCACCCTTCCTTATTTCATTTCAGCAAGCAAGATTCCAGCCACATTTTCTGAAAATAAGTTTGAACCTGAAAAACAAAGAAAAACATGATTTAAAGGCACCCAATTTATAACATTGTAATTTAATTATTTGGGGACAATAGTGATCACTGTTTGAGAAATACAAATTATCCTGCATACAACAAAACAGTGTGTTTTCACTCTGCATAGTTTGAGCTTAAAATATATCGCCTGGGTAAAATTTAGAATGATATTTCTTCTGAACACAATGATTAATTCAATTACCACCCACCCATTTGCAAAAATCCCAGCATCCCAAAGATGAGCTTACTTGCTAGCAAGTATATTGAACACATAAACTTTAAAGAATTACTAATAGCTAAAAACAAAAAAAAATTATTTTATAACCAGAAAAATCAATATTAAATTATATCAACTTCTAAGTTATTTTTTTCATGTAACCTCCCTCTTGTTAAATTTCCCCACTGATATGTCAATGCAATTCTCTAAATTTTACCCTCCACCACCCCACTACCTAACATACACTTCTAAAACTTTTATCTTTCATCAAATTTTATTTGTTGTGAAGTCTATCTTTAAAATTCATAGAGATTTCTTCTGTGTTCCTTTCAGAACAGTCTCTCTTGTAGAACAGTCTCCCATGCCTCATTGTGTCTCCCTTTACTTCAACTTTCATTGTTAGAAGAATAAGCACAGCCAAAGCTCATGACCTTTGAGCTCATAAATCACCATTCTAGTGTGATTGAAGGCACTACCTTTCCAGACATACCTGGTTCATCACCATGACATACTTAGAGACAATGGGATCTGCTTCTTAGATGCCATGGTTTTTACATCATGCATTGTCATCCCATATCCCTCAAATTTACTCAATAATTTTTGTTCCCTTTGTTCCCCTTAGGGTAGCACATCCTTACAGACTTAACATGTCTGAGACTGGTATTTTGATATATAAGCCTAGTCTTTGATATATTACATATTGACAAATCAATTCATTTCAGTTTTACCTGCTCAGCCACTCTTTGCTCTAGTTAAGGTTCCCCTTTATTGAAGATTTGTCCAGCTGTGTTACAAGGGACCCACTCAGTTTTGCTACTCTGCCAAGATGTGGTCTTACATATCCCTTGCCTCTAAGTTTTTCTTCTGTGTAGTAACAATCGAATAGGAAATGATGAAGCAAATAGATGCAAAAAATGTTTAGGGTAATTATATTAGTTAAAAACATCAGTATGAGGCACAGAGATCTGCAGCATAGAGGAAATTTCTGAAGAAATTTTTTTTGCACAGCAGAAGATCTTACATGTAGTTGCTTTTTTCTTTGTTGTTGCAAAATGCTCAAACTCCTCAGATTTTATCCCAAATCCAGGCAGCCTTCTATGTTCCCCACATTTGGTTCCTTCTCTGACTAATTTATATTCAACTCCCTTTATTTTTATGCAAATCTTTTTGAATAATATTATCAACAACACAAGAAGATTGCGTGACTGAGGGTTGTAAATGAGCACTTCAGTGGTTGCAGAGATCTCTGTTCTGTATAGTTAAATCCCAGCTTGGCTCCTGGTTATCTCACACTTGTGTTGGCAAGAAAGGCAACTCATTATAGTCTTATCCTTTATTTTCTTTTTGGTTATCTATACGTATGTGCCTGAGATTACTTTTTAAAGACATTCTATTTATATTAGCTACCAGTGTTATGTCTCTAATATATTACTATTTTAATAAAAATTACCACAGGTCATTCTTTCTACAATAGTTTCACTTTTTACATATGCTAAATTCCTGTAAGTATAAAAGCTGCTATACACTAAAATTAGTATAGATATCAACACATATATACACAATTTTTCAATATTTTATACCATTCTAATGATCTTTTGGTTTAGTCCTAAATAATATCATATTTTTAACCATCACATTTTATGATTTCTGATACAAAAAACTTCACTCCACAAGCACACACACACTCCTATCTTTCATAAATTGCTGCAGTTTCAATCTGCATAGCGACAGTTCAAGTCAGGCCTGTTGATCCAGGCAGCAGAATCAGACTCACCTGCTGAGACTTCACAGATCCTGGCCCAGGTTGATGTTATCCAAGTAATATGTCCTAGCCTTCTTCACCAAATTACATAAATGAAAGTCCTTGTACTTCCTATTTTTATATGTGTACCCTGTTATAATTTGGATTGTTGTTACATTGAAATTATTATTTTGAAAAATGGCCACCTTGGCAAGCAATAACAAGTCTTCTCCTTTAAAAAATAAATATATTTTCCATTTATTGGGTCTTTTTGTATGTCTTTAGTAGAGTTTTATATTTCCAATTGCTGCTGTTGTCCTTTTCATTAAAATTTTTATGAAATTAAATAATAATAAATATTAAGTTTACATTTAACTATATATTATATAATTGGTCTTTGTAAATATGTTCTTTTTTTTACTCCAGTCATTAATAAATTTTGCTACTATACAGAAACACATAGGAAATTCATTTATTTTTCTATCATCTTTCTGTAGTTCCCTTGCTACATGTTCCCACCAATTCTAGAATTATGTTTATTGCTTGTTTGGAGTTTCCAGGTGGAGATTTGTTATTTATTAAAATGATATTTTTATTTCTTAATTCCCAATATTTGTATATATTTAATTTATGTCTGTTGCATTGACAATGACTAGAGTACAAGGCTGAATAATAACAGCAATAGTGTGCTCTAAATTTCTAGTAGGTAGTGTTTATACAGTTAAGGAAGATCTATTCTTCATTTACTAAGAGACTTATTATGAAGAAAGGGTGTTTAATTTTCTCAGATTTTTACTATATATATATAAATATATAATTTATATAATATATAATGTTACATATGATATAAACATATGCTTATATTTAAATAAATATGCAATATAAATATATATTAATATATGATATATTTATATGCTAAATATATAAATATACATTTATATGTATATGCATAACAATTTCAGAGGATAAGTAGAAAAAGGCTGCAAAATGCAAGGTCAATATGCAAAAGCAATTGTGTTTCCACACATGAGCAGTGAAAAGGAAATTAAGAATGAAATTCTATTTCCAACTGCATCAAAAAGAATATAATACTTAGAAAACATTTAACAAAAAATGGGCAAGAAAATTACAAAACTTTGATGAGAAAAATTAAAGAGGCTGTAAATAAATGGAGAGACATTTCATGATCATGGTTTGGAAATCTCAATGTACTAAAGATGTTAATTTCCTTCCAACTGATCTATATAGATGCTGAACAATCCCTATCAAAAATCCAGTAGGGGGGATCAACAGAGGTGAGGCTTAGAACCTCACACCCCCTGTTTTGAGAGAAATCTTCTGCATCCGTGGATGTTTTATTGCCCTTGTCTAGCTTGGATTAACACATAGTCTACAGGCACACACCTAATCATCTACATTTGCTCTCTTACAACAGTAAACTATGTTTTCTACCTTTATCTTGCATCTACCTACCACTTCAGCATTTTATTAAAAATAATAATAATAATAATAAAGGGAGAAATGTGGGATCCACATATAAATCAAGTATAAAAATCAAATATTCATATTTGACCTGATTGTTTATAGTTCATAATGCGTGATCAAAACCGAAAGTTTTTGTGATGACTGCCCTTGTACTGTTCACCATGTAACTTATTCACTATGTAAGAATTTGTTCATCATGTAAGAACTTGTTCGTTATGCTTCAGAAGATTGGAGACTGACGAGAATTAGGCTTGGGGTGGATTAATGATTGTGCATTGAGCATTGACTCCCCTATACAGAATTTTATTGTTGTTAACAACCATTTGATCAATAAATATGAGAGATGCCCTCTCAAAAAAAAAAAATCCAGTAGGAGTTTTGAAAAAATTGGCAAACAGGTCCTATATTTTATATGGAAATGCAAAACACCAAATAGTCAAAGCATTTTTTTCTGTTTCCACATGTAAGAAGCTTGGGAATCGCCACTTAGTCTTAACAACAAGTAAAAAGGTGAACAGACTGAAAAATCAGTATGTTTTTCTTGGATTCATAGGAGAAGGAGAACACAGGGCAAACTGCTGGCCCCAAGATTGGGGAGACAGATGGGAATACAGGTGTCATGGCTTATTAGCTGGAGATTTACTAATCTTACTGACTTTTACAAAGAACCAGATTTTGGTTTTACTGATTTTCTCTACTGATTTCCTATTTTCAATTTCTGTGATTTGCTCTAATATTTCTTTTCTTCTGCTTGATTTGCATTTAACTTTTAATTTCTTCTTTTGGTTTTCTAGTATAGAAAGTGATGTATTTTAGAATTTTCTTATTTTCTAATGTATACATTCAATGCTATAATGCTCTAAGCACTGCTTTCTGTATCCCACAGATTTTGAAAATCTGTGTTTTCATTTTCATTTAGTTCAAAATATTTTAAAATTTATCTTGAGTATTCTCCTTTGACCCACATGTTATTTAGAAATACATCATTTAATCTCCACATATTTTGGGATCCTCCAATTGTCTTTCTGTTATTGATTTCTAATTTAATTCCACTGCATTCTCGGCATATATTGTTATGATTTCAGTCTTCCTAATTTCTTTAAGTTATATTTTATGGCCCAGAATGCTGTCTATCTTGGTAAATGTTCCCTATGAACTTGAGAAGAATATGTTTTCTGCTGTTTTTGGATGAAGCAGTCTATAGATGTCAATTATATTCAGTTGATTGATGGTGGTATTGAGATCAACTGTATCTTTACCAATTTCCTGCTTGTTGGATATGTGTATTTGGGATAGAGGGCTGTTGAATTCTCAAACTATGATCATGGATTTATCTTTCCAAATCAGATTTTGCTCAGATAGTTTGACCTTCTGTTAAGCAAATGCACATTAAGGATTATTATGTCTTTTTTGGAAAATTCACCCCTTTATCATTATATGATGCCCTTCTTTATCCTTGAACACTTTCCTTGCTTAGCATTCTGCTCTGTTTGAAATTTATATAGCTACTCCTGCTTTCTTTTCATTAGTGTTAGCATGGTATATTTTCCTCCACCCATTACTTTCAATCTAGATATGTCATTAGATTTAAAATGTATTTCTTATAGATAACATGTCTTAAGTGTTGTTTTTTGATCCACTCAGTCTCTGTCTTTTAATTGGTTCATTTATACCATTAGCATTCAAAGTGATTGCTGATATAGTTGGATTAATATCTACCATATTTGTTACTGAACCTGTTTAGCAATGACAAGGTGGCTGTGAAAGAGCTGATTACTATCCAGAGAACAGGTCATACTGTTCATTTGATTATAAAAATCCTCCTCTGCTGAAGTCACCCTTTAGTGTTCATTGAAATGGGTCACAAAAATCTTCACATTTTTTGCCCCTTCAGAGTGTCTGCATATACCTTTTCCCCAGACTTCCTTGTCACTGATTTTCTAATCACATTCCTTCTAAGTCCCTGACCATCCAGCCACACCATTGACCACAGTCCACTGTGAGACTAACCTGAGCTAAAACTCCACTGATCACTTGATTTCCATAAGGCCCTACTCTGACTGGTGGACCACAGTGACATTTTGAGTCCAAAATTAGTGTCAATTCAAAGCCCTTGTCTAGGAGTCCCTGAAAGGTCTGATTAATTGATTTTTCCCCAAGGCAATTTGCCTTGTAAAAGGCTACAGATCCCTTTGTGGAAAGTTTTTAGAATGAGTAACAATATAAAGTTTTGACAGTGTAACAGGATCCTTCCTCAAGGGGACTCAGCTTCCTTTCATTCAAGGGCATCTGGGTCTGTAAACTGACTGAAGTATAGGAATTGATTAAGGAACTGTGACTTCGTTTTTACGATTCAGGTAAAACCTGTATTTCAATTGACCTAGAACATTTCTGTTTATACTTACCAAATATGAATTTAGTAGCTGCCCTATATAGTTCACTTCTAGGAACACCATGATCACTGGCCAATGCCACAGGTTTGTGTGTCAGATTATTCTGATATTCTGATCACTGCTTTGACTGATTTCCATTTTGATAAGCACACCCACCCTGCCTTTGATAGTTGAGTATCAAAGTACCAAGCTGCTTGGCCCTGCCACCTTGGGACTCAATTACTCCCATTGCATTTAGGTTTCTCAGTTCAGTAGCTGTAGTTCCCACAAACTCTGGCCTTGTAGTACAGAAAAGACCAATCATAGAGCTCTTTAATGATGCTAAGACTCCCCTCACAAATTTATTTCTCATAGTCATTGTGAAATGTATGTCTCCTGGATCATCCAGTGTAGTTGAGTAGGCTTTAAATGACAAATCCACTCCAGCTATCCAAGTTCCATAAGCCTTTGAATCCCTTCCTCTACATTAAATCAAGGGAGTGATTGGGCATTTCCATTTCACTCATTGTGAGCAGCCTTTTGATCCATGGTTCAGCCAACCAAAGAAACTGTTAACACCCTTTCTAAAGCCCTAAATTACAACCTTAAATACAGAATCTCTGCTTAATGGACCTTCATCAATAAACTCAGCCAGAACCATCTATATGTACCTCATACCATTATCCCACATCCTTAATATCAATTCCCAACATATTCCCTGGATTTCTGTCTATATAAATTTGAAAATTTAAGTAATTCATTTGGGGTATAGCACACTTCCTCATGGATCACATTTTTTTCTTCATCCTATGGCCTGTTTTGATTTGAGTCTAATTATAGGTCTAAAAGCAAAGAGAGGTTTCTTTCTTTCTTCCTTCTTTGTCACCACCACCACTCTTAGGACTATGAAACATGAATAAATGGGCCACAATAAAAACAGTAATCATTGTGACAATGAAAAAGTAAATAAAAGCAAAGAGAGGTAGTGGGGGTGGGTCCAGAGAAGAATCAGCACCGTCTTGCAAGGCAACTGCCCCAGGGAGGCCATAGTAGTTTCCTCAGGCAATGCAGACTAACTCTTCTCAGATGGGAGTGGAGGGGCTACTTCTACTGGGGATGGAGAGGCTGTTTCTATTGTCAAAAAGATCATCAGAATTTAGGGGCTTAATGTACCCAGCTTCAACAGGGTCTTCCCACACATCCCCATTCCAGCTTTCAGGATACACTTTTTTCTCAATCGTTGCTCTCACTTTGAAAGTAGATGCACTGTGAAACTATGAATTCAATTTGCATTGTAATTGTGTCACTGGAAGGATGAAAAGTATATATATATATATATACATATATATACACATATAGAGAGAGAGAGATTGATTTATTATAAGGAATTGGATCACAAAATTATGAAGGCTGGTGAGTCCAAAATTTGCAGTATAGGCAGCCAGGCTGGAGAATCAGGAGAGCTGATGGCACAGCTCCAAGTCTGAAGGTGAGTAGGCAGAGAACCAGGAAAGCAAAAATTGCAGTTCTAGTTCAAAGGCAATCTGCTGGAGAATTTCCTCTTACCGAGGCGATACGAAACTTTTAATTCTATTCAGGCCTTCAACAGAGTAGAAGAGTCCCTGTAACCCTCTTGAGGGCAATCTGCTTATTCAGAGTTTACTGATTTAAATGTTAATCTCATCCCAGACCATCCTCAAAGGTGACACATAAAATTAACCATCACAGATGTAAGAGCAGCTTTTCTATATCTTACACTCACCAACCCTCCCTTCCTAGTTTGTTCTCTTTTTTGTTGCCTTGAGTATGCAGTATCTTTGGAACCACTCACATTTTGCACCGATCTTCTCCCAAATGTGTTTTTATTCAGATTTCTTCCCTGGATCTAATTCTATGTTCAATCCTTGAAGAATTTCTTAATCTTGCTGATCATCTATAGACACTTATATTTCATTTTCCAGTAATATTGTTTATTTATTTTTTAAAGATCTGTTGATATTCCAAGAGAAAAGACATATGTAACCTCAATAATTACCTCAGTGAATCACTCATTTATTTCTTAAAACACTCTGTGCTCTTAGAATGATATGATATTTTACTCTACAGTGTTTCCTTGTACACCTTTGGCGTGCTGTTCTCCAACTAATCATGACTTTCTTCTCAGAGCTCAATACTTGACCCATTACTCTTTTTATTTAACCACTTTTCTTAAGAGGAGTCTGAGTGAAGTATTTCTATCTTTAAATAAGAAACTGAAAAGCTATCTGGAAGCTACTTGTCATCTGTTTTAGATCATGGACCATTTTTCTAGTTTTTTTTTCTTTTAATCTGTAAAGTAACTCAATAGCTAGAATGTCAGCTTAGTCTGGGAATTCATATTATCAACAGTACCCACTATACTCTCTGTGTGATACATATAGGACTTCTATGCCAGGTGATACTGGGAAAGGGAAATATATTCACAATTTAGGTTATTTGCAAGTGTAGCATACAGTAAAGGATAATTTGTGTGTGTGTGTTTATGTTGCTAAGTATATTGTAAATGTTATACCTGCCCTCAATGGGGAGAGAGCAAGCATGTTCTGCTCAAATAAGGCCATGATTATTAACTCCCTCATAGGAATATTTCTGCTCAGCACTGGCAAGTTCATTGCCAAATAATCTCATCATAATTTACAGTTAGAAAGCTAAACTTGGAAGTTGCATCATTGCAAGTCAGGCTTTGTAAGACCTCTGGTCCTCACTTGAATGTTGTATTTTCACTTGACCATTTATATATTTTTGGCACCAGGCTAAGAATGGCAGATGGTTTTTATATTGAATGCCATTTCTTATTGTTTTACAAACACTGGCTGAAGTGATACATTGAAAATGATTTTAAAGACAAATATGTACTTTTTGGGAAAGAATGCTATAATCAATTAACAATATTAACCATGGGTAACAGGAGGAACAAATGGAGAATTGCTACATCCAATACAAACTTTCACCAAATCCCCTGAAACCTAGAACTGTATTGTCACATATTTATTCAGCACCATTTATCTTAATTCCTTCCTCTAACTGTAACTCTAAAACCACCCAAAAATATTAACTGAAATAGTCTCTTAATGTTCCATGCATTTAATTTCTAAAATGTATAGCATTAAAACCAGCATGTTCTCCAGAACACAAAACTTATACAATTTCTCTCTTTTTACGTTCTACATTTGAGATTTCTAGATAAGTAAGATCCTGATTTCTAAAATGATTATTTTACTGCAGTGACTCAAACTTGCAAGAATTTTCGACTCATATATTTAAGATATTTACTAAAATTTGTACCAGACAATTTAGATTAAGACATTGCTATTAAAATAGAAGACAAAGATAGGGATGTGTCTCCGTAGTACTATATCTGAATCTGAAAGTGATTGACATAGATGACTCCCTATGAAAATGATAACCTGTGTTTAATTTGAGTCATTAGGTACATTCCAACAGCATTAAATATAACATAATTTGCATGTGAACCATTGCAGATTCACAGGTATATTTAAAAACTTAAATTTTGGTACCATTCCCACTATAATTTTCTGGTAAAAATCAAGATTTCTTCAACATTAGAGCAAAAAAGGCAGTTATGTGACATTTTCCATCAAATTTTATAGATGATTTATTTAATTCAATTTGGTTGAAGGGTTGATTTCTAGAAAAGGATATATTCATGGGGATAAAAATATAGACAATTATAAATGAAGACATGCTTTTTCTTGTAATAATATACACTAATTCTCAATTATATTCCATTGGAGGGCAGAAATAATACAGATAATATAAGCCAGATCATTCTATGTATAATTTACTTGGTTTTCAAATATATTCAGTATAATAATACATACTCTTAACATATCCATCCTGATTTTCACCTTGACCTTACTGATATTACACCAATACCAATCAAGTGAAAGGAAAAGTCTGTAGTCAGTATGAATCATAAAAATATATATTATTTATCCTAGAAAGGAGAGCTTTCTATAAAAATCATAGTATTTTGACAATTAAAGTGTCCATATACATTGGTGTACCAATGCTCAGAGAAAAATGAAAAATGTGGGTCCCTTTACTTCATCATAATACCAGATTCTAGAAACATTAGATAAATGACTTTAATTTTAGAAGGCTTCCCTAGTTTTGTTCTACAACTCTCTAAGCCAAATGTTTTTCCTTTGAATACTACTACATTTATAAAATGTGTCAATCTAAATATTATACATGCATTTGCCTCAATACCTATTGTGTCATATAATTTAGCCTTATTTCCGTGGTCGGATTCAGAATTTCTCAGGGGTGTGTTCATTACCCAAGTAGGAAACACTGTTACTTTTTATCTGGATGGACACTTTGTTTGTTTCTATATCTTGGCTTTTGTAAATAATGCAGCAGTAAACAAAGAAGTGCATGTGTCTTTTGAATCAGCAATTTTTTTTTCTTTGGGTAAATTCCTTGGAGTGGAATTACCTAGTCAAGTGGTATTTCTATTTTTAGTTTTTTAAGGCACCTCCATATTGCTTTCCATTGTGGCTGCACCACTGTACATTCACACCAACAGTGTAAGAAGGTTCCCTCTTTTCTCTATTCTTGCCAACACTTGTTATTTCTTTTTCTGGATAGTAGCCATTCTGACTGGTGTGAGATGCTATCTCACTGTGGTTTTGATTTGCATTTTCCTGATGATCAGTGTCGTGATGCATTTTTCATGTGCCTGTCAGCCATCCACAAATCTTTGGAAAATGTCTATTGAGGTCTGTTGTCCAGTTGTTAATTGGGTTATTTGCCTTTATGTTGTTGAGTTAATTGAGTTCTTTATATATTTTGGATATTAGTGCCTTATCCAATATATTATTTGAGAATATGTTCTTCCATAAGGTAGGCTGCCTTTTCATTTTGTTGATGGTGTCCTTTGCTATACAGAAACTTTTAGATGTAGTCCTATTTGTTTATTTTTGCTTTTGTTTCCTTTGCCCAGAGAGACATATCTAGAAAAATACTACTCCCATTTATGTTCAAGAGACTCCTGCCTATGTTTTCTTTAAGAGATTTACAGTTTCCTGTCTTATATTTAGGTCTTTAGTCCATTTTGAATTTACTTTTGTGTATGCTGTTACACAGTAATCTAGTTTCATTGCATGTAGCTATCCATTTTTCCCAACACTATTGAAGAGATTGTCTTTTCCCCATTCTATATTTATGGCTCCTTTATCATATGTTAATTGACTATAAATGTGTGGGTGTATTTCTGCACTCTCCATTCTGTTCCATTGATCTATGGGTCTATTTTTATGCCAGTACCATACTGTTTTAATCTTTGTAGCTTTGTAGTCTAGCTTGAAGGCAGGGAGCACAAAAATATGGTACATATACACTATGGAATGTTATTCAGCAATAAAAAATAAATAAATCTTGCATTGCAACAATGCAGATGGACCTAGAAGGTATTATATTGAGTGAAATAAGCCAGACAGAGAAAGAAAAATGCTATATGATTTCATTCATATATAGAATCTAAAATTGAACAAAACAGACAAATGAAACAAATAGATTATAGACCTTGAGAAGTTACTGGTGGTTACCATGAGGATAGGTAGGGGGTGGGTAAAATAAGTGAAAGGTATAGAATCACAAAATCTCAATCATAATATAAATTAGTCATGTGAATAAAAGTATAGCATAGAGAATAGAGTAAATAGTTATGTAACATCATTGTTGACAGTAACTACACTAGTTGGGGTCAGCATTTAATAATATAGATAACTGTTAAATCATTATATTGTACAATTGAAACCAATATAATACTGTATATCAACTATATTTCAACAACAACAAAAAATTTACCTGGACATTTCAGATGAGATTAGCACAATTAGTGCTGATTCAAATTTCTTTACATTTCTCAGTCAACCACCATTAACCAAAGATAGCACATCATAAACTGAAAATAAAATATACTTCTTCTTAAGACTACAATGCTTAAGTTAAAATTCCAGGGCTCTCCCCTCTTTAATTAATGTATGTGTTAAATAAAATGGAGGGATATTTGACATACATGGGTTTATAGGAAAATATTATATTTTGTTTCATGTGGAGCCACTGTTTATTGTAAAGATAAATCAGATGTAAAGACAAGAATATTTATTGATACAGGTCCATGTATACTCTTACCATTATTCGCTTGAAAAGTGACAATATCAGTGTGTAAAATCCAAGTCCTCCAACATTGTTGTGTGAGAATCTCCAATCAGCATCTCCTTTATTTGTTTTGTGATGGTTTCTCAGCATGTTGCAATTTTCAATTTGCAGATTACTTTTATTGAGGGGAAAAGGTCAACAAACTGTACCTAATTTCTCTCATTTTCTTGGGCTCCACATTCATATATTTCTAGAAATATATGCATTATGGTTTGTTATTTACTAGGGAAATTTGAACAATAAGATTTAGTTTATATCAATAAAATTTAGACAACATTAAAAATGTTTCAAAGTTATCAGATGGAATCATCTTATAAAGAAAATTTATATATTTTTGATATCATATAGATATTGTTACAGAGTAAATTTTATTTATTAGTGATTGTATTCTTAATTTCTTTTTTCAAATATGCCACAATGGTTACAGGTATTTTGGGGGGCTTGTAGACCATGATCTAATGTCCTGGAGATAACAAAGAATCAAATAGCAAATTTGGAGTTAGGATATGAAAATAAATTATATAAATTCTCATAGTACTAGTTCTGTACTAGTCAAAACTTAGTAATTTCCAAGAAACTTCTTCCAATTAGCTGAAGTGATTTTTGTTAATATCTATGTACACATAATAAATGCATATGTCCATTTCTTTCTCTTTCCCTTTCTCATCTATTTTCTGCCACATTTTCCTTTGTGCCATATTTTTCTCCTTTTGGCAAATCTAGTTATTTCAAACTAACACAACATACACTCAGAAAAAAGCTGTCATCCCAAAGGATGGCGGCATGAGAGGTGAGACAGAGGCTTCCTCCTAAAACTGCATGTAATATGAAAATATAATTAATACTATAAATCCTCAGAGAGCAATAGGAAAGAAGACTGCGCCAGACTGCATACACCTGGAGAAAAGAGCAGACCTCACAAAACAGGGTAGCGTACCAAAGCTGTGTCCCAGTGAGACCCAAGCCCTTCCCCCACCCCAGCTCATTGGCGGGAGGAAGAGAAACTGATCAGGGAAGAAGTAGAGGCCTGGGACTGCTGAATACCTAACTCCAGAGATCTGTTCTGGGAGCACAAACATACATTGCATCATGCTTTCATGATACTCTCGTGATTACAGGGTTGGACAGCTAACAGAGGCAGGATTCCTAGAGAGACTGAGATTCCAGTCACCTGTGGAAAGCAGGAATCCATATCCAACTGCTCTGGAACAAATGCTTATACCTGTGTGCTTGGTCCACTGGGAGGAAACAGGCACAGCAGCTCGGAAGCAGGAAAAAGCTTTTTCCTCCCCCCACCCCCCGGCGGCACCAATCACACTCCCCTCTGATGCCCGACATTGCCTCAGGGGCTGAGCAGCTCCAGAGAGTAGAGCTTCTGGACACTAGAGGGCACCACACAAAAATATAAAATGCCAAAGGAACATGGCACAGAGAAAAATTTATATAACTCCTGAGAAAGATGATATGGACCTCATGAATCTTCCTGAAAGGGAGTTCAAAATAAAAATCATTAACATGTTAATGGAGGTATGGAAAGATATTCAATAACTCAGGAATGAATTCCAGTTGAAGATCCAACCATTGAAGAGCAAAATGAAGGGAATTAAAAGCAGATTGGATACGGTGGAGGAGACAATAAATGAAACAGAAATTAGAGAAGAGGAATACAAAGAAGCTGAGGCACAGAGAGAAAAAAAAATCTCTAAGAATGAAAGAATATTGAGTGAACTGTGTGACCAATCCAAATGGAACAATATTCACATTACAGGGATACCAGAAGAAGAAGAAGAGAGAGAAAGAGATAGAAAGTGTCTTTGAGGAGGTAATTGCTGAGAACTTCCCCAATCTGGGAAAGGAGATAGTCTCTCAGGCCATAGAGAACCACAGATCTCCTAACACAAGGGGTCCAAGGAAGACAACACCAAGACATATAGTAATTAAAGGGCAAAGACCAAGGACAAGAACAGACTATTAAAATCAGCCAGAATGAGAAATAAGACCACATACAAAGGAAAGCCCATCAGTCTATCATCAGACTTCTCAGCAGAAACCTTACAGGCCAGAAGGGATGGCATGATGTATTTAATGCAATAAAGCAGAAGGGCCTCAAACAAGAATACTTTATCGTCAAGATTATCATTTAAACTTGAAGGAGGGATTAAACAATTTCCAGATAAGCAAAAGCTGAGAGAATTTACCTCCCACAAACCATCTCTACAGTATGTTCTGGAGGGACTGCTATAGATGGAAGTGTTCCTAAGGTTGAATAGCTGTCACCAGAGGAAATAAAACCACAGTAAAGAAAGTAGAACAGCTAATAACTAAGTAAATGCAAAATTAAATTAACTATTCCCAAAGTCAATCAAGGGATAGACAAAGAATACAGAATATGATACCTAATATATAAAGAATGGAGAAGGAAGAAAAAGGAGGAAAAAAGAACCTTTAGATTGTGTTTGTAATAGCATATTAAGTGAGTTAAGTTAGACTCTTAGTAAGGAAGTTATCCTTGAACTGAATCCACCAATCAAAACACATAGAGTCACTGAATGGATAAAAAAACAAGACCCATCTATATGCTGCCTACAAGAGACTCTCTTTAAACCCAAAGACATAAACAGTCTAAAAGTGAAGGAATGGAAAAGATATTTCATGAAATTAATAGAGAGTAAAAGGCAGGTGTTATAGTACTTGTATCAGACAAAATAGACTTCATAACAAAGAAAGTCACAATAGACAAAGAAGGACATTACATAATGATAAAGGGGTCAATCCAACAAGAAGATATAACCATCATAAATATCTATGCTCCCAAAACAGGAGCACCCACTCCTAACTGAAACAAATACTAACTGAATTAAAAGTGGGAATAGAATGCAATGCATTCATTCTAGGAGACTTCAACACTCTACTCACTCTTAAGGACAGATCAACCAGACAGAAAATAAGTAAGGACACAGAGACACTGAACAACACACTAGAACAGATGGACCTAACAGACATCTAAAGAACTCTACACCTAAAAGCAGTAGAATACACATTCTTCTCAAGTACACATGGAACATAGTCAAGAATAGA
Source organism: Manis pentadactyla (assembly GCF_030020395.1). Lineage (NCBI taxonomy): Eukaryota > Metazoa > Chordata > Mammalia > Pholidota > Manidae > Manis > Manis pentadactyla. The sequence goes on along the minus strand of NC_080028.1, from coordinate 65,334,620 downwards.
TCATATACTTGGCCACTAAAAGAGCCTCAGTATATTCAAAAAGATAGAAATTATACCAACCAGTTTCTCAGACCACAAAGGTATGAAACTAGAAATAAACTAAGCAAAGAAATTGAAATATCCCACAAAAACATGGAGGCTTCACAACATGCTCCTAAGTAACCAATGGATCAATGACCAAATAAAAATAGAGATCAAACAATATATGGAGACAAATGACAATAATAATTCAACACCACAAAATCTGTGGGATGCAGCCAAGGCCATGATAAGAGGAAAGTATATTGCAATAGAGGCCTACCTCAGGAAAGAAGAGCAATCTCATATAAGCAGTCTAAACTCACAATTAATGAAACTAGATAAAGAAAAACAAATGAGGTCCAAAGTAAGTAGAAGGAGGGATACAATAAAGATTAGAGCAGAAATAAATAAAATTGAGAAGAATAAAACAGTAGAAAGAATCAATGAAAGCAAAAGCTGGTTCTTTGAGAAAATAAACAAAATAGATAAACCCCTAGCTGGACTTTATCATGAAAAAAAGAGATCTACTCAGATAAACAGAATCAGAAATAAGAAAGGAAAAATCACTACAGATACCACATAAATACAAAGAATTATTGAGAATACTATGAAAAATTATATGCTAACAAACTGGATAACCTAGATGACATGGACAACTTTCTAGAAAAATACAACATTCCAAGGCTGACCAAGGAAGAAACAGAAAATCTGAACAGACCAATTACCAGCAACAAAATTGAACTGGTTATCAAAAACCTCCGTAATAAAAAAACTCCTGTTCCAGATGGCTTCACCGCTGAATTTTATCAAACATTTAGTGAAGATCTAGTACCCATCCTCCTTAAAGTTTTCCAAAGACTAGAAGAAGAGGGAATACTCCCAAACTAATTCTATGAGGTCAGCATCACTCTAATACCAAAACCAGACAAACACAACACAAAAAAAGAAAATTACAGACCAATACACCTGATGAACATGGATGCAAAAATACTCAATAAAATATTAGCAAACCAAATTCAAAAATACATCAAAAGCAACATCCATCATGATCAAGTAGGATTTATTCCAGGGATGCAAGGATGGTACAACATTTGAAACTCAATCAACATCATCCACCACATCAACAAAAAGGAGAAAAAAACATATGATCATCTCCATAGATGCTGAAGAAGCATTTGACAACATTCAAAATCCATTCATGATAAAAGCTCTCAACAAAATGGGTATAGAGGGCAAGTACCTCAACATAATAAAGGACATATATGACAAACCCACAGTCAACATCATACTTAACAGCAAGAAGCTGAAAGCTTTTGACCTAAAGATCGGGAACAAGGCAAGGATGTCCACTTTCCCCACTTCTGTTCGACATAGTACAGGAGGTCCTAGTCACAGCAATCAGACAACACAAAGAAATAAAAGCCATTTATATTGGCATGGAGGAAGTTAAACTGTCACTGTTTGCAGATGACATGATATTGTATACAAAAAACCCTTAAGAATCCACTCCAAAAGTACTAGATCTAATATCTGAATTCAGCAAAGTTGCAGGATACAAAATTAATACACAGAAATCTTTAGCATTCCTATACCCTAATGATGAACTAGCAGAAAGAGAAATCAGGAAAACAATTCCATTCACAACTGCATCAAAAAGAATAAAATACCTAGGAATAAACCTAACAAAGAAAGTGAAATATCTATACTCTAAAAACTACAAGACAGTCATCAGAGAAATTAAAGAAGATACTGATAAATGGAAACACATCCCATGCTCATGGATAGGAAGAATTAAAATTGTCAAAATGGCCATCCTGCCTAAAGCAATCTATAGATTCAATGCAATTCCTATCAAAATACCAACAACATTCTTCAATGAACTAGAGAAAATCGTTCTAAAATTCATACGGAACCACAAATGACCTGGAATAGCCAAAGCAATTCTGAGAATGAAGAATAAAGTTGGGGGCATTATGTTCCCTAACTTCAAGCTCTACTACAAAGCCATAGTAATCAAGACAATTTGGTACTGTCACAAGAACAGACCCATAGACCAATGGAACAGAGTAGAGAGCCCTGATATAAACCCAACCATATGTGGTCAATTAATATATGATAAAGGAACCATGGATATAAAATGGGGAAATGACAGCCTCTTCAACAGCTGGTGTTGGCAAAACTGTACAGCTACACACAAGAGAATGAAAATGGATTATTGTTCAACCCCATACACAAAAGTAAAGTCGAAATGGATTAAAGACTTGAATGTAAGTCATGAAACCATGAAAGTCTTAGAAGATAACATACACAAACATCTCTTGAATATAAGCATGAGCAACTTCTTCCTGAATGCATCTCCTCGAGCAAGGGAAACCAAAGCAAAAATGAACTCATGTGATTACATCAAACTAAAAAGTTTCTGTACAGCAAAGGACACCATCAACAGAACAGAAAGGCATCCTACAGTATGGGACAATATATTTCTAAATGACATATCCAACAAGGGGTTAACATCCAAAATGTATAAAGAACTTACACTCCTCAACACCCAAAAAGCAAATAACCTGATTAACAAGTGGGCAGAGGATATGAAGGGACAGTTCTCCAAAGAAGAAATTCAGATGGCCAACAGACACATGGAAAGATGCTCCATATCACTAATCATCAGAGAAATGCAAATTAAAACCACAGTGAGATATCACCTCACACCAGTAAGGATGGCCACCATTGTAAAGACTAAGAACAACAAATGCTGGCGAGGATACGGAGATAGGGGAACCCTCCTACACTGCTAGTGGGATGTAAGCTAGTTCAACCATTGTGGAAAGCAATATGGAGGTTCCTCAAAAAACTAAAAATAGAAATACCATTTTACCCGGGAATCCCACTCCTAGGAATTTACCCAAAGAATACAACTTCTGAGATTCAAAAGGACATATGCACCCCTATGTTTATTGCAGCACTTTTTACAATAGCCAATATATGGAAGCAATCTAAGTGTTCATCAGTAGATGAATGAATAAAGAAGAGGTGGTACATATACACAATGGAATACTATTCAACCATAAGAAAGAAACAAATCCTACTATTTGCAAAAACATGTGGATGGAGCTGGAAGACATTATGCTCAGTGAAATACACCAGGCGGAGAAAGATAAATTCCAAATGATTTCCCTCATTTGTGGAGTATAACAATGAAGCAAAACTGAAGGAACAAAATGGCAGCAGACTGACTCAGAGACTCTAAGAATGAACTAGTGGTTACCAAAGGGGAGGGGTGTGGGAGGGCGGGTGGGGAGGGAAGGAGAAGGGGACCGAGGGGTATTATGTTTAATACACATGGTGTGGGGGGATCATGGGGAGAACAGTGTAGCACAGAGAAGGCACATAGTGAATCTGTGGCATCTTAGTACACTGATGGACAGTGACTGCATTGGGGTATGGGTGGAGTAGTAACCACATTATTTTTTAATGCAAAACCTTCATAATAGTGTATATCAATCATACCTTAATTTAAAAAAAGTTAAAAAAAGAAACAAAAACTGTCACCCATTAGAAGAACAATGATATAATTCAATTTTAGAACAAAGAAATCAGTAAAATTTTTTGTAAAAGTATGGCAAAAATGAGACTAATTCAAAGTGGACTTTACTTAGTTTAATGTTGCTACCTGGAAAATCACTTAGTGTTGATAATGACCTTGCCAAAATGCATAAGACAACTTAGCAAAGTATTATTTGAGTATAAAGAAAAGGAGAACAACTGCTTTCAGTTTCCCTGTATAAGTGTATCAAAAATAAATGACTTCTTAAAATTCTTTAGGAACATAATTTGAAAGCATACACATTAATTAAAGCAAAAAGTATTTAATTAGACCACGGTAATCACTGAAATTGTGGGAGGCAAAGACATTACAATGTACAGAAAAATGGAAGTGTTTTATTTTATCTGGTATAATGTATTTTCAATTATATTACCCTTCTTATCTGAGCCTATCAGTAATCTTTTAAAGTTCCCATAGAAATTTTCAAATATACATAAAAGTACAAAGATATTTTAATGAACCTTCAAATACCTATCATCTAGATGCAAGAATTATCTGTATTTTTTATTTCTCTATTTTTTTAAATCTCTTTCTTTCACTTCCCTTTTTAAATCAGTATACTATTTTAACATATACATAAGATATAAGTTAACTTAAATTGTACCTAACTGGAAAGCTCAGTTATATGTAACTCATTATAGAGCACTTATATCAAAGTTCTCTATATGTTGAGATATGTTCTAACTACATAATTGTGGTTAAATAAAATAAACTTGTAACTCTTCAATAATTCAAATGAATTATTAGACCCATATTTAGTTTAAACAAATATTCCCCTATCATTTAGTTTAATGCCTAGGCAGTCATGATACAACAGTGATCCACAATATCCTTAAACTAATTCAATTTAAAGACAATTTAGCTGCCAGTATGTTGCACTTAAATTTGTTTTAAAAAATTGACTTGAAATAAATGGACCCTTCTCTTGAAAGGATGTGTTCCTTTTGTTTAGGCTGATAAGCTTTGTGTGTTTGTAGAAATAAGCTGATTGAAGAAAAAGTCATCAATTAATATGGCATTTTGTCATATGAGAAACGAAAAATTCATGAGAAAAGAATGCCCATTTTCCATGCCCTTTCTTGTATCACACAGATGAATCTCTTTTACCCTGGAGTCAGAAGTCTCTTCTTTGAAGTGTTCCTACACTCTGCAAAGCCGTTTTGCTTCATTTTCAAAGTACAAACATTCTTTATTCTGCCGTGATCTTTAGCCATTTTGAAATAAACATAATAACTTGAATTCTATCAGACACAAACCCCATGGCATGCCATAGATGTTAATTAATAGAATCGCAAGCCATATGGTGATACATACTATCTAATTCAAAAGCAAAACTATCTTTAAATACTAGAGACTCCTAGAAAATCCAGGTCCTTATCTGTGTTATTTTGAGTTTGCTAGGTTTCAACTGGCAAACAGAATAACCTAACATAGAACAAAACAGAATCTGTGGTTTTCCTTCCAAAACTTACATTAATGGTATCAAGAGCTTGGGCTCCCACATAGGGTGCTCATTGTCTTATGGATGTTTTTCCTTTTTCAATACTATTGCTAGATTTGAATCATTCCCTTTATATTGATTTAACTTTCTTAATATAAAGAAATGGCATCTCCAAGTTTAAAAAAATCTTCCGTATTATTCTATACCATAAAAATAATATAAAACATATTTTGCTAATATAAGTTACCTTGTTTAATTTTATAATGTTACAAATAAATGGTAACTTCCCTTTCCTTAATCATTCATGTATGTCAGCACACACTAGCAAACCTTTATTCTGCATTTTCTAATAGATTTGAGTAAGAGATGATTTTAGATTATAGCTGTGCAGATGGAGGAGTCCTAATTTACTCCACTTGTAAAATAACTTTCTTGATTTGAATTTTCTAGAAGTATATACAAAAGAAACTAAACTATATGTACTTTTTTCTGAATTATTTCATTCAGCATGGTTATTCTGAGATTCATTCGTGTTGTTTTATATACCTCTAGCTCATTCTTTTTAAATGATGGATTGCATGGCATTATATAGATATATTTCACTTACCTATTCCCTGTTTGATGAATATTTGAATTGTTTCCCCTTTTGGCCTAGTGACTTTGCATAGCTGAAACCTAAATTGGAAAGTCAGCTTTAAATCAGGTTGTTAGGTTTTGAACAGATGTTTTTCACTTTGTCACTTTTAATGTTTTTATTTTTTTGTTACTTTCATATTGTACTAAATATGTATTATACAATATTGTTCAGATTAGAAATCCATAGAATTTCAGTGTAGTGGAAAGAGATCAAGCTTGTCCTCTATAGGAAATTGACAGATGTATAAAAACCTCAAATTATTTTCCCCTTTTTAGCTTCTCTACCATTAATAGCAATGTTACTCTTTTTTAAAATACCATAATAAAGATATGGTCAATCCTCAAGTATTGTGATAATCTAAATATAAAACAATCATTAGGTCAGAATTATTACACTTAGAGCAAGGTATATGTTCTGTTTTTCAAACATTGAATTCAACATTGCTCCACACATACTAGGCACACAACATATTGTTCAAAAAATACATTTACAAATAAAATATCACTGTGTATGTGAGACTGAAAACGTGTACTTGCCTTACATATGGAGAGTATACAACTACATTATTAGCACTATGCAGAGAGTTTGTATTCTCTGGGTAAATTCCTAAGAGTGGGATTCCCGGGTCAAATGGTATTTCTACTTTTAGTTTTTTGAGGAACCTCCATATTGCTTTCCACAATGATTGTACTAGCTTACTTTCCCACCAGCAGGGTAGGAGGGTTCCCTTTGCTGTGCATCCTCACCAGCATTTGTTGTTCTTAGTCTTTTTGATGCTGGCCACCTTAAATGGTGTGAGGTGATATCTTATTGTGGTTTTTATTTGCATTTATCTGATAATTAGTGATGTGGAGCATCTTTTCATGTGCTTCTTGGCCATCTGAATTTCTTCTTTGGAGACAAGTTCTCAGATTCAAAAAGACATATGCACCCCTATGTTTATTGTAGCACTATTTACACACAATATCCAAGATATGGAAGCAAACTAAGTGTCCTTCACTTAGATGAATGGATAACGAAGATGTAGTACGTATACACAATGGAATACTATCCCGCCATAAGAAACAAATCCTACCATTTGCAACAACATGGATGGAGCTGGAGGACATTATGCTCAATGAAATAAGCCAGGTGGAGAAAGACATGTACCGAATGATATCCCTCATCTGTGGAGTATAACTATGAAGCAAAAGTGAAGGAACAAAATAGCAGCACACTCACAGACTCCAAGAAAGGACTAGAGGTTATCAAAGGAGAGGTGTGGGGAAGGCAGGTGGGGAGGGAGGGAAAACGGGATTGAGGGGTATCATGATTGGCACACATGGTGTGGGGAGGGGGTTCATGAGGAAGACAGTGTAGCACAGAGAAGGCAAATAGTGTCTTTGTGGCATCTTACTACACGATGGACAGTCACCGCAATGAGGTATGAAGGGCACTCAATAACATGGGTGAATGTAGTAACCACATTGTTTTTTCATGTCAAACCGTCATAAGTGTGTATACCAATAAAACCTTAATAAAAAAAATGTCAATTTGCAGATCCACCCCAAAAAAATGCAGAGAGTTGTTCATGTTTTTCCTGTAATATAAACAGAGTCCTCACATTTGTTGGTTTGAATATGTATTTGATGATATGGGCATTTGGAAGGATCTTGTGTTGTCTAGTGTTTGTTTAAATTGAAATAATTCTATCTTCTTTTATTAAGAATTAAATTAATATTATATATGCCTTTAGATTTTATAGAACAAAATTGAGAATTAAAGAGTATGTTATAGCAAACAGTGAGAATGAGAGGCCTGGCGTTGCTTTCTTTTATGATTTCGTATCAACAAAGGTATTTTACTTTAATTAAAGATAAATATAGGTGATAATCTCAGATAAACTCATGGTAATATAGTTCAAGTTCTGGGATCTTCGGTGACCTCCTCTCTCAATGCATAATAGAATTCCTTATCTTTGCAAAGCCACGTCAGACTGTAGTTATATGGGAGTGATTATTTAATCATTAACTATCTTTAATTTTATCTGTTTCATCCATTTCATAATATCTAACAATCTTTTGGAATTTAAAAATTAATCATTAGTAGCTGAATTGTAGAGACAAGATGAAGAATCATGTCTGATTGATTCTTGCATTCAACATTTCTAATGGAAATGAACTCAATATTCTAAATGATACAAAAGTGGGGCTGGGATGAGGACACATGGAATCCCTGTGTTAGTCCTATAATACTTACTTCCTGGTTTTAGAGGGTCTCAGTGTTTTTACCACCAGCCAATGGATTGTTTGTCCCCAGTATGTTAAGCATCATGCAAGTGTTGGCTAGGCTGATTCTGGCTAGAATATCAAAGGGTTAATGGGTTGCAAGTCGGAAAGCTGTAATTTTATACTTTTTTTCCTTCATACAACAGTTCAATTTTAGATAGTATTTCCAAAACGTATTAAAATTATATTACTACACCCTTATAAGTGAAATTAGATTGTTGAAGTATAGTTTTACTTGGAATTTAGTGATAGAAATATGCATTTTCCATTAAAGACTGGCTTTAGTTATATTAAGTATTCCAGAACTTAAAAGCTAAATTTATAGTGGCATGGAATAAAAATGTGTATGCCATTTTCAACTTCTATTAAGAATAGCTGTTTATTTAGAATTATGTTGTTTTATGCCCTCTTAAAACTAAATATTAACTTCTGAAATTGTTTCTTCATGTTTTTTTCCTTAACTTTTTTTAAGAATGCCTGTCTTATGTTTGTTTTTCTGAAAATAAAATGTTTGTTTATTCTCAATAATCATAGTTTAATGTTTTACTCTAAATGAAACTTAATATTCTGACACCTTATTAATTTCCCACTAGGGCTTTTATAAACTTTTATATTACACATTTTGATAAAATGTCTAAGAAGTTGTAGTTGTTATCCATCTGATACTAATCATTATCAAAAAGTGTTCTATGGAGAAGAGTAAAATCTGATTAATTTATTTAATAGCAGGCAAAAATTTTCCACATTAAGACTTTCTTCTTCATAGAAATGCAATATTTTTAAAGAAAGGAAGCAGCAAAGAAGGTTCCTTTCTTTAAGGAATAAAAAATAATTTTGTTTAATGATCTTAGAGAAAATGTGTTCTCAAATTTATAGTTATTTTCAAACTCAGAGTTAAAATCCTTTTGACTGATACTCAGTTAACAAAGCTTTTTTTATCTCTACCATGTATCAACTGTGTTAGTATTAAGTAGACAAGGAAAACAATAAATGGTAGACGATATTTTCGTATGAATACATTTTTTCTTAAATGTAATAAATAAAAATTAATTTATTTGTGCAGTTATTTTATAATGAGGTAATTTATTTGAAAACACGCTTCAAAATTTTTTCACCTTAGTGGCCTGCTCCTTCCTCATCTCTGCCACAGTCTAGGTTATATTTCTATAAAGTCAGTAGCTACTTTTCATGTTGGAGTTTCCTGAAGGAGAACTTCATAGATTCAGATGAATGCTGCATTAGCTAGCAAGGTGTAAAACAGGATCTATCAGAGCCAAATAAAACAAAACATAAATAATGGGTGCAATGGATACATCTTTAATTATTTATTAAGATTAGCAAATCCAGCATTTCCATCCTGAAAGTGACCACAATGGTTCTTCTCCAGTGGGCTCCGTTTCAATCTTCTAGAATGTTTCTCTCATTATGAAAGGCATGAAATGGTATTGATTAAACAGTGAAGTATCCTCATTAATGGTTTTATTGAACATGAATTAACTATAATAATCATCTCTTCTCAGGTTTTAAAAACAAATATTCAATTCCTAAGCAATAGTCATTTACCAATCAGTAAGTCACTTAGCCAATTTACTATGATACAGTTTTGTTTTAAAGAGTTGTCAATTTTCCTTGCCAAAAATTATGGTTTTAGGTTCATATGAACTAATTGAAATGTCTTAGGTGATGATTTGGTATTTCCATGTTTTGGAATGCTATTAAACTGGTAATACATTTCATTACATTGATTTACCCATTTCTGACAGTGTTAAAAAACAAAAAAGCTTCTTAATCTTTTATCTCCTTCTATGGGAGTTCAAGGTTCTGAAGAAAGAAAACCAATAGGCTGTTTATTAGATAGGTCAGTCTCCACATCGAACAGAAGGATTCACTTACCCAAAACAAACCTAGAGGAGGTAATACCCATGGGCTCCCATCACAAGGTCTTGAATGGAGAATCTCATGGAATTAATAAGGAATAACTTCTGAGGAAAGGAGTGAAGATATTTAATAAAAAGCAGGTACCATTTTGTGGATTGAATTATGTGAGTGGACTCTGTTATGGCTTGAATTAGGATCCCTGAAAGATGTGCTGTTTTAACCACCAATACCTCTGGATATGACCTTATTTGTAAGTAGGGTCATTGAAGATATTGTTAAGATGAGGTCACATTTAAGTAGGGTGGCCCCTTAATGCAATCAGACTGTTATGTGAAGAGGAAAGATAATGTGAAGGCAGATGCACTTGGAAGAACCAATGTGAACACAGGGGCAGAAATTCAGAGTGATGCATCCATAAGCCAACGAACACCTGCAGCAACCAGAAGCTGGAGGAGCAAAAGGAAGAATCTTTCTTTATTAGCTCTGCAGGGAGTATAGCCCTGCCAACACCTTAATTTTGGAGTTCTGGCTTCTGGAACTGTGAGATAATAAATTTCTCTTGTTTTAAACCTCCTAGTTAGGGGAACTTTTTACAACAGCCCTAAGATATTAATACAAACTGAGTAGATTCTGCTTGAGAGAGAGACTCTTTGACCCCTGCTGGTGTTGGAGTGTTTACTACCTTTAATTTTTACCATGAAATGGTTGCCACAGACATTTTGTCCACTTCTCCAGTAGAAGACTTCCTTTAGTGAACCAGTGGGGTGCAATAAATGACTCACTGCCCTTAACTTCCAGTTCCCAGATTTTAATAGTCCTTATACATGGACTGTTTTCACCACCAACTGTGTCTTATCCTGATCCTTATTTCTTCTCTTACATTGCTTGGGCATTCCAGTCATGTAACCTCATCCCACAAATCTTAGCCATGGACTCAGAAGTTCAACAGGGTGTTTGTCTTCATGGGTTAAAAAAATGGATTCTATTATATACACAATTTATCAGAAAATAAATTCAATCAAAACTGATGATTAGTAGACTTTTTACTCATTCCTGACATCTTAAGTTGTACATAACCTTAGCATGCAAGAAACTCAGTTCAAAATGTGCATTTATCTAGATGACCTGCTGTATAGTCATCTAGAAAATAGAATGAAACCATTTTGGCTTTGGTAATGCCCACTGCAAGATCTCATAGATAACCTCTTCTGGATCCTATTAGATTCATATCCACATATGTAATTGAATGGCATTCTATGATATGGCCTTTAAATTAACTGAATATATTTATCACCTACAACTTGTTAACTTCCATTATAAGCAAAACATGACTGACTTCCTCCTTCAAGAAAAAGAGTCACATGGATAAGTTCCAATAAAGACATAATTAAGTACAAAACAGATGCAGTGAGAAATTCAGAAATAAGTAAAACGTAAAGCAACAGACTTACTGGAAATGGAGGGAGAAGATATAGACTGAGGACTGATCCTGCCCTTGAAAGAAAGATCAGATTTTGACAAGAAGAGATAGGTACACAGAATTTTATTTCCAGAGCAGAGCATAAGAAAAGTCACAGGAATATAGAATAGAAATAATAATGTAAATTGCTAAATTTATTTCATCCTTCCTAAAACAGGGTGCTATGTGAAACTTGTGATTATCTAATTTAATCTTCCTTGCAGTCTTATAGATAAGTCTGTTATTTTCCCTGTAAACATGAGACAGCTAAAGCCAAACAACTTCTTGAAGTTTATGTGAACACATTTTTAGAGTATAAAGAAGTGGCTAAACTGATTGTGGAAGAAAGAAACAAAAAGTCAAAAAGAAAAGAAAAGGTAGGATGTAAGACTCGTGAAGCTATTTTTAACTTGATAAGTAACTAAACATCATTGAAAGCTTTTGCACATGGCTATGACAAGATTCAACTTCTGCTTGGGGAAGATTAATCTAATATCTGGCAGTTTGGGTTAAAGAAAGTAAAAATTTAAGATTAGAAAACCAGTTAGGACCCTGGCTATCTCTTCTCTCATTTTCCACTGTCATTGCCTTAGGACAGGCCCTTATCTTTATCACATGAGCTACAGAAATAGACTCAGATATGGTCTGTCTAACTTCTCCTTTCTTGGATGTGTACTCCTCACTGTCACCAGAGCTAACTTTGTCAAACACACACATCATTATGTAACTCCTCTATATAAAAATATCCAATGGCTCATCATTATATTCAGAAAATACAAAAGAGAGAGAGAGACATAACCTTTAGCTTTGAGGCTTTTTATGAGTTAAATAGCTACCCAGCCTTTTCCTCTCCCCTCTTCAACTCCCAACCCCCACACCATCTCTATATTTAAACACATAAACCAAATCACTGTTTCCAAATTTAGAGTCATCTGAGTCACTACACTTTATTTTACATGGTTCATAAGCTTAGAATGCTCTGTCCCAAATTCTTTATCTGATAAAAGTTATTCATCCCTAGGGACCACCCTAGTCTTACTGCAGCCCCAGCTCAGAGAGCCATCCCATCCTCTAAGCTTTCATTCAGCATGTCTACCTTCCACTAGGATGTCCTTTGTCACATTTTATTTGAATTATATATATATATATATATATATATACACACATATGTCTTCTGCTGTTGATAAATACCTAGAAACAAGGCACAAAATCCCTGCTTATAATTAAATTTAGGAAAATATTCCCTACCAATAAAAATCCTCTGCTCAGCTTGTATCATACTCTAGCCAGGAACAATGCTGTGCATTTCTGAAGGAGGCTGACGCTTTAGGTTATGAATACAGATCAGACAGATTAATGGTCCATTTAGGCAAACTCCACACAGCATTTAAATAAAAAAGATAAAATATGATATTTTCCTTAGAGTATTTATATACCTATGATCCCTTTCATAATGCAAACTCATTCTGATTTCTTTTAACATACGTTAGGGCAAATTCTTAAGAAACTCTGAAAAAGTTCTCCATATTGGGCAAGTTCCCATGGTCATTGGTTTGCCAGTTCAGAGCCAAGTTGGGCTGATTTGAGAGAACTTTTACTGAGAGGAGCAAATGAAAATAATAGTTGAGAAAGAAGAGTGAAAGTTGCTATTAGTTTGAGGTATATCAGGTGCTGAGTCCAGGGGAAGTATATGCATAATAAAGTATGTATCTACAATCAAGAAGAGATCAAGCAAAGTTGCAAAGGCAATTTGCCAAGAAGGAAGCAAGAGTAACAGTAAGTTGTACTCACAGAGTGCTCTTATAGCATGAAGGTGGATGTCAGTTATATTAAACAGAACAGCCCTCTGTAGTTGGTGTCCTGAGGTGCCACCCTGAAATGCTTCCTTATTTTTCTTTATTTTGGTATCATTAATATAAAATCACACAAGCAACATTGTGGTCCCTAGATTCCCCCCATTATCAAGTCCCCACCACATACCCATTACAGTCACTGTCCATCAACATAGTAGATGCTGTAGAGTCATTACGTGTCTTCTCTGTGCTATACTGCTTTCCAGGTGCCACCCCCCCTACATTGTGTGTGCTAATCGTAATGCCCCTTATTCCTCTTCCCCCTCCCTTCCCACCCACCCCCGTCAGTCCCTTTCCCTTTGGCAACTGTTAGTCCATTATTGGGTTCTGTGATTCTGCTGCTGTTTTGTTCCTTCAGTTTTTGCTTTGTTCTTATGCTCTACAGATGAGTGAAATCGTTTGGTACTTGTCTTTCTCTGCCTGGCTTATTTCACTGAGCATAATACCCTCTAGCTCCATCCATGTTGTTGCAAATGGTAGAATCTTTTTTCTTCTTATGGCCAAATAATATTCCATTGTGTGTATGTACCACATCTTCTTTATCCATTCATCTACTGATGGACGCTTAGGTTACCTCCATTTCTTGGCTATTGTAAATAGTGCTGCAATAAACATAGGGGTGCATATGTCTTTTTGATGCTTCCTTATTTTTTAAACAGAGAAATCACACACACACACACACACACACACACACACACACACACACACATACACATGCACACACACCCATACTCCACAGTTACTTAAAATTATGTACACTATATTAAGATAAAAAAATCATGAGATACTAGCAAATGAAAATAAAACCTAAGATTTGTTCATTAAATCATGGATTTGATAGTTGAGGTTATTACCTTATATATGCACAAAATGACCTGAAACATTTATTCTAAGCTTATTTTTATAGATGTATGTACTTTATAATATATTTAGTAAATTACCAATTAAAAAAAAACTAGTCTAGAGGCTTGCAAGTATTAATGTGGCTTCAAAAGCTGAAATATATACTCTCTTCTTAACAACAGGTTCAGCCTAATATCACTCGTAAATAAGCACATTTTTGTTTAAAAACAATAGTGTGCATCTCTTTTACTCATCAAAAACATATTTTTTTGTAAAAATATGTATTTGTCACAACATACACGTACTTATTATGGCAAATTTCCAGCATTTTCTTTCATACCAAAAAAATATATCACAGAATGGGGAGGTGGAGTAGAAAATATCTCACTATTTAATTAAGCTGTTATTTTTAGCCAATAAATAGAAACAGTCCTTTTTTTAAGTTTTTCTTTTTGTGGAAGTGTTGTACTGCTTTTACACATATCTCCACCCTTATCATGTCCATTCCCTTTACATTCTGTGCCCCATCTCTAGTTCACTGTACAACATCCTCTCCTTAGCCTGAACTGTACTTATTTCACTTCTCCACCTGAAAAGTCCTCACTTACCTTTCAGAACTCAGCCAGAACTTACCCACTCTGAGAAACCTTCACCTTCCATGCCCCTCCAGTGTTGCTCACATTTCTGTGCTCATCCCTGTAACGACTTTGCCCTTATTCCCAGGTTATTTTCATGTTGGATGGTGACTCGCCCATTGGTCTCTACATGGCCAGACAGCCAAAAGAGGGTCCCCAGAACTAAGAAAAGTGTCTGGCATGGAACCTATAGTAATAAATGCATTGAATAAATATACATAACAGTAGACATGTAGCTGGTTGGAATTAATGGCATCCCGTAGAAAATAGGCATCACCCTCCACAAGTCACCCCTTTCAAACCTATCAGTGTGCTATTAACTCAGAAGATAAGAGAAAATATCCTCAGTGTTGGGTATTCCCCTTGGGACTAGCACCCAGTCAGGATCAACTTCATGTAGATTTTCTGGGCTCTGGCTTATAAATCTCCAGCTCACTTACTCCCATCTCTCTCCACTCTCCTACCTAGATTGAGAACAATTTCTTATTTAGACTTAAAGATTCTTGCCTGGAGGGCTGGATCAGAAAATTGTACAGAAAGAATGGTTGAGAATTGTCTTCATTCATAAAAAAGCTTTTCAAGAGTTAGCGACTCTCATAACAAGCACACCTTACCTAGTAGCTTATAAAGGAATATTTTGCATAGGATTTAAATATTTATTAAGTAATCTGGATGATGAATCACGCAGTAATTCTGCATAGGCAGTGGGCAGAATTTGCCTATGAGGCATTCAAGCATAGTTGAAGGTCACAGTGTCTTTCATAAGACATTTCCTACCAGTCTTTAAAACCTTGTTCCCACGTTCCTTCACATCTCATCCTCTATGAAAGCAATGGTTAAGAAATGATATCACTGTGGTGCCAGAAGCTTAAACAGTTGTTGGGCTGGGGAAGGGGCATGCCTTTTGAGAAAAGAATATAATTCAAAGAAGGTATGAAAGTCCCTATTTACTTAAAGTTCATACATCAGGCACAGAAAGTTTTAAAAGTTTTAAAAAATCCTGTAAATATGAGAAGTATCACAAAATCCAGAAAAAGAACCTAACACCTATGTCATACCTTTATTTTATGACCTAAGGTAGGGCCATCCCTTGGGTGATTAAGGACCCTTAGAAGCCGTCCCTACACCAAGATGAATGGAAATAACAATATGCAGAAGTGATTTCAAATCACGTAAATATGTTCCACTAAGGACAAACAGCATATATCCACTCCAGGTAGTCAGATAATAAAAATGATAATAGCCCCTCCAGTGTTGCCTGGTATGAGGGAAAGTGTCACAGAGGAGAAGTTAGAGTGAAGAAAAACAGTGGTCTTACCTGGCTGTATTCAAAATATATCACCTTTGTAAATTTTTTAAACTATAGGAAGGGCCACATAAACAAGTTGTGGTGTCTTCTGGGTTCACGGAAGGAGCCTATGCCACTAGAATCCCTGAATCATAAGGTGGTTGGCTCATGGCAAATACATCTCTACGTTTTATCTAGCCACTGCAAAATTGTTGCCATTCCATGAACATGCCATGCATTTCCTGCCATGGTGTCTTTGCTTTTGCTTCTCTTTCAGCTTCCATTTCGTCTTATTCAAAAAGTCAATAATTTAAGATTGAGTTCTATCATTTTATCCTGTAAAAGTTTTAGGAATTATTCTGAAGATGTCATCACATGTCTTTATCCCACTACTCTACTATTCTGTTTGTATATGGTTTTCATCTGGAATACAACGTCTATTCAGTGACTGTTAATTTATGTACTGTTGAGTGTTAAGTAAGAAAGCAGAGAAAAAGCAATTGAAAATAATTGAACTGATTACAAAGTGTCCTATTCAACATCTAAATAGTATTGTTACCAATGGCTCTCTGTGAATTTTGACAGGGATAATTTAATGTTCTATTAAATTTTAGAAAAAAATATTTTCTCTAAAAATAGGAGTGTGAAAATATTCTATTAATATATAGCAAAACATATCTTCTACTGAGGACTTTTAGAAGAATATCCGCTTTAGATTGGCAAGGTTAATCTTGTTCTTAAATCTGATTTGCAATGCAGCCTACAATGTACTAATGTGATGAATCTAATGTTATATTTTAAACAGTTCTCTGATGCTTTTCTAATCAAGTTGAGAGACTCTATAATTTTATAAATTTCATTTGGCAATTGGAGAAAATAGTTCATCAAAACAGTTTCCAAATATGTAACCTAATTAAAGCTACAAAATGATTATATTTTTACATAAAGACACACAAAGTAAGAGAATGATGTTTCTTACAAGTCTTTGTCACTTACTCTTTTCTTTTTCTAACTTAAACTTCATTTTACTAACTAGGCATAGAGTGCAATAAGCTGTTTAAACTTCCTCAAATTATAAACAGCTTTCAATATATAATTTTGCTAATGACTAGTACTTACTGATTTCTAAACAAAACATGGTTAGTAAGATTATTTATATTTCTTAGAACAACCTTGTCATGATATCTCCAATTCAAAGATTTGAATTTGAGATTTAGGAAAGTTAGATAATTTACCCAGTTTACACAAATCAAAATTAGAATAACAAGGATTTTTAAAAACCCAAATTTTGTATTTGTCTTCCTTAAAATATACTTCTTCCTTCACACTTACTCCCCATATATCAAACATTTATTGTGTGCGTGTATTTATTTATATGCATGGATTTAAATAAAAATAAACACATTAATATGTGAGAAGTATTATAATTAGTACATAGTTACTAAAAAGAAAAAATTACTGAAAGAAAAAATACTAGCTTTTTTCTCAGGTTCACAGGACAGGAGTCTAGAACATGCAAGAATCAAGAGCAAATGTATGTCCACGTAAATTAATTCATAAAAACGCATTTCTTAATCTGTATCTTGTTACTCCATTGTATTCTTGTAATCCTATTTAGAGTAAGTTATGACCACTAGACCCCCAAGAAATTTAGCCATGCATAAATTAGTTTGTCCTAACTGTTGACTTAGAACAAGGAACTTAACATCTCAGATTCTCAAAACTTTTATTTGTAAAAAGGGTAACAGCATCTGCATTATAAGATAATTTCTAAATTAATAACATAACATATAGAATACCAAGAAAAGTGCCTGGAATAATCCAGACTAACTTCAAACTGGGATGAAAGCAAACTGGTTCTTCACATATCAAAAATAGCATGCTAATTTTCTCTAATAAAATTGAAAGACTTTATATGTTTATACTTGATTTCCTCTTTCCTAGCTAGGCAAAAATCAATTACTGGTTTAAGAAACACTATAAACATATGACTTCATAAGATATTGTACAAATACATTCTTTATAGTAAATTTCTCATTTTGCTCAATGCCATATAAAGAATATCCAAGGTCTGAAACACCACTAACTTCAAAGGAAGTGCATATTTACATTAGTTCAGCAATGTGCAGGATAAGATAAACAATGACCCCTTAATTCTATAAATAGCAATCTATAGACAGCCACACAAGTCTGAAATTCATCCCTTTTTTTTCAGAAATGTCATAGAT